>NW_011888931.1:2688222-2700625 GCF_000151845.1 Pteropus vampyrus | reverse complement strand
ATTGGCTATGATATTAGCTGAGGGTCTGTCATGTATGACCTTTATTATGTTGAGGTATTTTTCTTCTATACCCAGTTTGTGGAGTATCTAATTGGCTTCATTAAATGATTCATGAAATGGGCAGCATTTCATCTAGCAAGAAGAGAGATACTCTGAGGAGTTATATAAAATGGAAAGCTTTTATAGAAAGGAGAGTGGGGCAAGGAAGCCATTAGCAAAAGAAAAATGAAAGTTTATTAAAGGAAGTCATTAGAAAAAGAAAAATAATAGTTTGTTGGAAGAAAGTAAGAATTTAAGGTGACAATGGCTTCTCATTGTCTGAGCTGTAGCATTTTCTGTTGACTGAAGTTGTTGCTGGGCAAGCAGAAAATCTTCCTTCTTCCTGCCAGGGTAGTAAAGTAGAAACATCTTCCTTTTGGAGACACAAGGTATGTCTCTTCCTGTTTGAGATAATTCATGATGACTGATAGTGTGTGAAGTCTCTCTCTACGGGTCTTCCCAACTCCATTTTTGGTTGAGGTTTCCTTTATTAATTTTCACAGTGCTTATGAGAAGTATAATGTGGATAGATAATCCATATCTTTATATTTATTTTTAGAAATAAATGTGAGACAATAAATGTGAAGCAGTGACATATAGACCTCCTTTTAATAGTTCATTAATCATGTTAACATTTATAAGTCAAAATGTTTCTACAGTTTGAGAGGAAAATCTGAAAATAGTATTTATACAAATTAATTTTTTATGGGCCTTCACATCTTGAGAAATGGCTGCTGAGAAAAGCAATGCAGCATGCTTAGAGTATTGTTGAGTTTTTAAATTCTTATAGTCAATGCTTCGTTCTCCTGACCTCTTTCCGGTTTTCTCTCGTTGGTGAGCCTTTGTTCCAAAGCAGTAAATGAACTTGCTGAACATTTTCAGTGGGTCATCCTACAATCGCCGGATGACACTTCTGTTAAGTGTCTCCTTACCTTTTCCTATCCCTGAATTACACCATTCAAATTAACAGCACAAAGGGAAATTAGATTTTCTGCCTTTTGGTCTTCCATGAATGCAGAATAAGAAGCAGAGGGTGAGATTTGGAAAAGCCGATTTTAATCCAGCACAGCAATGCCCTTTTTAAAGATCAGAGATTTCTTGTAGATGGAGTCACCTGAAAGGGAGTAAGCATGTTGGTGGGCTGTGTGGTGAGAGGCTGCATCATGGCACTAGCAAGATTGGAAAGATGGTGCTGACATCGGGGAGAAAGTGGCAAAAATCATCTCTCAGGTCCCTGTGGGCCCTGAGCCTTTGTAGTTCTGTCTACCTTAAAAATAAAACAGTCATTTTACCAGCAAAATGGGTTCATTCAAGAATAGCAGAGAATTACAATTTGGGATAAGCAAGCTATGACAAAACCATAGGCAAGTCCAGAGAACAAAGGAGAGGGGCTTGCTTTTATTAGGTTTTAGGTGGAAATTGGGGAGGGTCGTTTTGAATAAAAGTTCATTGGAGAAAAACAAGAGTTTTCCTTATTGGTTGGCTGCAAGCAGAGGTTAGTGCGTTGTTGCTGGGGCAGGCAGGAAACTTCCTCCTTTTTCTTAAAAGCAGGAGATGAAATTCTCATGTGATTACAATCTTCCCTTGTCAAAATAATTGTTATTTTCCTTCTTCCTGCTGGTTATCCGCCTGCAGTAAGTGGTACGTGCATGAGATGTTCCTCCTTTAGCATTTTCTGAGTCCATTTTAAATGAAGTTTACTTGATTTATTTTTATATTTCCAAGCACCTCGGTAGTATCAAAGAAAGCATTTTTAGTTTCAAATTTCTGGCCACTTCCATCTCCGGGAGAGGCATAGCACACAATGCAAGAGGACGAAGCTGTTTTTCTATGTTCGGCATTTGCTCCCAGTGAATTTTTTCCAGCTTACTTTCAGGTCCTGGGCTGTGGGCGGACACTGTCTGCTATGGTCTGAATGTTTATGTCCCCTCAAGACTCATGTTGAAATCCTAACCCCCAAGATGATAATATTAGGAGGAGGGGCTTTTGGAAAGTGATTAGATCACGAGGGTGGAGACCTCATGAATGAGATTAGTGCCCTTATAATAAGGACCCCAGAGAGCTCCTCTGCCGCTCCCACCGTGTGAGGACACAGATAGAAGGTGCTGACTATGAACCAGAAAGTGAGCTCTTACCAGATACTGACTGGCAAGCACCTTGATCTTGGACTTCCAGCTAACAAGCTGTAAGAAATCAGTGTTTGTTGTCTATAAACCATCTATTCCATGGTATTCTGTTAGAGCAGTCTCAAAGGACTAAGGCACCACCTAGCCCGATTTTATGGACTTATGTGCGCATGTCTGGTTTTCACACATACCCTCCAAGTTAGCCATCTGGATGAACTGAGTTATCATCTAGTCTAAGTAGCTGGTAAATGCTTGAACATATTATTATGTAGAGACGCTGTTTGTTGGCTCTGTGGAGAAATATTAGAGTCCAGAATGAATTTATTGTGTGGTGGGAGAAGGGGGCTTTGGGTGGGGATAAAAGCAGGAGAGCTCTCATATTAGAGGAGGGTGAAAAAACTGTCAGTGTTTTCAGAGATGCAGTTAAACCCACACTTTCAGGCTCTGGGCAAGTAAGAGTCTAAACTAACATAGAAAGCACTCTCTCAGTCCTTCTGAAATCCTTGAACAGCTTCACTGAGGAAGCCTGGACCACGTGGACTCAACACATTCTGGATCTTCCTGTTGAAACACTAATGATGTCTCAGCTCTGGCAACATAGAAACACACGTTATGAGTTATGGCCTGGCTGCCTGAGGATGCATCTCTTCAATAAAGCTTGTGTTGAAAAAGACAGAGAATCTGATTAGAAGGCTGATTCAGGGCTAAAGGCCACTGGTCTTCTCGAGGTCTTCAGTGATCATTTTCCTCTTGTAGAGGCATGGAGAGAATGCCAGTTGGGATCTATCTCCACCCCTTCCCCAGCCTCCAGCCCCTTTCCACCCTGTTGTGCATATTTTTCCCTTCCCCATCCTTAGACTCCTTACTCAAAACCCTCTAGAATATTTTTATGACCAAGTCCAAGGCTAAAACATCAGATACCAGTTCCTAAAGGGTACTTTTTATATTTCTGAAAACTATTCCTGCTATATTTCTGAGAACTTGACTCCTGGGTTGAATGTAGATTTTGATCTTCGAATCATTGATATATTTTATTTGCCTATTGACACAAATTGCCTAAAGAAATTTGCGCTCATTGTGTGAAGGGTTATTCTTAATTATTAGAGGAGCATTGAGAGAGAGGGCTTCAGTATTTTCCATTTCCAGAAAAAAAACCTCATTGAAGATCAGCAAATATAATAAAATGTTTTCATTTTAAACACCAAAACCTTAAATATTTGCCTTTTTCCTTGTCATGACGTGATGTACGTTTATGATATTTCTGTGTATTTTTATATTTTCTACAATTACACAATTATTAACACATTTCCTGAATATTTTTCCATGTCATTAAATATTTTTCTATAACAAGAATGATTTTATTATATTTTGTTCTATGTATGCACTATAATCCATTTAATTTTCTATGGTCACACACTCATTCTGCTTCCAATTTCACTTTTTTAGTAATATCACAATAATGTACACTTATCTCAGAAACATAGGATAGCACCCATTTCACCAAATATCATCTAGAGGGTATAATCATTTACACAATTTAAAAATCAATTTAATAAGTAAAGAAGGCATCTTATTGTTGCTAAAATTTGCATCTTTTGATAACGTGTAGGAATAATCAGATTTTCAAATGTTTATTGATCATCCGTGCATTTTTGTGAATTTCTTTTTTTTTCTTCTTGGCCTTTTTGGGAAAGGGGAGTGTATTTTTTCCCAATAAGTGCTTTTAAAATTCCGTGACATGTTACAAATAAATTTAGTACTTTGTCATTTTCCCTTAAATTATACCTACAGTGTATTTTTTTTGACATATAAAAATTTTAACTTTAAGGATGTCAGAATCCTGGAAGACATAAAAAAAGTGTAAGCCACTACTCCTGTCTTTAAGGAACCTAAAATTTAATGGTGGAAATAAGATATAAATGTGTGTAAAAATAAACAACACAATATTCAAAGCAGCAGCTTCTCATGAAGAAGAGATGTAGCCACTAGGAGATGGGGCTGTTGCTTGTTCAGAATTTGAAAAAGCCCCTTAGAGGCCGCTGGTCATTATTGTCCCCCTACCTGGTTGATAACCACAGCTTTAAGCATCAGGCTGCACAAGAATAAAGAGCGTCTCCAGGCAGTGCGATTAATCACGCAGGAACGTGAGATGCACTCTGCTGACCCTCCTGAAAGCAGTCTCTCTTCCGGGCGACTGGCTGCATATTTGTGCCAGCATCTTTGATAATATCAGTGATCTGAATTGTGTTTTTCTCTGGTCTGTGAAAACTTAAAAAAAGTGTCTGGAAAAAATTTAGGGAGAATGAGAACATGAGCTTTCATTATTTTCTTTTTGTAACTTTCAAATTATATTGTGTTGTCCTAAGAGTCGAAGTCTTTGAATCTCTCTTAAGCACCTCTCAGAGTTCTGAGCACATTTGTCAGAATTTTCGATGTGTTTTACAGATTCCAAGCCAGTGAGACCTCACTATGGTGAGTGTGTGTGTGTGTGTGTGTGTGTGTGTGTGTGTGTGCATGTGTGTACATGTGGGCATGTGCACAGTGGGGAGGGCACAGGGCAAGGAGACTGAGATTACATACCCTGGTTGCAGAAACCAGGATGGAAACTCCAGGGAGGCAGCTGCCCGGGCCGACTCAGGCCAGTGAGTGGGATGGCTGGACAGCCTTTGGAGACATCGCTCTGGGCAAAACAGTAGAAGATGTCCTCAGAGCAGGAACTTGCCTAATGCAGGTAGACTTCAGCCAGTTGGGGGCTGGTAAATGTTTAACAACAAAGTCTCTGGGGAAACCAAGTCCTCATATGAAGCAATTGCCCATTGCTCTGGTGTAAATACTAACTCTGGACTGCAGGCTACCACCGTGAAGTCACTGAATGTGGAACTAGAAGGAGATGTGCACCACGGGCTCTCGTGAGCTGGTATGAGCTGACAGCATTTTGTATTTGTGTCTGGGCAATCGATCCAACCATTCATTTATGTAAGGACCAAAACCACCTCTAGGGGCAGAAACCAGCCAGCGGGGCAGAAACCAGCACCCCAAGGGAGGTCATAGCACAAAGCAGACAGCACATCAGGACAGCAGCCCCATAAACAGGAATCAAGTCCTGGCTTAGGGGCAGCTGGACCTTGTGCCAAGCAGTAAAGCTGAGGCAAAAGTTTAGTCAAGAGCAGGAGGAAATCGGCACTCGGAGAGGCTGCAGCAGTGCCAGCGCTGGCCTCTGGCCTAATGCAAACCTGCTGTCATGACCCAGTGATCGACGCTCTGGAAGTCATGGATGTCCTCCTCTCCTGGTCAGACCTAGTTCACACACAGACAAGGGGGAACAGCTGGCAGAGAACCAGGGACTCCGGAACATGGCCAGGCAGGTCAAGGACTTCAGTAAACACTCAGTGAGTGAATCTGATGTCTTTATGTACCCACGTATGGAGGAAAATTAAAGTCCTATAATTTTAGCATTTGTACCTTCTGAGGAGTATCATTATAGCATTTATTCCATTGACAAATATTTTTAGGTGAGCAAGGGGGACACAATTTTGTTCCCATGGAGCCTTCATTTTTGTAGAGGAAACAGATGAGAAACAATTTATAATAGGACAAAATCGTTTCAGATGGAGATGAGGGTTATGAAAGGCTAAGTTGTGACAGGGTGGGGACAGGAGATGGGCTGCTTTAGAAAGGTGTCATGTTCTTTCTGAGAAGATGACATTGGAACTGGGGCCCAAAAGATGAGAAGGGAGCAGTTGTTAAAGCGCTGGGGGCAAAGACAGAAGGGAAAGTGAGCGCCAAGGTCCTGAGGCAGGAGGGAGGGAGAAGCCTGGCATGTTTGAGGGGCAGGAGCGAGGGCAGGGCGCTGAAGTGTGGCGGTGGGGAACGAGGTGCAGGCTGGCATTGCAGAGGCCGGCGGCCCGGGATCTTGCAGGGCCTTACAGATCAACGTGAGTGGTCGGATTTTGTTCGAATTGAAATGGGAAGTCCTTGTTACTCCTTGTTGCTCCAAGTGCGGTTCATGGACCAGGAAAATAGCTTCACTCAGGAGACCAGGCCCCATCTCTTTACTGAATCAGAATCTGTATTTTAACATATATGGTTCATATGTACTGTCTCAGTCAGCTCTGGTGGCCATAACAAAATACCACAGTCTGGGCGGCTTAAACAAAGAAATGTATTTTCTCACAGCTCTGGAAGCTGAAAGTCTGAGACCATGGTGTCAGTGCGATTGGGTTCTGGCGAGAGCCCTTCCCTTCACCCACTCCCTGCAGACAGCCTCCTTCTCGCTGTGTCCTCAAATGGTGTGCATGTGGTGAGGAGAAGGGGAAGGGAAAGGGAGAGGAGATCTTCCTCCCTTCCCCTGCTTACAAGGCCACAGTCCTACGGGATCAGGGCCCCACCCTTATGACCTCACTTAACCTTAATTATCTCCTTAAAGAGCCTGTCTCCAGATAGAGTCACACTGGGGCTTAGGGATGCAACGTATGAATTTGGGAGGGGACACGATTCATTCCATAGCATGTACATTGCCTTTGAGCAGCACCGATCTAATAGTAATTCTCAAAATTTAGCAGATGGGAATCACTTGGAGGACTTGATGAAACCCAGATTCTCGGTACCCCAGGGATTCTCATTTAGTTCATCTAAATCTGATTCAATAGGTTCACCCAGAAACTTGCATTTCTAACAAACTCCTCAGTGATACCACCACTGGTCCATGGACCATTCTTTAAGCAGTGAATTAGTATATTTGGGGAACCAATTTTTAAAAGACTAAAACCTAGAAAAATAATCTAAACTAAATCTTTTAAAATAATAACTCAGCAGTTCTGAAGACCTTTCGTATTTGAAAGGCTTAGAGAATTTTAAACATCATTTATTTTTTAAAATAATGTGTGTATATGTATTTAAATATTTTTATTTTATCTTATTTTTTGTCATTCTGGCTAAAGGGTGTTTTCCTTATCTACTTTTCTTTGATTACCTGAAAGTGTTTTGTAAGGATTTTTTTTAACCCTCAAATCTACTCCAGGGAGCATAGTAAATAAAAAATTAAATATGGAGAATAGCCAGCTAGAGATACAGAGAAATCAGTGCCAGATACAGAGAATCAGTGGCAGAGCAGAAAGCGAGAGGAGGGGTTCATTAAACAGAAGTCTGCCGGTATAAGGAGACGTCCGCGGAGTGAGTGATGCTCTGTGCAGTTTTCGAATTAAGCAACGAATTTCGTACTTTTTATGTTCATTAATTTAAAGATATGCAGTTCCCTTCTTAATATTAGGAGTTTGCAAAAATCATCGGTGTCTTGGATCACAGGTTTCTAAAACTGTGGTAATCACACCAAATGAGGACACTTATCACTCAGTTGTGGTTCCTCCAGGAAGTTGCTAACTTAACGACAGTCCTTCAAACCCTGAAAGTTGTGAAGTTCAGTGACAATGCAACAGTAAATTATAAAAACTGTATTGTTTCCAAGATACCACCATTTTACCTAATTATTTCTGGTGTAAACCCCAGTGGAAACAATGCATATGTTGTTATGAAACTAACCAGAGACATTGGACCTCAGACAGAAAGGAAACTTTGGCAAAGAGTCCAGTGTAAAATTGTGGCGTGTATATTCCCACATACATACAATGAAGAACTAATATAAAATATCACGCCAAGAGCACACTATTTAATATTTGTGCATTTTCTATTAGAACTAAACTTGTTTTGAGGATAACCAATTTTCACCCCTATGATTCAGAAAAGTTATTTCAGTAATTGGAAGATACAATCCAATTCAAAGTATATTATTTCAGAATTCACATAATGAAATATTTAGGAGCAAAGACAATGTATTTACAGTTAGTTGAGATCATGTCTTTCCATAAACATGAATATAAGAATGCTATTGACAAGTTGAATTTAATGAACTTTGTGTTCTCAGAGTGACACTTGAAGGTTTGAAGGTGGTCGAGAAAAGAGATGGTGCTGTAAACACCAGAGAGAGGGTTTTCTTACATGACAGAAAGTTTTTTTTTTTTTTAATTAAATGTCTTATGTTGAGATAATTGTAAATTCACGTGCAGTTGTAAGCGACAATACAGACAGATCTCAATACACACTTTATCCAGTTTTCTTCCATCTTGCAAAACCACGGTCCAATACCACAACCAGGACATGGTTAAGATGCAAGGCACATCTGTCACCGCAGGATTTCTTAGAGTCCCCTTTTCAGCCACACCCACTTACTTTCTGTCCCCACTCAGTTCTTAACCCCTGGCAACCACTACTGTGTTCTCCATTTCCATAATTCAATCAGTTCACGAATGTTATATAAATGGAATTGCTCAGTATGTCATCTTTTGAAATGGATATTTTTTTTCACTCAGCATCATTCTCCAGAGATTCATTCAAGTTGTTTTGTGTTATCAGTCGTTCATTCTTTTTTATTGCTGAGTGATGTTCCATGGTATGTATGTGCCACAGTTTGACCATTCATCTATTGAAGGTCATCTGAGTTATTTCTAGTTTTTGGCCAGTCTGAATAAAGCTGCTATAAACATTTGTGCATAGGTTTTTGTTTGCACACAAATCTTCATTTATCCGAGTACAACTGCTGTGTGATATGACAATTGCAAGTTTAGATTTTTACCAAACTGTTTTTCAGAGTGGCTGCACCACTCTAATTCCCACCAGCAATGATACATGAGTGATCCAGTTTCCCTGCATCCTTGCCAGCATTTAGTGTTGTCACTATTTTCTATTTTAGTCATTCTGACGGGGGATAGTGATATTTGATTTGGTTTTAATTTGCATTTCCCTAATGGCTGACGATGTCGAACATCTTTTCACAGGCTTATTTGTCGTCTGTGTATCTTCTTCAGTGGAATGCCTGTGTACGTCTTTTGCCATGATGTAATTGGATTGTTTGCTTTTTTACTGTAGAGGCCAATGTCTGATATTTGGTTTGCAAATATGTTTTCCTACTTTGTACCTTGGTGGGGTCTTTTGCAGAGCAAAAGTCTTCAGTTTTGATGAAACACAATTAATCAACTTTTTATTTTATAAATCATGCCTTTGGTATCAAGTCCAAAAACTCTTTGTCTAGTCCTAGATTGTGAATATCTTTTCCTGTGTCTTTTCCTAAAAGTTGTATAGTTTTACACTTAAGCCCATGATCCATTTTGAGTTAATCTTTGAAGAAAATGGTGGACTTAAGTTTGAGGTTTATTTTTTTCCCCCTATATATGTCTAATTGCTCCAACATCATTTGTTCAAAAGTTTATTCTTTCGCTATTGAATTGCTTTCGCATTTTCATCAAAAATCAGTTGAGAATATTTGTGTGGGTTTATTTCTGAGTTTTCTATCCCGTTCCCTTGATTTATGTGTCTATCACTCTGCCAATAACACAGTGTTTTAATTACTGTAACTACAAGTAAACCTTGAAATTGGGTAGACTGATCTCTCCTACTTTTTTCTTCTTTCTCAAAATTATTTTGGCTGTTATAGTTTCTTTGCCTGCCCATATAACTTTTAAAATAGTTTTCTCTATATCTACAAAAAAATTTGTGGGATTTTGATAGAAATGGCAGTAAAACTGTAGATTAATTTGGAGAGAACTGATGTCTTCACCACGCTGAGATATCCAAACCACAAGCACAGATCTCTCCATTTATTTAGAACTTGTTTGATTTTTTTCATCAGCTTTGTGTAGTTTTCTGCAAACAAAGTCCTATACAGGTTTTATTAGAGTTATACTAAGTATTTCATTTTTGATCAATTGTAAATGGTATTATGTTTTTAATTTCCATGTCCACATGTTTCTTGTTAGTATACGAAAATATGATTATTTATGTTTATCTTGTATTCTGTGAGTCTGCTGACCTTATTTATTAATTCTAGGAGATTTTTGTAGATTCTTTGTGATTTTCTATGCAGACGATCATGTCATCTGAAAATAGGGGTAGTTTTATTTTTTCCTTTCCATTCTGTATGGCTTTTCTTTTTCTTGCCTCATTGTATGGCTAGAGCTTCTAATGCTATGCCGAGTAAAAGTGGAGAAAGTAGGCATCCTTGCCTTGCTCCTGATCTAAGGGAGAAGCATTCAGTCTTTCACAATTAAGTATATTATATGTAGGTTTTGCCAAATTAAAAGAGTTTTCCCCTAAGATATTTGTTTGTATTAACAAATTTAGCCATTCAGATTATATGAACTTTATAGGAATTTTGCTTCCCTTTTAATTTTGGGGGAGATGACGAGAATCATGCTTCAGGTTTAGAAATAGGACTTTTGCCATCTTTTCCTGCTGACAGGATGCTGATGTGTTGTTATTTTCTCTCTCCTGGATTTGTTATGAAATACGCAGCTTCCACAGAGAAAACGTTTGAAAATAAGTCTCACGTCACAATTTGGCTGGTGAAGGACCCACTTCTTTAGGGCATTGGGTATAACAGAAGAAAGTTGTTCAGAAGCAGCAGAGACAGGGCCTCAAGTTCTACTAGTCCCTGCACCCTGTCCCTCCCCTATCCTATGCCTCCCGGGCCTGCAGAGAGCTGGCATTCTGGGCTAGACCACAGGGTCAGGAGTATTTTTGTTCCCAGCTTCGATTCCTGTTTGGCCACTCGGCATTGCAGAGCTCAGATGAGGCCTCTGTACACTGCCTGAAAACTCCTGAAGCCCTATTTTTTTCTGCATCAGGCCTCTCACCCAGCCTGCTCAGAGGGAGCCACAAGACAGGAAGGCAAACCGTGTGCCTTCCTTCCCTTCCTACGTGGACTCTCTAGGCCGTAGGTTTCCGAGTACACTTCTACTGCGTGTAAATGACCACTAAACCTGGCCATTTCAGGTCTCTCACGGGTGTTTAATATTTGCTTTAAGAAGATAAGCCTCCATTTCAGGCCTAACCCATTACCAACCACAAAATAAAATAAAAATCTGGCGAATTAAATCGTTCAGCCCCATAGATGTGAAATACAACAGGCTTTTTTTGTATGTTTAGTTTGCTTGCTTTAATTTTGCAGGTGGTTTTACCTACATTGATCAATCCTTTTTGGCGTGGGACCCACTGACACCAGGGGACCCACCGATGCCATGACGCCCACTGGAGCCATGCAGCAATGAGTTCAGACTTGAAGTCCTCAGCCCCCTGGGTTCAAATCCTGGTGCTGCTGCCACTGACTAGCATTGGATTTTAGTCACATTACTTTGTCCCTCTAAGCTTCTTCTGTTTCTCCATTTCTAAAAGGCGCTAATCATATCTACTTCTCAGGGGGTCGTAAGCATTAGATGGATCATTGTCTATGAAGTGGTTAGCAGAGTGCCCAGCCTACTTAAGTGTACGATAAGTGATCATTATTGAAAAAACAAAAAACAACAAAGAAACGAACATCTCTTTGGTAACTCCCAGTCCCTTTCCTAATGTGATCTGTGTTAACATCACTTACTGTATGTCTCTGAGGTCTCATTTTGTTCTCCTTTTCTGTATCTTCTCTTTGAGAGGTGTCACTTGGAGTGGCATGGCCACCCAGGATCACCCACCATATGGGAAGAGTCGCTCTTAGCTGCTCAGCACTCTGGACATGCTTAAGTGCCCCTTGGACTTCACAATACCCCTGACTGACGTCTGGCATTTGTAGTGACTTTGCTCTGAGAAGCACATTCACAGTCTTTATTTGCTCCTGGACGATCTCATAAGATGTAACATATACCAGAGCTGACAGCTGCTCCCATGGGTAGTTCTGCATTTTATTGATAGGGTGTTTTACATAATTTTGAATGAAAACAGTTTTATGCATTTTAGCTCACAGACCTGTTGACTATCCCTGACTCCGAGAGAAGCACTTATATTTGTTGCCCTGGTTGCTAATGCTGCCCCAATTGCTCAAAGCGATTTATGTCTGAAGAACATTAACAAAGACCTTAACTCTTTGGAAGTGAGTAGAAATGCAAGGAAAATGGTCATTGAGTCCCCCCTCAATGAATAAAGCTGGAAAAGAGAGCTCGATACTTGTTATTGTGACAAGTATGGCTGTCGTTGAGCCTTAGTACAAGTGTGTAAGGTTCAACCTTTTCCCAGATTCATTTCAGTTAAGCTCTGTCTCTCCTAGGATAGGTAACTTCACCTATAATTTTGCATGGGCTGTATTGTAAAAGAAGTTTATGGAAACTTAGTTTGACTTTTGGAGAATTAGAAAGCAAATAACTCTCAATTGTCTTCAATATAAATTGCCGCCTTAGAGGAAAATTAAGACTAAAAATAGT
>NW_011888931.1:2673282-2688172 GCF_000151845.1 Pteropus vampyrus | reverse complement strand
AACAAAGACCTTAACTCTTTGGAAGTGAGTAGAAATGCAAGGAAAATGGTCATTGAGTCCCCCCTCAATGAATAAAGCTGGAAAAGAGAGCTCGATACTTGTTACTGTGACAAGTATGGCTGTCGTTGAGCCTTAGTACAAGTGTGTAAGGTTCAACCTTTTCCCAGATTCATTTCAGTTAAGCTCTGTCTCTCCTAGGATAGGTAACTTCACCTATAATTTTGCATGGGCTGTATCGTAAAAGAAGTTTATGGAAACTTAGTTTGACTTTTGGAGAATTAGAAAGCAAATAACTCTCAATTGTCTTCAATATAAATTGCCGCCTTAGAGGAAAATTAAGACTAAAAATAGTGCACTTTAGAAGAAGAAACATTTTTATAGCTGGAGGTAATGTAATGGCAGCACAGGATTTCTTGGTCACTGTGGCCAAGCTGATCACAGTGACGTTAATCTGCCTACCAGATGGATTGGCCCTATCTTGGTATGATTGGCATCTAGGGACTTAAGCAAGAGTGAGATTGGTTTTTTACTGAATTCACACGTCTGGAACAATAAGGCTGACTCCCCAAACAAATGGTCTTCCATGAGACCTGTCCCCTTCTCCACGTTCCTTTTACCAACAGCGAAAAACATGTATTCATAAGAGGTACACATAAAGGAGATTCTTATGGGCACATTCCTGTCTTTCTGTCAGACCCTCTGGAAAAACAGCAGCTAAAAGGTATTTCTAGTGTTGAAAAGTGGGGCAAGTTGGTATATCCACAGCTTACATTCATGCCCAAATACAGAGATATAGCTAAAAGCTTGTGAAGATAGAATTCAAGAGAGACGGACAGTTAGGAAAGATAGAGATAGACAGGAAGTGTGAAGAGAAAATAAATGAGAGCTGTAACCGTCAATACACACTACGAATAGAAATGTACCTCTGTCTTCTGTGAAAAGTAGAAATGACTGCTGTATGTTCGTCTGTTCCTTTTCTAGGAACATACTGGCAGCATTTAAAGTCTACCCATTTCTCAGCACAGATGGCCTCCCCCCTGTACACTGACCTCGATCATTCTAACCCAGAGAAGGCAGATTCTGGGCCATAAATCTGATTGTCTAATAGTCTACTTTTGACACATAGTGACAGATGTTTATATTTTTTTGTGTGCTCATAGCTTATTTCTTTATCTATGTTGTATTGTTCCAGAGAGCAGGGTCAATGTCTTTCAGTTCTTCTTACTGTGACACTTTGCACCGTAACCGCTAGTGAATGTTTTGATTGATGATGATTTGAATAAAAATGGAGAGAAAGCTGAGAATTTAAAGAAAAAATGCTTGACTCCATCACTTATAAAAATTAATATGTAAAAAAAGTGCAATGTATTTGGAGTTAAAAAGCTGCTTACATTCTGGCCCTGTGCGAACTGTACCCATAAAGCAATATAACTATTCCGTTTCAGGGCGAACATCGCCGTACGCTTACAAGCTGCTATATGTGCCAAGTTATAGGATCGATTTAAATGCAGTGATCATATCTTGAGTAGTCAAAGAGTAATTGAGGAAGGCAAGATTGGTTTTACAGCAAACGATTACAGGAAATCTTACCTGAAATTTTTCAGGTTATCATTTAACAATGTTTCATCAACTAATTGTTGTTGAGACAATGGAGAAGTCCGGTGCAAAACAATCAATTACTTCATCCAATTTGGGTAATAAAAACGTTCTATGAATTGAAATATAGTTTACTTTGAAAGGAAATTGTGCTTCCCTTGAGGCTGTTAAACGGTTTGGGGCAAATGTTTCCACTATCCACTTCTTTGTTGCAACATTGTGTGTTGGGAAAGCTGCTAAACTGCTTTCGTTTGGCTCCAAAGACTTTCTGGTGCAAACTGCTAAGATATTAACAAAGACAGACTTGCACGTGAAAGTTGCACAGAGGAGGAGCCTGGGTCCCGGGGCTTAGGAGGTAGGATGCACCCAGCGTGCACCCAAAGTGTAGCAGCCCTGAGAACCCCCCTTTTGTCTCTTGGCTTTGAATCCAGGTGTTCTTCCTTCATGCAGCAGAAAAATACAGATAAGGAAATGGGGATTCAAAAAGATTCCCCCATAGGTTCTAGGTAACGTATTCCATGTTAGGATGTGAAAGTGCTGATGCCTTTGGGAATTTCTAAATTGTAAACTGCTATTTAATAATAATAATAATAATTAGATGCCTGCTTTTTAGTAGTAAAAAATGAATACTCTACTCAACAATTATACTAGACAATCATGACATTTATGGTCCACTTAAAAAAGTTTTTTGATTGCTTTTAGGCAGGCTATAAATGAATCACGGTCATCAAACAATGTATGGGAGGCCGCAATGTTCTTGAAAAGTTTCTTTTGCCACTATTGTCTTCTCTGACAGGCACCACAAGCTGCTTAGAAGCAGGGTTTTCTTGGGACACATAAAGATGGTGAACGTGATGGCCTAATTCCTCTTGTTTTTTAGAATAATTTAAATAATTTTGTCTTTGAATTTGCTGTTTCCTCTCACCCCATGACAGAAGGTGCGTGCGCGTGCGCACGCGTGCACGCGCGTACACACACACAAACACACACACACACACACACACACACACACACACACACACACACACACACACACCTGACCCCATTTGGACTCTGTATCTGAGCCTCAGTCTGCAGCTCTTTAGGACCTGACTGGTTGCATATGAAGGATCTGGAGCTGCCTGCACCCTTTATCTGCAGGTCCCATCTGAAGGTGCGCAGCGCCATCTTGGCTCATGAGGAGGTGTGGCTACAAGTGACCTGTTTGTCTGAGGAGTCAGAAAAGCTTGCCTAAGCCTGGAGGATGTCATAAAAGCCCCTGCTCTCGGGCTCCATAATGCGGTGGCAGCAGCTCCGCGCCCAAGTTTTACTGTAATGTGCCCTTGAGACACATTCTGTCCTGAAGCAATAATGTGCCAAACTGTCAAACCGCCTTTGTGAGCTATCAGAACTGTGTATGACTTTAGAACCTGTCTCTAAAGAATAGAAATGATTTCAAATAAACTATATTTTCTTAACATGATGAAAGCAATGTAATATTCAAGGAGTTTATGCCTTTATTTATTTCTTTGCATCATACCTTTTCAAGATTACCTATAGTCCCTTTCATTTTGCTGAGTGCATATTAGATACTAAATTTAATATTGTTAGAACAGAACTATTTAAAAAGTAGAAATGTATTCAATATACAGAAAGTATGGCTGCCTGCCACTTTTCAAAATTTAAGTTATAAGTTGCAAAATACTACGCTCTGTGGTAGTTGGATTGAATCGATGACCCCAATTCATCCCGAGTCTATGCCCTTTGCAAGTGCCTTTTCTGTGTTTCCATCAAGAGGTGGAATATGTTTCTAACCTGCTTTGACCAGTCATGTTAGCAGACTTGAAATAAGCAAATTTCTTAAAAGGTGTTTGCACATTTCTGCTTCTTCTCTTGGTCTTTTGCCTTCACGATGAGAACATGCTCATGCTGGAAAATGAATCATCTCACCCCAGTTATCCTAACTGACAGTCAGCTCACCCCTTGGACACATGAGAGAGCCCAGCCAAGATCAGCAGAGCCGCCTAGCCAATTTTGGGTGACTGTCAGTGTATGAGCAAGACCAGCCAAGTCCAGAAAGAGTGCCCAGATGACCAAAAGAATCATGAGCAAAATAAATTATTATTTTACACGCTGAGTTTTACGGTGTTTGTTACTTATCATTATTGTGGCAACAGATTATCAATAAACTATTAAACACAACGTAATCTTTCTTTGATTTGCAAGTCACTTCAGAACTTTCATCGGAGTTATGAAAATTCATTATCTTTGTCTAGTTATGGAGATAAGGAAAATATAAGAGGATGAGTTGAATCTGCTCAGACCCTGTTATCGTGATGGCTGTATATTTATTTCTAGACAAAGATTTGGGGATGTGATATGGCATAAAGGATGTTATAACAAATATGTTCGAATTGTGGTCAGATGAAAAAAAAAAGGGCAATTGTCTTATATCCCAAGTCACATAAAAATAAACAAATAACAAAAGCAAAATCAAAATCTCTTTGGTTTTCTGTCCTTTGTCTTTTTCTTAGAAAAAATATGGGACTGCGATTGTTTAATTTTATACTTAAGTGGATTCTGGATCAGTATGAATTAATGGCTTACACTTACATATTTCATTTATAGAGTATCATGGTTCTTTGCAAGGAACAGACACTGACTCCGGTATAATCAGAAAGGAATTTATTAGTGTTTTGGGGAGCTCGCAGAGTCAAAGAGATGGCTGGAGAAGGAGCATAGAAATGAACAGAAGCTAAAGTATCTCTTAGGACAAAAAAAGGAAATGAAGACTCTAATAATAGGGAACCTGAAGATTAGGACGACTTCCGTGGAGCAGTGATTGATGTGTTGAAATCTACAGATGTGAGATGAGAGACTATTCCAGGCAGAGGACATAGCACTTATGCAAAGGCTCTATCAAGCACAGAACATTCTAGAAGCTGAAGGTCCAGTGTGTGTGGTTGGAGCATGGAGAACAGGAAGTATGGTCACCGGGGCCAGACCATGCAAAGCCTTAAAAGCCAAGTGAAAGGTTTGGGGTTTTATTGTAAGACCAACAAGAAGCTAAAGAAGTTTTTAATCAAGGGAGTTACATGATCGGATTGAGTTTCCAAAAACTTGACTCTGGTTGTGCGTGAAGAAGAGACTCGGTGAGCATGAGAGGTGAGCGGACTAGGCAGAGATAGAGACGTGGCAAAATTTGAGAGCTATTTAGGAGGAAAAGTTAATTAAGCGATAGTTTAGATATGGGAGCTAGAAAGAGAATTTTTCAGATGCATCTTAAGTTTCTATTTACATAATGGGTTCGTTCTGGTAGATAGGAAATTCCGAAAGAGTACTGGGATTAGGGCAAGAAATGGGAATTTGATTTTACACATTTTGAGTTTAAGTATCTTTGAGCGACCGAAGTGGATTCACTAAGGAAGCAGCTAGATAAGTGGATTTGGAGTTCAGAGTGGAAGCCTGGGCTTGAGATTGCTTTGTGAATCATCTGTGTCTTTTGTGTTGGACAGGCATGGAGCTATTTTCTGGAGGGAGAAGTGGGCCTAGCATGGAGCTTTGGGGGAAATTCCAACATTACAAATGTGGCAGAGGAAGCTGAGACAGCAAAGGGACAACCAGGAAGGTGAAGCACCTGTAAGCCATGGCAAAAGTAATGCAGGAGGGCTGTCGACAATGCTGAAAGTGACCCAGAGGTATTTTTAGTGTGGTATACTGAGAACAAAGCATGATGAGTAACAGCCTTTGCCAAGCCCCTAGTGGAGGAGGAATGTAGGGTACACACGGTCAGCAATGGTACCCTGAACATGTGGAAGGGACAAAGCAATAGAGAGGACAGGAGAGAGAGAGAACTGAAATAATTTGTTCAAGCTCTCTCCAGGGTTTATGTTGTTCTTAACCACAAGGATTTTGAGTATAATCAAAGCAAAGCAAAGCCTGGCCCTGCCTCCACCCCTTAGTCTGTTTAGCCTGACCAGTCCACATGGAGGGAGGAGAAAGTGTGGGGATGGTGTAAATTGAAAGTTTCTTAATCTGACTTAAATCTGGTCTAGTTTACGGGTTCTTTGCATGCTGGTTGCTAAGGAGGTACTGATGCAGACTAATATTCATGCCACCTTGGAGCTGTCATCACTACACTTCATGCACATTACACTCCCTATGACTGCAATACGGTCTCTGTGCCACCGAAACACAGGACAATGATTGTGGTGGCCACTGCAGAATTCCGGTCTTTGGGAGAACTACACAGAATATAATGATCTGCTGCTCACCCAGGAAACCAGTGATGAACCACATCTAAATCTGATTGTTTCTCTGTGGAGACCTAAACATAAAGGCACACAGACGGACACGCACTCCTGAAATCAAAGGCTGCCTTGCTTTTTTGATAGATGTGTTCCCGAAATGGTGTGTGTTCTTCAGCTTTTCGTAAACCAAGTAATATATTTTTTCTTTAGCCTAACTTATTTTCAGATGACGACGTTTCTTAATGTTTTTGGCTAAAGTTTATATTCTTTGTTTCTTCTTTCTCCTCTGCTTCCCCCACCCCAATTTTTTGTCAAGAATGTAATGATCTAAAAACACTTAAAGCCATTAGGAAGTTACTATAAGGAGAAGAATCCTTTCATAGTATTATTAATTCATGGCTCCGCTGGGGCCCTGGGGTCCAGAACGTGTTTAGAGGTTGACATTCTGGAGACAGGCGTCTGAACCAGAGGACCTCCGACTTCAGAGTTTATGACGCAGACTAGAAACGAGACTTCTCATCTGCTTTGATTACTTTCTCTGAAATTTGTCTTTCTAGATCTGGACTTACGCCGTAATAAAAAAAAAAATAAATAAAGGGGGGGAGGGGAAGAATTCTCAAAGACACACACACCCTACGTTATAGCCACAAACATTGGAAGACCGTCAAAGGGAAAGAGAGGGGTCAGGAAGTAGCAGAGTTAAATTGAAACTTGAGTCCTAATTCACCGTTTCATGCCTTGGCAATGTAGTTGATACAACCATAATATATCGGGGGCCTTTCCAACTGTGGGTGGGAGAGCTGCAAATTATGGGTTAGTTCCTTTTCCTTTGTACCCAGAATGGAAAACTGGCAGAGCTTAAAGGCAATTGGCACAGTAGGTGAACTAAAGACAGTTTAAATTTGGATCCACTGTGCATGCATACAGAAATTGAATTTTGTTTTCCAGTGAATTTTCTGAGCATTTTAAACATAATTAAGGAAATAATAATAAAAAAAAACCAAGAGAAATAATTACATAAGTTCTTTTTTCAAATAGAAACGAATATGAGGATATCAGATGCGGGGTTCCTCGTTACAGGTTGCATTTTGGGGCTCAGTGTAATTTCTGCTGCCGAATGAAAGAGCTGTTTTGAGTAACCATGTTACAAGCAGAGGTAGAATAAAAAAGTATTTACATGGGACTTTACTGCTATTGGGCCCTCTGAGCAATGTTCATCGGTTGCCTGAAGAGATCCCCAAACTCTAATTCTGTACGTTTTTCCTTCAATCCCTTGGAGCAAGTTAAAGGTGGCTGAAAATTCCTTGATACTGCTAATGAAAGATGAAGTCTGTTTCTTCCCTTCAAACCTGTGACAACTTTGACAACTAGAATATAATGAAAATGACACTGGCAATTTTCAGGCCCAGGTCTTAAAGGCCCGGCAGCTTCCACTCTATTTCTTACAGTCCTGAGTGGCCATATCAGAAGTCCAGCTATTGCAGGGGAGTCTACGTAGAGGCTTGGACACCATCTGGAGATGGAGAGGGCCCAGGTGAGCCCAGCCATTTTGACTTTTTGGCCAAAGTGCCATGCATATGGGTGAAGCCATCTTGGACCCTTTAGGCCTGCTGTCACTGAAAACCACCTTAGTGTCACCCATCAATGCTGCGTGGGACAAAAGAAACGTCTAGTTGAGCCCTGCTGAATTTCTGACTCTCAGATCATGAGGATAAACACAGCAATTTTTCTCAAGAAGCAGGACTCTGGTAAAAACCTTTAAACTATCCCCTCAAAAAGTTTTCCTATTTTATGAACTCCTTTCTAATATACATAACTCATTTATAGCCACCTGCAGATTACAATCTGCAGTGCAAATTCCAGGCAGCATTGGGGCATCTAAATTTGATTAGGCAGATGAAAAATTCCTATATTAAATTCTTATCTGTTTTTGAAAACTTTCTCATAGACGCCTCGAGAACAGATGCCATTCATTCTTACTGACCTTTGCCCTACTGATTATAATCACATTCCCTGCCAGAAAGCGCGGTAGATTAGAACAAGTCATCATTTTTAATAGGCTATTTCAGGAGCAATATATTAGATTTGTGGAAACCTCGTTCCAGAACATCAAGGCGATTCTATTGAGGAAATGTAAGAACTAAGCTCTTCTACCTGTACACAAACTTAAAGGTATCGGATGGCTAAAGTTACAAATTGATTTGATATACAACACGCTTGGAGATATTATTCTTCTCTCTAAACTAATCAATAATTTCTCTCATTTTTTGCTCTGTGTGCAGTGTGCTCTCTATAAATGAACACACACCTGTTTCCCTAAAATGGAATGTTCTGGCTTTACGAATATTCAAATATTTTCCTTAATTGAGAATTCCTATCCATACCATAGAGCATTAACCGATTTCAAAGAATTTCAAGTAAGTGAAATGAATTTTTTCTCACCTAGTGATCCAGAGGTGCGAAGTCTATTCTGATTCCAGGTTCCTGAAGCTGGAAGTTGTCCGCTGACCCTTTCTCATTAGTTTTTATAAATGGAGAGCTCAGGAAAAATCCACCTGCTTGGTTGAACTTTCTTGGTGCTCCAATTTGGTGTCAACGGGCATTTTTAAAATACACAAATACGGACCTAATCCCTGGAAACAATGTTTTCTGCTAAACTCCTGGAAATAGTGGGAAGTATTCTCGTGGGAGTCTTGCAGAAACAGTTTTAAAACGGCTTAGCAGGAGCAAATGCGTTCCCAGGAGACCGAGCACGAAAACCACTGGGGCAGCAGAGTGTTGAATGAAGAGGCCTGAGCACTGAGCAGGCAAAGGGAACCCACCTTGGCGGCAGTGCCTCCCCGGAGGACGGCGCGTTCACTGGTTCATGGCCATTTATGCAGTGACTCCGACTTTCAAAGGTCTCTACCCTCGGTGCATCCATTTGGCCAGAACTGAGGAGTTGCCATCGGGATCGTGTCATCTTCGCCACTCCGTAATTTCCACGTATGTAGGCGAGGTGAAGGCACGAGGAGGGCAGAGCCGGCTGAGCTCCTCCTTCCGCAGGACACAGCCTCTCAGGTGGATTCCAGGAAGCAGAACCACAGGGGCAAAGTCTGATTTGAATATTTGATGTCGTTACTCAGATTATATAACCCAGTGCAAGATGTCGTAGGGGTGGATTGCTCGGTTTGGTGAGGGTGCAATGAATCTGGACCCTCCAGCCCTGTCAAAACGCATCTATGTGGCTTTTCCGTAATGGCCTGGCCCAGCGTGAGAGAAAGAGGCCTTGGAGGCCAACCCTGCATTCACATGTGCAAACGTTTCATCCATGGCCAATTCCGGAATGGTCAGCATTTATGTTTCTTTACTAAAGTTTTGGAGACTTAATCTCTACAGTCGGCAGAAGTAACCCCACATTTCTAATTAATCTGGACCTTGCCCCTTCAAACTAGCTTTGAAGCGCATGGAATCTTGATATCGGATTCTTTTCATTTCTGTAGAAAAAAATAATCATTAAGCTGAAATCTCCTTGTGTTTTGCAAGCTTCTGCAACATGAAGCTCAGTGACTGTAGGATGGAGGGTGAATGAATGAATGAATGTTCCTTTTGCTAGATGATCAGTGTCGGTTTTCTGATCAGTGAACCCACAAACAGCTGCCACCAGGGGAAGTCGGGCCTTATACTATTATGTCTACCAGATGATTGAGTTAATTAGAAAATCGAGTGAATTAAATCTAAAGACAGTGAATTTTCCAGTATGAACTTTCTGACCATGAGAAGCCTTTTGAGTTGACAGGCACACACTTTTATTCATTAATTCATTGTTAATTCAGCAAATGTTGATTGGACATCTACCATGTGGCTGGCTCTTTCCTGAAGCTGAAGCTGAAGCATGGAATTAGACAGGCAAGGCCCCTGCCTGCATGGAGCTTACACCAGGAGAGCAAGACATGTTAGACACATGGTTAAACGAATTGTTTTTTACTACGTGATGAGTGTGATAACAGACATGTGCAGGGTCCAATGAGAGCATAAAATAGAAGATTTAACCTGGAAAGGTAAGCATCCTGTAAGAGACAACTGAAGTCGATAGAAGTTAGCTAGCACAGAGGGAGAGGAAGATGTCTAGGCAAAGGAACAGCTGTGAGAAGGTCCTAAAGTTAGGTAGATCTTGGCATATAACAGGAGCAAGAGGAAGCTAATTAGCCAGTGAGGTGAAGGAGTTAGGCTGAGATCACCAGGGGCTGTAATTACAGAATATTTTAGATTTGAGATTTTATGCTAATGACATTCTGGAGTCACTAAGGGTTTTAAGTGGTGATGTGATGTGATCAGATATGAGTTTTTTCCACAGATTATTTGGCTGCCCTACAGAGAATGTGTTGGAAGGAACAAGAACGGACAGAGAGAGCAGTTAGGAGGTGACTGCAGAAGCCAGGAGAGAGATGGTGGTGGTTTTGCATGAGGGCTGGAGGTTGGGGGCAGAAAAGGAACCATGATGGCTCTGTCTCTCTGTTCTCAACTCTGCTCACTCTACAGCTCACCATTCATTTTTTGGAGTGAAATCTGATAAGAGAATAAGAGCAGGAAGGGAAAATTGTCAAAAGTTCAATCATTCAACAAATGCTTATTGAGTACCATGTCAGGCTCTGTTTGTAGCACTGAGGGTACAGAGTGACAAAATCAAAAACTAAATGACACTCTAAAAGCAAATGGCCTTTAAGGCTATATTCTCCCCTTTTTTTTAAACCTCAAACACTTCTCTGAGTCACATTATGGAAACACTGGTATAATCTTTACTTTTCCTCCATTTTCTTTATTCATCTCTTCCCTTTTCTTTCCTCTTCTGTGATATATTCTAAGGATTTAGTATCAATTTGATTCCACTTTTCTGAAAAAATTTTTTTGAGAAGTGAAATGTTAGAAATTGAAAATGTATCAAAAAATTCCCATCTGCATAGAGAGCTACTTCTTCCTCTGCAGTCCAAATTTCAGATGTTTATTTAGTATTTACTCTCTGCCAAGCACTGTCCTAAGTGCTTTGTATGTGTATACTCTCAATATTTATCTTCATAACATTAGTGATGAGAAAATCGAGGCACACGTCAATTAAATTATTTCCAGAGGGCTACACAGCTAGTCAGTGCCAGAGTATTATGCTGCCTCTGCAGATGAAGAGACATGTAGAATTCTTTCTTTCATTTTAGTTCCTACAGGGCCACTGCCTTCAAATCTAAGCTTTAACCAGGCACAACCAGAAACCCAGCTCCCTCAGAAGAAAACCCTCAAGAGATTCTGCAAGCCCGTTATGTATGCCACTTTCCCTCTGGGTTGCAGGCCTATGGCTGCTTTTCTCCCTGTCAAGGGGCCTGGTTTCCTTTACACTCTGGAAGCCAGATTTTCCTATGCTGGGCCCTCCATATGTCATCGAGAACAAGCATGATGCGATCAAATGGTGCAAAGGCCAGAAAAAGGGAATGTAGGCAGAGAATATCCTTTACTTTCATCAGCCCCCTGGATGATCCTTCGGAAGATGAGGTTTATAAGCCATGAGTGAACATGAAATTCTGGCTGACCAGACTTTGAGAAACTTACCATCTGTTTTGTGTTTAAAATGAGCTTTTCATTTATGGAGAAGTTTCAAGTCAGGGATTATGTTAATGCTAGAGATGGAAATATTCCCAAAGGTAAGATCATTTAGATGAGATTCTGTGGAGAATGTCTGGACATTTGGTACCAAATCCGTAATCCGGGTCCCTAGAAAACATGTAGAATCCTGCCTGTCCCACTCCTGGCCCACGGCCTCCCTGACAAATAAATAGGGAAAAGATTGGTGGGGGTGAGGAACAGTGACAGAGCCCAGAAGGAGTGTATGGAGACAGGGAGACAGAGTGAGAAGAAAATCATGAGGGAGAAAAGACTCTCCATAGATCAGGATGCATCTTCATGCTGGTGTGATGTTAAGAAACCATCTTCGCTGTCCACTAGTAACATCCTCAGTTTCATTGATCGTTCGTAAAATTACCACAGCACCATAGAGGTTTCTGCCATGAAACAGATATGCTTGATCACTTATTAAAGAGGGGTGAGGCCATCTTTTTATTACTTGCATTTCTCCTCAAATCTCATTGGTTCCCCACCCCGATGAAGGTTTTGAGAGATAGAAATTGCCATGTCCAATGTCAGAGAAATGAAACATGACTAAAATAATGTGAAGAAGCCATGTTCACTACTGTCATTACAGAGTGTTTGTAGACTGGAAGCTGAAGGCAGTCATCTGTGCTCAGAGAAAAGCAACTTTAATACAGAGATCTCTGTAAGAATGCAGGTCAGCAGTTGGGCTTCATTTCCACTGAAGAAGACATAACAAGAGAAAGTGGGTTTGATGGCAAAATGAGGGATATGTGTTAAGCATAATATAAATAAATAGTTAAAGCAAAGCTGGTGTAAAGGAGAAAGAATCTGACAGTTCACCCAGGCTCTAGGGTATGGAGCCCAGGATTTTTTTTTTTTTTAAGTTTACCCTAAAAATACCCCTTGGCTCTAGAAATGAGAATAGTGTCAATTCGGGGCACCGGACAGTGATTGTTCTGCTCACTTCTGATAATTTGGGCCCCTGAACCATTCTCCTACTCAGTCCTAGAGCCCAGCACTCCACCTGTCTGTGGAGGCAGGTGCAAGAGAATGTGCAAGCATGGTACACGTGGTAATGGGTGGTACAGATGGAGATGGTGGAGGTGGGGGTGGCAGATGTGGGGATGCTGACGAGAGGGAAGGCTTTTAGTCCTGTGAAGCTAGTGAGAGACATGCTAACTTATAAGACCTGAATAACTATCTTCTCTTCCCCAGTCTCATTTCAAATGATTGTAATTTGGGGTATAAGAATGATTTAATCAAAATGTTCTTAGAAACTCTTCCAAACCTCAGATACAAAAAGGAGTCGATTAAAGAGAGGAGTTTCATTTTTGAGAGAGGCTATGAGGAATATTTCACCATTAGATTCAGGGTGACATCACTTCTTCCCATTCATACTTCAGAGGTGTTCACGTGTGCACATGCATGCACGAGGGGCGAGTATTTGCCAGGTGATTGCCCATTTCACAAGAGTCATTTTAATTAATTTCATGATGTAAGTGAAAGAATTATCTAGTATGTATCTGACTATTTAATCTCCACTCCCATCTTGCTGAGGATTAAAGGCAGAGGATAACTGCCAATAGGACCTGCCCTGAATAGATTTTCTTAAAGCTAAGTAATTGGGGATGGAGTATGCAACTCACACAGACTTCTTTCTCCAACGATGAAGAAATGAAGTCTCAGACATTAGAGTATTCAGCTCCTCAGATTCATTTTTTCGCTTTAAAGAGAACACCTTGTTGGACTCACTTTTTCTCTACTGTGACATGAGGGACTGTTTAATAAAAAGAAGTTTGATTTTTCAGAGTAAAATTGCCATTGCTGACAAACTTATAACACTAGTGAAGTCTGGTTTTAATTCTGCCATCTTGCTGGGATGGTATGTGGCTTGGTTAATAAAGCTGATCTCTCACTTCTGGAATTAGATTGAGTTCCCAAGCTGAAACGTGCCTGCGTTTAATTTGGATAAGCTCATGTATGCTGAGTCTGTGCTGTTCAGTGAGAAATGGGGCTTACCTTAGGCTCTGCAGTACTAGCTGAGGAGCATTTTGACTTGTTACGGGTCTCCTAAGACTCGAGGATTTTAAACCGTTGCTTTTCAAAAGTTGAGTCCAATTGTGTACGTGCCAAAGGGAGAGTGGGGCAGCAGTGGGGGATATGGTGTTTTATAAAGAGCCATAAAAATAGAATTAATATTTAGCCAGGCAATTCTCTCTTTGCTTACATATCTAGGAAATAAGCCAGAAACTTAGCAAAGAATCAGCATGATTACTGATACTAAACAGCTCAAAAATCTCTCCTCCCTCTTAGTTTCTTTTCCTGCCAGTTTAAGCAAGGGGATTTATGTTCTGAGGTGACTGCTTCTAGAGGACTTAAAATTCTTACTGTGAATTAATACAATTCATCATATGGACAGAGCTAAGAAAAAAAAGTCATATGATCATCTCCAGTAATGGTCAAAATATATACATTTGACAAAATTTATCAACAATTTACGTAAAACACAGGAATTAGGAAAACTTTCTAACATGATAAAGTATGTATAACAGCCCAAAGTCTACTTAGTGAGGAGAACACTAGAGGCTTATCCACTAAGTCAGGAGCAAGACAAGAATGGCCATTACTTACCATTACTATTTAACCCTGTACTGGAGGTATTAACTAGAGCAATTGGACAGGAGAAAGTAATTAGAGGAATAAGAATTGGCAAGAAAAAGATAAAACTATCTCTCTTTACAGATGGTATAATTCTATATCTGGAAAACCCAGAAGAATCGATGAAAAAAATCTGCTTTAAAAAATTTAGTACAGAAGCAGGCTATTCACTCATAGAGATCAAATTATGTACATGCACTAACTAGTTAGGAAAAACGGTAGACTAGAAACCACATTTGAAGTAGCAAAAATACAAAATGCCTAGGCTTCAACTAAATAAGAAATGTGCAAATTAATGAGGAAAAATACAAAATACTCTTGAAAGCCACAAATGTAAACTTGCATAAATAATAAGACATATCATGTTGTACATACGTCAAATCCAGCACATGTCAATTCTCTCTATGATAATTTATATATTTAACACCATCTTGTCATTAGTTTTTTTCCTAGAGCTAGAAACATTTATTTAAAAGCCCACTTAGAAGGTGTGGGGATTAGCCCTGCAAGATATTAAAATTTGGTATTGGTGTATGAATAGACAGACTGATGAAACCAGATAGAAAATCCAGAATTAAACACAAGAGTATATAGAAATTTAGTATATGAAAAAGGTAGAATCTCAACCCTGGAGGGAAAGAAAAATTTTTAGATATATAAGTAACTGGATAGTCACATGAAAAAAATATAAACTTTAGATCTTTCTTCACACTATATACTAAGATAAATTCTAAATGGATCAAAGATCTAAATGCAAAAGGTAAACCTATTTGAATACTAGAATAAATATG
>NW_011888931.1:2668335-2673232 GCF_000151845.1 Pteropus vampyrus | reverse complement strand
AATTAATACAATTCATCATATGGACAGAGCTAAGAAAAAAAAGTCATATGATCATCTCCAGTAATGGTCAAAATATATACATTTGACAAAATTTATCAACAATTTACGTAAAACACAGGAATTAGGAAAACTTTCTAACATGATAAAGTATGTATAACAGCCCAAAGTCTACTTAGTGAGGGGAACACTAGAGGCTTATCCACTAAGTCAGGAGCAAGACAAGAATGGCCATTACTTACCATTACTATTTAACCCTGTACTGGAGGTATTAACTAGAGCAATTGGACAGGAGAAAGTAATTAGAGGAATAAGAATTGGCAAGAAAAAGATAAAACTATCTCTCTTTACAGATGGTATAATTCTATATCTGGAAAACCCAGAAGAATCGATGAAAAAAATCTGCTTTAAAAAATTTAGTACAGAAGCAGGCTATTCACTCATAGAGATCAAATTATGTACATGCACTAACTAGTTAGGAAAAACGGTAGACTAGAAACCACATTTGAAGTAGCAAAAATACAAAATGCCTAGGCTTCAACTAAATAAGAAATGTGCAAATTAATGAGGAAAAATACAAAATACTCTTGAAAGCCACAAATGTAAACTTGCATAAATAATAAGACATATCATGTTGTACATACGTCAAATCCAGCACATGTCAATTCTCTCTATGATAATTTATATATTTAACACCATCTTGTCATTAGTTTTTTTCCTAGAGCTAGAAACATTTATTTAAAAGCCCACTTAGAAGGTGTGGGGATTAGCCCTGCAAGATATTAAAATTTGGTATTGGTGTATGAATAGACAGACTGATGAAACCAGATAGAAAATCCAGAATTAAACACAAGAGTATATAGAAATTTAGTATATGAAAAAGGTAGAATCTCAACCCTGGAGGGAAAGAAAAATTTTTAGATATATAAGTAACTGGATAGTCACATGAAAAAAATATAAACTTTAGATCTTTCTTCACACTATATACTAAGATAAATTCTAAATGGATCAAAGATCTAAATGCAAAAGGTAAACCTATTTGAATACTAGAATAAATATGTATGAATAATCCTTGAGTTAGGAAAAGCTAACTATACTCAAAAAGTAAGCAACAACAACACAAAAGATGAATAAATTTGACTACATTAAAAAAACTTTCACGCAGCAAAAGCAAATAAAATGGCAACAACAAAAACTATAGTAAAATAAGAATACAAAAGACTAACCAGGAAAAATATTTGCAACTTATGTTACAGAAGAAATCTTCTATTCCTAATATATAAAGAGTATCTAAAAATTGGTAAGAACACCAATAATCTAATAGAAAAGTGACTGAAAATATAAACATTTTACTGAAAAAGAAATGTAAATTTCTCTTAAAAATATAAAAGATGCTCAACTTTGATCATAGTAAGAGAAATGTAAATTAAAACTGTATAGAAATGACACTTTGACCTATCAGATTGGTAAAACTCCAAAAGTCTCACAACATAGTATATTGGCAAGACTGGGGAAATAGTCACATCATAACTGCTGGTGGGAAAGCAAATAATACAATCTTCATGGAGGAAAATTAGCAATATATATAAAAATTATGCATTTACCTTTTGACCTAACAACCCATTTCTAGAAATCTGACCCAAAAAGTACACTGGCAAAAATATAAAATAACATTTATGTTCATTGAAACACAATTTGTAATATTCGATGATTAGAAATATTCCATGTCCATCAATAGGATACTTGAACAAACTCTGGTACATCCTTAAAATGAAGTACCATGTAGCTATTAAAAGGATCAAGGAAGATCACTGTATATTGGATCTGTAGGAGATGCTGCTAAGTAGAAAAAAATAATAAAACGAGGTGAAAAAAAAATGTGTATAGTATGCTACTTTTGTGTAAGCAAAGGTGGTAAATATAGATCCGAATATATATTTGCCTCTTAAATTAGGACACAGTTTCTACATATGTGTTTATGTATGGGGCCTTCCTGCCCATAGAACACCAAACAAGAGCTGAAACTAGAAAAAAACATAGGGAAAAGTTTCTTGACAATGATTTTTGTTTTTGGATAGGACCCCAAAATCAGAGGCTATAAAAGTAAATGTAGACAAATGGGATTGCATCAATTTAAAAAACTTCTGCATAGCAAAAGAAACAATCAACTAAGTGAAGAAGCAACTTATGGAATGGGAGAAAATATTTGCAAACTATATATCTGAGAAGGGAATAATATTTCAAATGTATCAGGACCTCAGATAATTCAGTAACAACAACAACAACAAAATCTTGATTAAAATTGGGCACAGAACCTGAAAAGCCATTTCTTAAAAGAAGACATAAAAATGTCCAACAGGTATATGAAAAAGTGCTTAACATCACTAACCATGAGAGAAATGCAAATTACAACCACTGTGAACTATCAGCTCACAGGATGGTTATTTTCAAAAAGACAAAGAATGACAAGTGCTGAATAAAAGGGAAACGTACGTTGTTGGTGGAAATGTAAATTATTATAGCTATTATGAAAAACAGTATAAAGTTTCCTCAGAAAACTAAAAATAGAACTACCATTTGATCCAGCAATCCTCCTTCTGGGTATATACCCGTAGGAAAGGCAATCAGTGTCTCAAAGAGATTTCTGCATGCCCAGTGTTCATTGCAGCATTACTCCCAATAGCAAGGATATGAAAACAACCTAAATGTCTGTGGATAGAAGAATGGATAAAAAATATGATTTATATAAAGAAATATTATTTGGGCTTAACAGAGAAGGAAATCCTGTCACTTGTAAAATCATAGATGAACCTGGAGGATATTATGCTAAATGAAATAAATAAGACACAGAAGACAAATAGTGCATGATTTCGCTTATATATAGAATCTAAAAAAAGTCAAATTCATGGAAGCAGAGAGTAGAATGGTGGTTTCTAGGGATGGGGGTAGGGGAAATATAGAAATGTTGGTAAAAATGTACAAAGTTTCAGTTATGCAGGACGAATAAATTCTGGAGATCCAATGTACAGCATGGTGACTATAGTTAATAATACTTTATCATACACTTGAAATTTGTTAAGAGAGTAAATCTTAATTATTCTCACAAAAAAATTAACTATGCGAGGTAATGGATACATTAGCTTGATTGAGGTCATCATTGTGTCTTCATCACAATGTATATCAAAACATCATGTTGTACACCCTAAATATATACAATTTTTAGATACAACTTTTATTGGTCAATTATACTTCAGTAAAGCTGGGATAATAAAATGAAAAACTCCAGCAAGTTGATAATATAGCCACATTTCAAAAGACTTTAAAATACAGTATTTGGTCATATATTCCTAGTTAGATATAGTCAAAGAATAAAAACAACCACAAAGAAATCTTAATCCTTCAGTAGTCTTATCGTTAGCATTACATTTGGTATTGTTAATTACGAATAGTTTTAAAATGTTATATCTAAATTGTAGGATAATACAGATGAGTATTTTTTAGTGTTATTGGAAACCAAAATTTTCAACTATGTATCAATAACATTAATTCCAGTCTACTGGAACCTCACCAAAAAGGAAAAAGGACATAAAATCCAACTTGAAGGGGTTCTCACTGGCTAAAGATTGTTAATTTGAGCATCAAAAAGGATAACTACAAAGGATCGAAATACATCAAATATATAAAATCCGTGTGTCATAATGACACTCTAAGAAGAAAACTCGTTGTTTGCCTTTGGAGGCTGTTAAGACATAAACTCATTCTGAAGATTCATTTGAGAAAAAAATTAAGTTTTTATCTGGCTTTTAGTGTGAGGACAATCTTTTAAAGTAAACAAATAGTTAATGGAAGAATTTTCTTCTCTAGAGAAGAATTACTATGAATAAATGCAGAAAGACTGATAGAATTAGAAAAATAATCACTACTAGATCATGGATAGACTTAGAAAATCGCAACTCTAATGAAATAATAGATCTAACCAACTATTAGCTATATCAGTTAAAACCATTTGGTGAAATGACAATGTATTGGCTGACACTTGAGCTCACTCATGAATCAGCACCACCACAATCGGGAGAGCTGGGTATGCATTCTAATGTTATGCATTATGAAGTACCCAACACCACCTAGGGAACAGTCTTATCTAAAACACTGAACCCAAATATAATCCAGCCTTTAAATCTAATTGCCAGTTTGCAGAATTATGGAGGGTAGAAGAACATGGTAAACACGAGGCTAAAGAAAACTCCTAATGGACAAATGAGCCAATTTCTTAAGAAAATAAATGGCATGGAATAAAAAGATGAGAGAGTATTATAGATTTTAAAAGATAAGAAACATAATAATCAAATGCAATGTGTATTCTTATTTGGATATCAACAAAGTGACTATAAAAGACATTTTAAACAACCAGGAAAATTTGAACATGACCGATAATTAAGGAACTACTGTCAGTTTTGTAAAGCAAGACAATAGTGTTATAATTGTATTTTTTTAAAGTTCTTATCTGCTAGAGGTATATACAGAAATATTTATGGGAATGATATAATACTTTGAATTTAATTTAGAATATTCCAACAAAAACATTGGGGGTGGGCAATGAGGCAAGTAGGATAGAACATAGATATGTGTTGGAACCAGGTGATTGATAGGTACAAAAGGATTTATCACACCATTTCCTCTATTTTTCTCTCTTGTTGTTGATTGTGTTTGGGTATTTTCATATAAAAGTGTTAAAAAAAATCTTGGTGTTTAAAATGTCCATTATGAAAATACTATATAACATTTTAAGTGAAACCTACATAGTGAGACTAAAGAATTTACATCTTCCGGATTAAAGAAAGGAAAAGACTGATTGTTCTTTGGCCATGGTCCCAAGCTATGAATAAGTAACCTCCAAATT
>NW_011888931.1:2656076-2668285 GCF_000151845.1 Pteropus vampyrus | reverse complement strand
AATTCCAGTCTACTGGAACCTCACCAAAAAGGAAAAAGGACATAAAATCCAACTTGAAGGGGTTCTCACTGGCTAAAGATTGTTAATTTGAGCATCAAAAAGGATAACTACAAAGGATCGAAATACATCAAATATATAAAATCCGTGTGTCATAATGACACTCTAAGAAGAAAACTCGTTGTTTGCCTTTGGAGGCTGTTAAGACATAAACTCATTCTGAAGATTCATTTGAGAAAAAAATTAAGTTTTTATCTGGCTTTTAGTGTGAGGACAATCTTTTAAAGTAAACAAATAGTTAATGGAAGAATTTTCTTCTCTAGAGAAGAATTACTATGAATAAATGCAGAAAGACTGATAGAATTAGAAAAATAATCACTACTAGATCATGGATAGACTTAGAAAATCGCAACTCTAATGAAATAATAGATCTAACCAACTATTAGCTATATCAGTTAAAACCATTTGGTGAAATGACAATGTATTGGCTGACACTTGAGCTCACTCATGAATCAGCACCACCACAATCGGGAGAGCTGGGTATGCATTCTAATGTTATGCATTATGAAGTACCCAACACCACCTAGGGAACAGTCTTATCTAAAACACTGAACCCAAATATAATCCAGCCTTTAAATCTAATTGCCAGTTTGCAGAATTATGGAGGGTAGAAGAACATGGTAAACACGAGGCTAAAGAAAACTCCTAATGGACAAATGAGCCAATTTCTTAAGAAAATAAATGGCATGGAATAAAAAGATGAGAGAGTATTATAGATTTTAAAAGATAAGAAACATAATAATCAAATGCAATGTGTATTCTTATTTGGATATCAACAAAGTGACTATAAAAGACATTTTAAACAACCAGGAAAATTTGAACATGACCGATAATTAAGGAACTACTGTCAGTTTTGTAAAGCAAGACAATAGTGTTATAATTGTATTTTTTTAAAGTTCTTATCTGCTAGAGGTATATACAGAAATATTTATGGGAATGATATAATACTTTGAATTTAATTTAGAATATTCCAACAAAAACATTGGGGGTGGGCAATGAGGCAAGTAGGATAGAACATAGATATGTGTTGAAACCAGGTGATTGATAGGTACAAAAGGATTTATCACACCATTTCCTCTATTTTTCTCTCTTGTTGTTGATTGTGTTTGAGTATTTTCATATAAAAGTGTTAAAAAAAATCTTGGTGTTTAAAATGTCCATTATGAAAATACTATATAACATTTTAAGTGAAACCTACATAGTGAGACTAAAGAATTTACATCTTCCGGATTAAAGAAAGGAAAAGACTGATTGTTCTTTGGCCATGGTCCCAAGCTATGAATAAGTAACCTCCAAATTGATCTTAAACTCTTTCAATCAATCAGTGACAACTGCCCTTCAGAACTCATACATCTGAAAATAAGCTAACCAGAACAGCCTTTGTCCATCAATAAGGCTTTTATGGCCAAAGATCAATGCATCCTTAAACACTTCAGTTTCTAAAAGTCTCCCAATTCTTGAAGTCCATGTTTTCCAAAATTCTAGATAGGTTCACCAGTTTACTTTATTCAGTGGGACTGTAACTTACTCGGACAGTTATTCCTTCCAGCAATGAATAAATTCAAGTCTTTTTTCACGTAATTTGTGGCTTCTTCTTTAGAAAAAATATGAATCCATTCGAAACAATTTTTGAAAGTCTGCTAAAATCAGCAAGACCAAACTTTGGGACATTGAACCTGTATTTGTAATCAGCTCAAGTTGCACTTGGTTTTTGAAGGCAAATTCTAGGTGAGGCCCAGCCGTTGAATATGAACTCCTATTTCCTTCTTTCTTAAGCAGGAGGAATCAACTCAGTTAACAAAACTAGTCACTACTGAGGAAGTTGGAAAAAAAAAGACTAGAGCAAATTAATGTTTTATAATATATTCCTTTAGTGTGATTTGTTCACCTTCTATCCTGAAATATAACAGTAATCAATAAATGTTTTCAAAGGAGCATTTGCTTTTATGTATTTTTAAATAGATTTTAATGTGTCTATCATAAAAGAAAAAAAGACCCAGGCGTCTTGCTTAAAACGTGACTTTCACCTGTAATATTTATAGTGAGGGAAATAAAAAATCATGTCCCAAACCACATTATCCAATGTGTGACTATTTCTGAGTGAGATCTACAGTTTACAGAAGTGTGTGTATAAATGTTGAAACGCTAAAGGAATTATTCTCTAATCTATGATCTGAGTAATACTTTTTACTGAAGATCTCAAAAAGAGATGATATATGTAAAAACATATGACATAAACAGTGGTTGGAATTAATTTATTCAAGATATAAGTTATAAAAGTGTTTTTTTAACTCCTTTTATCAAAGTTATCATGAGTATATTTGTTCAGAAATCAATATCATCTGTATCTTATCAAACTGTGAAGAGTTTCGGTATGGTAAATTAGGGAGTTACTCAGGAATGTCATATAGCACAGGACTTTGCTGCTATTCTTTATGTACTAAGAAGTGACTTCATAGATTTCTCTGGTGACTGTGATTAAGTTGTTTTTAGTCTGTCAAATGGATATAAAAACTTACCATCATCTTGAAATGATCAAATATTAAATACTCAACTATATGTAATTTGAGCACACCACAGAAAAATCAAACCCTTTGTGAATGAATCATTTAAAGAGAAATAATATTTGGGAAGCTGCGCCTGGATATTTTTGAAAATTGAGGCATACTTATGGATAAAGTATTCAATAGTTTCTTCTGTGGTCTAAATTTTGGGAGTTTCCACATGGGTAATAATTCAAGTACTCTTATCAATGTGCCATAGTACTATTACTTTTTATTTTTAAGTTGTGATGTTTTTGTAATTTGTTAAGTAATCAGTAGGGAATTATCATATCAATTAGAATAAGTAATAGGTATTGGTATAGTACAGTTACTGAGACAACAAATCAAACCAATGTTCCAAAAGACAGTCTTAGAGGTGTCATAGTGAAAAGGGAAAGCCATGTTAAAACAAGGTTCTTATTCTGGCTGACCGTCAGGAATCTCCAAAAAAATGTACATTTTTTTGGAAAGAAAATCTTTAGCCTATCAGATTTTCAAAGTGGTCCTTGACTGTACAATCAAATTAAGGTCAAGTATGCAATGACAACCTTCGGATAGGAACTAACAACTATCTGAATATTTTGTCTGCACAAATCAAACCAACCACTATCTGATAACGGAATGAATGTTTCTATTTTTATTTGGATATGCCAAACATCTTTATTATTATCCTCATTTTCTAAATGAGGAAACAGAGGCTTAGAGTCCTTAAGTAATTTCTGCAAGGTCGAGCTGGGATCTAGGCTCAGGGAGTCCGATTCCACAGCCCACTCTTTCTTAACCACCGCGTAATTCCATATATCCCAAGAATAACTTAACTTCAGGTTAACATTTCACAGTTTAATTCATGAAATTTCTTACACTTAGGGAAAATAAACATTAATCTCAACTTAAACTAATTTCTTATTTAATGTCTCTCCTCCTTATATGTGTTCTCATTATATCCATTCATCCAACTTTAGTAACTGTCGTTTATCGGTCCATTTCCCCTTCTGGACTAGAAGTCCTTTTAGTACAAGGGGTGTGTCTTATGCTTCACTATATCCCTAGCACTTAGCACGAAGCTCTGCACATAGTAAATTCTAAATTTATATTTGTCGAATGAATGAATGCACGTTATTTCCTTTTCTAGCTGGGCATGGAGGAGAATAATCTTTGAAAGCTATTGCCTCATCTAGATTTGGAGTTGGTTTTAGATTGTATTTGTATATTGGCCAATGAGGATCTGGCCAAATTGAGGAAAACAGGGTGTTCTAGAAAGTCAGATGCCCTACATAGGACACCCTGAATCATTTTCTTATCAGTGTAATCTGAAAATAGTAAGCAAGAGGTTATACACCATGATTTTCAGAATTTTATTTTAATTTTGTACTTAAGCAACACAACTTTAGCCATTATTTTGCACCTAATGGGAGGGGGTGGGGAAGAAAACAAAACAAACCAACAAAGAATCCCAAAGCTTGTGACTTTTCTAGGTGCTCAGAGCAAGGATTTATTTATAGGTTGAGGTTCATGAACTCCCTACCAGGGCAAGGTTTGGTTGTGTGTACAAGTGAGTGCATCTCTGAGAACTCGGGTTAAGGGCTCTGCTCTGGGGGAGCTGTGTAGTCTGGTGTGACAGCCATATCTTCTCCTGTGCTGCTGCGTCAGAACCCCAGCCAGCCACCTCTATGATTGCTGGTGTATTTCCCTCCGTTTCTGCCCCGAAAGATCTTTTAGGACAGAGAATGTATTTGCCTTCCTTTCTGTGCCCTAACGTTCAATATGAACACTTTCTTGTAAATTGAAGGTTCTCAAAAAAAAAAAAAGGGAAAGAATTAAATTCTTAGAAATTCCTACAAATCGTAGAAATTACAGTCTTCTGGAATCTCGTAGAATCCTCTGGAACAGGTTAATCCTCTACTATTATGTATCTAAGTTTCTTAGTGGGGTTAATATTACATATTCGAGGGAAAAAATAAAAAGCAAATGCTTAGTTCCTTCAGAGACTTTTCTTTTTTTAAATTAAGTTTATTGGGGTAACATTGGTTAATACAATTATATAATTTTCAGGAGTACATTATCATTTGACATCTATATATTCTATTGTGTGATTACCACCCGTTCCCTTTAGCTACCATATATTTGATCCCCTTATTCCACTTCGCCCTCCCCCTACCCTTCTATATTTGACCCCCTTTACCTCGTCTACCTCTCTCCTCCTCCCCGACTCCCTACCCTCTGGTAACCACTAGTCCATTAAATGCTTTTTTTTTTTTGGTTCTGGATTTATTAGCTTCACATTGTAATTTTGAAAAATAAAAGACTAACTAGTTTGGCCAATGGTAGGAAAAATGTGAGTCTTTAGAACATTGTGGCTCAGGCCTTTAGAGGCCCTTTGGGAATTTCTCCTCTAAAATTTCTAAAACTTTGTATTTTGCTGGGTGCTCTTATTCATGCTGGATGAAACCAATTACTGGAAACTCACAAAGCTAGAAAGAATTTGAGCTACACGGTCAGAGCAACCAGCATTGGACAGAGAAACAAGAACGTGGGTTTTAGTCTTAGTTCAGTTATTAACTCAGCCATCTTAAATATGTCATCTAATCTCTGAGGACCTCCATTCCATCAATCTGTAAAGTGAGAGGGCCGGTTTAGATGACCCTTACACACTCTTTCGGCTTTCACAATCTATAAATCTTTAACCTAGTTCATTTCCTCCTTTGAGCACAGACAGCTCAGTTTAGCCTCATAGTCTAATGAGAAGCAATTCTTTTGGATTAAATTATGTATACTGGATTTCTTTGCATGTGCTTCAGATCCACTCCTACCTTTTCCACCTTTTTTTTTTTTTTTTTTAAACCCAGAGGCTGACCTCTAAGCATTGAATCACCAGGCTCCATTCCCTATGGCTCTTGGTTAGGTTCACCCCCTGGGAAGCATCAGTAGGAGATCAGAAGGTGGGAGGAGGAGAGGTCAAGGTTTCTATTATCTGGCCCTAGTCTCCTTTAGGGCCTCCTGGGAGTAGGGGATGCTCTTCTCTATTCTTGTGCTGAAGACCACAGTTCACGTGAGGGGCCTTTTGCTATAGCTACAGCTCTGGGAATTGCTCGACTTTCGTCTCTTTCAGTCTAGGGGTGAGAGTGACTTCTGGCTGTGGCTACCCCTGGAGGTGCTTCTCTATTTCTTGCTGTTGTTTTCTCTTAATCATACCCTCATTTTTGTAAAGAGGTCATTAATTAAACTCTCTTTTACCCTCTTCCATTTTGAAAAGGAGGAAAGTTAAGTGTGGGCCCTAATTAAATATGACTGATGTCCTTATAATAAGAAGAAAATGCCCTGTTAAGACAGAGGCAAAGCCTGGAGTGGTGCAGCTATAAAGGACGGCAAGGATTGGCTGTTACCATCAGAAGCTAAGAAAGGGCGAGGAAGAATTCCACTAACAGTCTCGCAGGGAGCATGGCCCTGTTGACATCTGGATTTTTGACTTCTGGCTTGCAGAACAGCAAGTGAATAAATATCTACTATTTTAAGCCACCTAGTTTCTGGTACTTTGTTATGACTTCCCTAGGACACTAATATACTTATGTAAGTATCTGTAGGGACAAGGATTGTTACATAAATGGGTGAAGTGGAACAAATGTAAAACAATAGGGAGTGGAGGCGACTGTGGCAACTAGAAAACTCGTGCTCATCTTTACATTAAAATCATTTAAAAATATGGCCTGCAGCAAACAGAAATCATCTGTGGACCAAATTAGACCCATAAGCCCCCAGAGTATGATTCCTACCACATAACAGGAAAAAGTCAAAGGGTTTTAAGCTGAGAACTGATATTACTTTTGCATTGTAGAAAAATTTCCCTGATGGCAATGAGAAGGATGAATGAAAGGAGTACAGTAAGGAAGATTTTGTAAGAACCAGGTGAGAGAGGTAATAGATATAGACCTAGACGAAGATAGTGAATACAGAGAGGAGGGGCTATGGGAACAGTAGCACTTTGTTTTTAAAGTAAGGAAGTGGGAAACTGGGTTTGGGGAAGCACTGAATGCATGGGAGTGTGAATGAATCAGCTATTGCCATGATTATGCTGTATGACAAACTACCTCAAAACCCAATGGCTGAAAACAACAATTATTTATTCCCATAGATTCGAAGGTTGGTTGTCAATTGGCTGATCTAGGCTGGGCTTAGCTAAATGGCTGTGGCAGCTGAAACACTGAAACTCTGCTTCTCACTGAAAGTCTGTAGCTTGGATGAAAGAGTGCCACTTCATGTGTCCCTCATTCTGTTCAAACTAGCGAGCTAGATGGCACGTCCTTCCGATGGAAGTGGCAGAGAGAGATGCAAGAGGGCAAGAAGAAACACACACAGCTTCATATGCCTAGGCTTAAATGGACACGTGATCTGCTCTCCCATTTCCATTGGTCAAAGCAAGACACATGACTAACTCCAAAGTCAAGTTAGAGACGTATACCCCTCCTGCAGATAGACTGTAGCAATGACATAGATATGGGAGTGGTGGAGAATCCAGACCAGTAACTAAATTTATAATAATCTTCTACAATCATTTACATCTCTTCCATAGGCAAAATTTACTCATTAGCATCCCAGTACTGCCTAAGTCTCAACGAATCATTACCTCACCCTCTAAGTCCAAGATTTCATCATCTATATCAAGTCCAGATGTGGCTCTTCTTAATTCAGAGACCTATGAGCTAATAGACAAAAGTCATCTGTCCCACACACGACCAATATACAGTGGTGAAAACAGAGGCATGGTGACCACAACAAACACTTGCATTAACATTATAGCAATTTTGAAATCTTACCTGGCAAGTGCTTTATGTCCTCTTGCCATTGGTAGGGAATGTGCCTTGATTAGATCGGGGTTGTGTTCTCTCCTGAGAGTGATTTCTTAGTCCTTAATCGTTCATTGATTTTGGTTTTCCATTCCAGGATTTCTTTTTTTTTTTTTTTTTTAGCCATTTCTGAAGATGACATTGGAAAAATGCCCGTTTCGATGACTGAGCAATCTCCTAATACTGCTACCTTTTCTGTAGAAAGTTTGGGGCCTAGAAGTCTATAAATTTTGGTAAGTCTCAATCTCTTTTAATCCAGGTTGGCAAGTCTTTCTTATAGATTTTTATTCATATTCAGCTAAAAGTAATCATCTCGTGCTTTAAACACTTTAAAAAACTATCTTTCCCAAGTCCATAACTTCGGTAAGTTTCTTGTTTATCTTCCAAGGGTCATCAGGTTGTATATTGTGACTAAGGACAGAGAAATAGATGATTGCCTGAGATGATCACATAAAGTGACAAAAGGCTCTAATATGAAACCTTAGGGTGCACTAATATTTAAACGGCGTGGAAAGGAAGAGAAACTCACAAAGAAAAGCTTCCATGGAACAGAGATACAGGAAAGAACGGTGTTGCAGAAGGCAAGGAACAGTTTCATTACTGAGGGAGTGACTTAACGTTGCCAAATCTCATAGAGTGGTCAAGTCATATGAAAACAGAAGAGTCCTTTGGATGTGGCAGTTAGATCATTGATAGACAAAATAATTTGTTTTCAAAACTAGGACACATTTGAGAGTGAACAGGGATGCTAATAATTACAGCAGAACAACACGAGTTCATAGGTGAACAAGGACAAATAGTCACATTAGTCTTTGGTGCTATCTGCTAGGCTCCTTCTTCAGGGTAAGTGGAATGTAAGCTTGATTTGCAGTAGGCAGAAGAGGGATATGGAGCAGGGAAGGGTTGAGAAGCTAGAGCAGATTTCTTTCTAGGAGCTTGCTTCTAAGGAAGCGGGAAGAGGGGACAATGACAAAACCATGGGCTTTGTACAGATGTTTGAATATTCTTCTAACGAGAGAGTCTTCAAACAGCTTTGGGATTGGGTATTCAAATATAACTGTGAGATTTTCTAAGAGAATTTAGAAAGTGGTATCAGCTAGCGAGATCACGCATGCTTTTTTTTTTTTTTTTAAGTAACGTAAGGATGATGATATTTGTTGCTAGCAGAGTAAATAAGAAGATACTGGACAATTAAAAGAACAATTACTTGGCTCAAACTGGGATTTTTTTTTTTTTAGAAAGAACAAAATCATATTCATATACATGGCCTTGAAATATTCTATTGTCAGAGGACCTCAGTGTTACAGCCATGTGCACTGGGGAAAACTCAAGATAAATACTTTATGACACAACTCAGTCTCAAATTGGGTAGACAGTATTAAAACAATTCGGAATACGATGTATAGCTGCAAGGAGCATAATACTTCTTCACCCTTTTGCCCCTGCTAACTTTCCCTCCAAATCACTCCCCCTCCACCAGCACCACGCCCAATCTACTGCTAAAAATTATTCTAAAACCAGATCGATGGCACAGGTCCCAGTTTAACAAACCCTCTTTGTTAGACACATCAGTTGGCTCAGGAGTTCCTGTGAGCAGCCATCAAGAATATTTCACGATAATCTAGGTCAAATTTTCTCTTTCCCACCAGGGCCAGAGAGTGAGAACGCCAGTGTCATTGACTTCAGGAGCCAGCACGAAGCATAGGAGTGGGCTTTATCTGTGTAGTCATGTTTCTTTGATTGGACTCTATGGGGGAAAACAAAATCCCAGCTCTCAGGCAGCACAGTGAATGATTCTGAGAGCTCTACTTGATCTCAAACCCTATCAGTGTATTTATGCTCATTTTGGTTCTTTTTTTAGAACTCTTTCAGTTCACTAGTTGCTAATAGAATAACATTACATTTTGGCTGAGCAGAATGTGAGAAGCCAAGTTACATTTGAAAAGGAATCTTTTCTTTAAGACATAAAAGATAACTGACTTAACAACTGGCAATAGTGAGACTACTTCATCTATAACGGGGGTCTCAAAAACGGGGCTAATTGATTTTAAACATTTCTTAATTTTATTGAAATTTTCGGATTGTTTAAAAAAATTAAAAGATAGAGCTTTAAAGGCAAGTATACTTGATGTAAATTACCTCCTTATATTATGGCAGATTGGTGGACCATTGTTCCTCTTATTCTTTTTGAATGAGTAGTGGAACATGATCTTTAGCTTTAGTGTGAATTCACTGAATAGTACAAAGGCCCAGTTCGAGCTACCTTTAAAGTCCCGGCTCTGCCTTTTATTAGCTGTGTTACTTTGAATAAGTTAATTAAGCTTTTTACGTTTTATTTTTTCTCATCTCTAAAAAGGGGAAATCATAATGGCCGCCTCATAGGACTCCGCTATAAGTATTAAATGAGGATGTGTTGGAAAAGAATACAGTACAGGACTTATGATATCATAATACAAAAGCTCAGTAAAAGTTAACTATATTATTGGTTCTCTTGTCATGGACCCTGACTAAGATGCCCCAGAAACCAATCCCAAGAAGACTCTAGAAAACCTCGTATTTAGAGTGAGCTATTGTAGTCTCCAAACCTCATGTCTGGACAGTGGGGCACGTGCTCAGATCCACTGATGGCTCTCTGCATGCAAATGTTCAAGTGCAGGGAGCCCCCAGCATCAGCGGAACAGGGGCAAACTCAGAACAAGCCTTCCGCTCCCCTAAGCGCAGTTCAGGTTTGCCCTTGAGCAGTATGGGAACTGGGGTTCTCTGTGCTCCTCAAGTTGGAAATCTCCAAATTACTGGCCCGCTCCTCCAACTCCAAAGCTCTTGAAACTTTAGCTTTCCTAGAACTGTGATCACTGAACTCTGGCCTTTTGACCTGGCCTCCTCGTTCTGGCCTGTAGATTGTCTCATAATTATGCTACTTCCTGGTCTGCCACTCATTCCCATGAAAGACCCTCCTCCACTGGTTGGAGGACTGTCTCAGTTCTGCATAAAGACAGGACATTTTATCATTAATGATAAGGATTCAAATGGTAAATATTACTACATAATGTACAAATGTTATCCTCCGTAAACCAATCTTGCTAGTAGGTTTTATTTGGTTTGTTTAGTGCACTGTTTCTGTGTCATGCTTTCTTGAAACACAATAAATATAAAATGACAACAGAAAAATCGGCCTCAAAATAATTCTTTATTACGACTTTTAGAATATGTTGTAGAACTATTTATTATCAAGGAAAATCTTAGAAGCTTTTTTTAAAAACAGTCTTAAGTTATTACAGTTGAAGAAGTCATTGTGGAAAGAAAAAACTTTCTTTGTAAGTTCCAATAGAACAAACACATTACACTTTGCTGGAAGTCTCGACAAAGAAGAGGATTGATGATGGATATTCTACAACCCTGAGTGCATTTCACAGTGCTCAAGAAATCACTTTTAAAGTAAAAATTTACATAATTGTATAGTAACAATTTTATTGGTTATCCTAAAAGTTTTAAACACATTTATACCTCTTTACTCGAAAATCTCAATTCCAGGGTACTATCCTACAAGAAATATTTATTGAGTCAAGAACTTTTCTCTGGGTATTTGCAATACATCAAAGAAGAATGACATCTATCACTATTCTTTCTGAACTTACATTCTAGCAGGTGGATGCAGCCCATAAACAATTAACACAATGAGTAAGTAAATTATAGAGTATATTTAAGGGATTAATGCTGCGGGAAAAATGTAGAGCATGCAGGGTAGATCAAGAATGTGGGGGCAACAAGAAGCAGGTTACAACATAAATAGGGATCCATAGCATCATTTTTAATGGCTGCATAGTATTTCATCATTCGGGAGAACCATAATTTGTTAACCAATTTAGCTTATTCTCATTCACTATTATAAATAAAGCTTTAATAAATATCCTTACAGGTATGTATACAAGTATGCATGTAAGTATCTACTATCTAAATACCTGTTTGATTGTTTTCTTATAGCAAATTTCTGGAAGTTAAATTATTAAGTCAAATACTATAAGCAGATATAAAGTTTACCTTATAGAAGGTGAACCAATTTACACTTCTTCCAGAACTTATACTTTTTACTCTTGTCCAATTTCATCATCAAAAAATGCTATCAACTAGATTTTCATGATACACTCTGTGATATCAAATGAAAAAGGAAAAAATGGACATATTTGAGGTAATATGTTAGATTATATACATGTTTGACTAGGTGCGAGTACATCAGCATGTAAGTTTTCTTTACTTAATATGATACGATGGATAATTTTTGCTTCTTCATACTTTTCTGTGTTTCCTAGGTTTTCTACATTCAGTGTGAATTTCCTTTTTCTAATAGCTTTTGTTTTTATTGATAAGAATGACAAATCGATTTTCAGGGAGCAACTAATATTGGGAAACTTTATTAAATTCTCAAGTTAAAGTTCATAGTCCTGGATTGTGAACTGCTATTTCTTTATTTCCTTGTCAACATTCTGAAATAGTTAAGGTATCCAAAAACACAAACTAACAACTCTTTCTGTCTTCTTCTGGCCAGACTTCTTGGCTGTTTGTTTAGGACATATCAGAAGAAGTCCTATTCCTCTTCTGCTATGTGCCTTGGTCCCTAAGATTTAGGAATGAGTTTTCCTAAAAACAAACAAACAAACAAACAAAAAACAGGCTTAATTCACTTTAAAATGTAGTGTCATTTAAGATGAGGGGACTTGCAGGGTGGCTGCTCTTGAGCCTTCGCAAAGAGGCTGTTCATTCTTTTATCCAA
>NW_011888931.1:2653807-2656026 GCF_000151845.1 Pteropus vampyrus | reverse complement strand
GCGAGTACATCAGCATGTAAGTTTTCTTTACTTAATATGATACGATGGATAATTTTTGCTTCTTCATACTTTTCTGTGTTTCCTAGGTTTTCTACATTCAGTGTGAATTTCCTTTTTCTAATAGCTTTTGTTTTTATTGATAAGAATGACAAATCGATTTTCAGGGAGCAACTAATATTGGGAAACTTTATTAAATTCTCAAGTTAAAGTTCATAGTCCTGGATTGTGAACTGCTATTTCTTTATTTCCTTGTCAACATTCTGAAATAGTTAAGGTATCCAAAAACACAAACTAACAACTCTTTCTGTCTTCTTCTGGCCAGACTTCTTGGCTGTTTGTTTAGGACATATCAGAAGAAGTCCTATTCCTCTTCTGCTATGTGCCTTGGTCCCTAAGATTTAGGAATGAGTTTTCCTAAAAACAAACAAACAAACAAACAAAAAACAGGCTTAATTCACTTTAAAATGTAGTGTCATTTAAGATGAGGGGACTTGCAGGGTGGCTGCTCTTGAGCCTTCGCAAAGAGGCTGTTCATTCTTTTATCCAAGATTGTTCTCCAGGAGATCAAGTTCATTCAAAGCGACCAAGTCAGCTATTTATTTATTCATGCAACAAATAGTTATTAATAGACTGTTCTACGTGCTGGAGATACAGAAAAAATAAAACAGACAAAAAAAATCCCTGCCTTCTTGGAGCTTCTCTTTTAGTAGAGGAAACCTAATCATAAACAAGATAAATAAGTATATCATTGGTAGATTAGATAGCAATATGTACTAAGGAGAAAATATGAAGCAGGAGAGGAGGGTGTGTAATAGAGGAGGGCTAGAAGATGCTGGAATCTGAAATAGAGTGACCAGGTGAGGCAACCTCACCGAGAAACTGTGATGTTTTCATTAGGATTAAGGCATATTTTTGCCATGACTTTGAGACATTCTGACATCAGGAGAATGACTAGGTTGCTGGACTCTAGTTAATTAATATCACCAGAGAGGTTCACTTGGGATCTGACCTTCTTCTTTTAGGACACTTGGATGCTGAAGTGACAGGTGGGGAACTGACAGACAGGAAAAGACAGCTGCAGTGTGGCAGAGCAGCTGGAGAGGAGAAATTGTGAGAGATAATGAGAGAATTTCTCTAAAGCCAGGAGAGATGTCAGGGACCTCTTTTGTTTCTAACTAAGCTGATTTCTCTCCCCTTTACTTCCCTGCCTTGGCTTCTGCTTTGTAGTTCTTTGGCTAAGCTCCAACTGTGTTCAGCACCCTCCAAAACAAATAACCAGGACTCCTACATGTTTAGAAAATGTACGAGGTAAGAATTTTTTTACTGAAAGGTGATTTTGTGCCCTCGTAGCCACTACTTGTTGGCAAACACTGTGATTTTTTCAAAAATATTGAAAACAAATAATATTTTAAAGTAGCAGCACATTTTATGTACAGAGAATAAATGTTAATATAAGAGAACCTTAGCGTTTAGCACATTGCTTCCTTATAGATAATTTACAAATCCTAGTTCGTACACAAGCCCCAGTCTTAGTGAATTTGTTTATTCCTTCCCACTCTTACTTAAATATGTGGTTTATACAGCGTTCACGGCTTGCCTGCTAAATACGCACTCCAAAAGCAAGTATGTCAGTTCTTTGTGAAACAATTATATCTGTTATACCAATAATGAGGATTAATGATGTAATATAGAGAAAGGATATGGATGGTTTAATAGCAAATCTGAAATACATATGTTTTTGATAACATTGAGGTATTTTTTTTTTTAACCCAAAGTCTCCAACAGCTTTTTAAAAAACTTCGAATATGATCAAGTTTCTATTTTCTAATGTAAAGGCAATAAGGCACGACGCGTCAATACTGATAAATGATTGCAAAGTCCTATTTACTTGCTTTAGGATATATTTTTGGATGAACATTCGAATGTTATTATGTCTGATGTGCAGTATGAAGAAGTCCAATAAAATGGAGCCCGATTATGACTGAGGATGCTGGGAGGGTATCTAGCAAGTTTCTTCATTTTGATTCTTTTGATTCTTTTTCGCTCTTCCTGTAACTTCCTGCCACCAAGGCTTTGTGTCTTCCAGGCTGCTTCGGCTAGCTTTCCCTCAAACTGTCCTGGAGAGTAACAGTGCCAGGCATGTTGGAAGCCCTCGGTGAATGTTGACTGGCTGGACAGACTGAAATCGAAAGAGTTAAATAAATCTGAAAATTGAATTT
>NW_011888931.1:2627138-2653757 GCF_000151845.1 Pteropus vampyrus | reverse complement strand
TAAGAATTTTTTTACTGAAAGGTGATTTTGTGCCCTCGTAGCCACTACTTGTTGGCAAACACTGTGATTTTTTTCAAAAATATTGAAAACAAATAATATTTTAAAGTAGCAGCACATTTTATGTACAGAGAATAAATGTTAATATAAGAGAACCTTAGCGTTTAGCACATTGCTTCCTTATAGATAATTTACAAATCCTAGTTCGTACACAAGCCCCAGTCTTAGTGAATTTGTTTATTCCTTCCCACTCTTACTTAAATATGTGGTTTATACAGCGTTCACGGCTTGCCTGCTAAATACGCACTCCAAAAGCAAGTATGTCAGTTCTTTGTGAAACAATTATATCTGTTATACCAATAATGAGGATTAATGATGTAATATAGAGAAAGGATATGGATGGTTTAATAGCAAATCTGAAATACATATGTTTTTGATAACATTGAGGTATTTTTTTTTTTAACCCAAAGTCTCCAACAGCTTTTTAAAAAACTTCGAATATGATCAAGTTTCTATTTTCTAATGTAAAAGCAATAAGGCACGACGCGTCAATACTGATAAATGATTGCAAAGTCCTATTTACTTGCTTTAGGATATATTTTTGGATGAACATTCAAATGTTATTATGTCTGATGTGCAGTATGAAGAAGTCCAATAAAATGGAGCCCCATTATGACTGAGGATGCTGGGAGGGTATCTAGCAAGTTTCTTCATTTTGATTCTTTTGATTCTTTTTCGCTCTTCCTGTAACTTCCTGCCACCAAGGCTTTGTGTCTTCCAGGCTGCTTCGGCTAGCTTTCCCTCAAACTGTCCTGGAGAGTAACAGTGCCAGGCATGTTGGAAGCCCTCGGTGAATGTTGACTGGCTGGACAGACTGAAATCGAAAGAGTTAAATAAATCTGAAAATTGAATTTTGATAAATGTAAGAGGTGAGATAAAGGGAGAAACTAAATAGGAGAGGTGCCAGCTCTTGATGGAAAGAGGTGTGTATCTCCTTTTGCAGGAAAACAAGCTATCAACTACTGTTCTCGCACCCCCCAGATGGAGCACCTACCTTATTACTAGCCTAACTGAAGCCGGTACCTAACACCTTCCGTAAGAGGAGACAGGGAAGAAAGACTCAGGAAATAAGTCTGAGCTGTATTTATACTCTCAACTGAAATATTTAAAGAGAATGTCTGCAGTTACTGGAAATGGGATTGGAAATCTGGTCATTTAGCCCGTTGCGATCCTTCCTTTGCTGGCACGTGTAGATGGCCCGCGAGTTGCACTTGGACGGTGCCTCCGTCTGTCAGTGTTTGTGGATGGATCACTGCCATAGTTTCATTAACAGAACAAAAAGCCAACCTGATTCAGATCAAATGCAGAGCGGTGTGGGCTCTGGCACCAGCCAGCAGCCAGAATTACTCAAGGTCCGGTACACGGAGTGACCTACTTACAACTTTTTCTCTTGCCTTTGAAACTCCTTGCCTTTCCTGATTCCAGCCACCACAGGAAACTCAAGGGCTTGAGTACAGACTGCTTTAGAAACTGCCTTTGAAGGGCTGTAAGTTATCCTGATGTTTCCGTGTCTGTAACAAAGCTCGTTTCTCTTTGGTTTCACCCATGTTTGCAGCTCAAGTAGGCACTGGGGTATCAAGAGATTTCTTGGCTCCTTAAACTTTTTTCTCTTCCTCAAGGGTATGAGGCTTCTCCTGCCCCTGCTTGAGACCATAACTTTTCCTAAGGTGCACCTGACAAAGTGACTCTTTTGTGTCCAGCCCAAACCCTGGTGGCTCAATTGCATACGTTTAGTTTTATAGAGATCCCACTCTCCTCTCCTGAAATCGCTGGGTAGAAACAGGTTTGTCTGGCGCAGCTGTCATTGCCAGGTCACTGCTGGCCATTCTGCTGGAGTAATGTGGGTGGAGGGTTGGCAATTTAAGCTTATTCAAGTTTCACTGGGAGACTAAGAAGATAGGCTTGGAAGGGAAAACTTAAAAAACACACCATTTCCAATTGTCCTGGAGACACAAGAAAACAATCCTGTTTATATTTCCTTTTTTACATTTTAAGCTTCTTTAATATGTACATGAATATATATTATACATGTGTATAGGTATATGTGTGCGTGTGTCTATATGTGTATCTTTATCTATGTAAAGAAAAACTTCCAGAAGAGTTTAGAGCTGAAGAATACTTGGCTGTTACTTGCTTATTATCGCTTTTATATTTGGTCAATGTGCTGAAAAATTTTTTCCCCATTTTTACCTGTCCAGATTCTATACATCCTTTAATTTGTGATTAAATAAGATCATCCATCAAATTTTACTGCTCCCCATAGGAAAAAAAAGTGTGTATGTGTGTATGTATAGGTTTAAACTTGCACAGAGCCTTTTAGGCACCATTTGCTCTCTTATATACTAGTTTTGTGTGCATTGCAGAGCTCTTTGATAAATTCCAAGTTTTGTAACTTATAAATCTGTATATTCCACAGTGCTCGTGTCTGTCTTATACAGAATAAATGTACAATAAATAGATGAGTTCATTGAATGGGAAGGCCTAGGTAGCAGCTGGAGTTACAGAGACTCCGCCGTTCATAGTGGTGGACTCTGTATTGTGTGTCTAGCGTGAGCTGCGTTCTTTACTCAGCCATCCCTAATGAGTGGTTGCCCAATTCTGGCTGCACATCAGTGTAACTTAAAATAAACAAAACAAAACAAAACAAAACACAAAGCAAAGCAAAACAAAACAAAACAAAACAAAACTGTCCAGGTGTTAACCCTGACTTGAGCATTTGTACTACAATCACATAAGCAAACAAACAGAAGAGCAAATAGATGATTCTAACATGCAGCCAAGGTTGCGAACCTCGGCGTTAGCAAATGGTCTACAGCAGCACCCCAAACATTCACATGCATGGGAACCACCTGCGGATTAAAGTGTAGACTGTGGTACATTAGTTCTGAGGTGGAGCCCGAGAGCCCGTATCACTAACAAACCCCCAGGCGATGCTGGTTCTTCTGGTCTGCAGACCAGAAGCCTTATGCCCTGAAAATCCTGCTTCAGTAGCTTGAGTACATCCTGTGAATTTGTTTTTTAACAAGCACCCTCTGTGTTTCCTGTTATTAGACACGTCTTAGAAATGCTGAATTTTAGCAGTGTTTTATGACATTGGGTGTTCACTAAAATCATCTGGTGGCTCTGCTCTGATAAGCTAGCCCACTTCCCCACTGCAGGCCTGCCGCAGGCTCTAAGGGTAGGGCCAGGACTTCTGTGCTTTAAAGATGCAGAGGTCATTCACATAGGCACCCAACGTTGCGTACCCCTGAAGGTGGCAACAGAGCTTCCTGTGCTATGGGGACAAGAGTGTCTTGGGGAAAGCGAAGGCTTAGTGGAGTCTGCAGAGAGAGAAAACGTCAGCACTTTACCGCTGCACATTGTCACGTTCTGTAACATGGAAGGTTTGTTTCGGCACCTGTTAGTCATTAGTATAATTTCACAGGCAACCATTCTACTGAAGTTGTAATAGAAGAAAGAGAAGTTGGTTCTACAACCATCAGTTCCTTTGTGTATGTGTTTTCCAATTCTTTCCCCCTTTGTCTATAAAAGTTCCACAGTGACAGAAAAGGGCCAGTGCCTTCTGCTGTGAGGGGTTTTCTTTGATATGATCAAGCAGGCTTGCATGAACTTCCTGCCCAGTGTGACCCCAAGTTAGATGACATTCCCCTGTCTACCAGTAGTGTGACTTCGCAGTGTGATCGAAATGCACCCAGCTGAGCATTTCTTTCTAGTGAAGCCGACTGGGCTGGAGTTTGGTGCAAACAGTGACCCCCTCCATCTCGTATTTGTATTCGAAGCCCCAAGTCTGAAGACGGAAAAAGAAAGGGGAGCAAAAACTCGAATCTCAAAAACATTTCCTCATTTCTCATATCTTACCATCATGAGTTTTTCTGCTGGATATAAAAAATAAAATTACGGTCTTATTGTAATATTAGAATTTTCCAAAATGATAAAACACAATTTTTTACTGAGAAAGGGATCATTGACGTTTGATGAGCTTTTCCAGGGTACTCACAGGAGCACCTGGAAAGTCCTATTTTTTAATCTTATATTTATTTGAATTTGATTTATAACCTAATAGCCCAAACTAGGCTTTGGTTCAGATCAGGACAATCTCCCTGACATTGATATTCAATACCAGAATGGCCATGGCCTATAAAAAAACGGGAGGTTTTCTCACACGGGTGATGCTTAATTGGTTTTCTCACATATGTGATAAAGAGAGACTGTATCTGTGGTTCCTAAACCTGGTCATTCATCAAAACCACATGGACTATTAGGAAAACAGATTCTTGCAGCCTGTAGAGCTACTGACTCAGATTTTTCAGGATAAAATCAATAAATTGAAACTTTTTCCAAATGATCTCAAAACCACTACCGGTCTGCACTCCAGCATTAAGGAAGAGACTGTGGGACATCTTTCTTACTCTAGGACTCTAGGGTACTCTGAATGTTTTTGTATAGATGTGATAAGTGCTTCATAAACTAGAGAGTGTAATATAAATATAAGGTGTTAGTAATCACCAAACACCTCCATGTTTTCACTATGTGTCTATGTGAGGCTGAGCTTACAACTAAGGAGTGGAAATCAAGATGAATCTTAAAGAAAGGCAGTCCTGTGAGTGACAAAGCCAGTGTTGCACTGGACTTTAAGTTGCCGTGGACATTGGGACAGGACATTAGAAGTAAAGCTTGAAGCGTTCAGTAGGTATGAGGGGTTAGAGGAAGATGACTCAGAATTGGGGCAAAGACAATGAACATGAATTAGGAAAAGACATTGGATAGAAGCCAGGCAGATGAAAAAAAACAAAAAAACCAAAAAAACCTGGGGACACATATCTCAGACAGCAGAGTGAGCCGGGAGACCCAAACTCAACAAATAAGAGCCAATAGACCCATAGGAGATCCACAGAAGCTGGAGGTACAGGACAAGCAAACAAGAGAACTGCTCAAAATATCAGAACGGGGCACAGCGATTACTAAGGCAGCGCTTCCTCAGGCTGGGCTCTCCGTCCTGAGTGCAGTGGCTAGGGTCGTGGGAGCGAGAGTGTGCATGTCAGAACGTAAGCACAAGCAGGCTGTTTCTAAAACAGGCGGATTCTGCTCACCGGCAGGTCACCATGTCTTCTGTCTCTCCTGTAGGTTGTGAAACCCACACCCTGAAAGATCTGTGAAAAATCTTAGCTCCTCAGCAAAATGGGCTGTTGCCGGGAGTTGCTACCCCTGGGCAAGCAAGCTATGTGACCTTGAGCAAACTGCTTCCCCTCTTCCTCTCCATGTTCAATTTTCTCATTTTTAAGACGAAGGTGTAGAAAGAACAAGTGACCTCTAAGGTCTCTATAATTCTACCTGATGCTAGTGGTGATGCTGTAGACAGTATTTCACAGCCAGATTCTGGCTCTGCCTGTATCTCCACACTCAAGTGGGGGCAGCAAATCTGGCATCTAGCCAGGCTGAGCACAGGGCTTGAGGCTGGTACCTCCGTGAAATCAAGCAACCTGTTCATCTATGTGCTGGACTATTGACAGCTCATAGAGACATATTTGCACACTACAAATAGCACATAGGTAGGTGATCAACCATATGCCGCTGTCATAGCAACAACATGATTGAAACTCTTCTTTCTTGGTAAATGGACTACGTAAAAGAGCATGTATCCCAGCTTCAGCTTTAGAAACTTGTAACCTTAAACTTTCTGGGCCTCGATTTCTTATTAGGTTGAACCCTATGAAATTGCTAATGTTCAATTCTTAATCTACAGAAGCAACCATTTCATATACTTCTGCTTAATATGAAGAAAATGCTTTGACCTGACAAGCGATTTTAATGTAGAACCATAGAGAAGTTCCATTTCTGTTTTGATTTGAATAAATACTTTGAATAGTGACACTGGGGCAGGCCCTGTACTAGGTTCTGCTTACATAACAGTGAACAAAATAGTCTCAGTAGGTAACCCCATAGAGCTTACCATCTACTGGAGCACAGCTCCAAAGATCTTGTGGTAAGTGGAATTTAAGTCTGATGATTTAAATGCTCCTAAAACATGATATAAATTGCATCTTCACAGGTGAAATAGAAATCTACCACCTGGGGAAGAATTATTAAACTTTGTTCACTCTCTAATGAAAAGATAATTAATACCCTTCTGAAAATACAGAACAGAAGAATCTGAGAATGAGCAAGCAACACCCTTGATGAATTTTTTCAAAACCTTAGATAATGAGACATCTTTACAACTCAGCTGTTTGAGAGAATGAAGGTTGGGGGTTATTTTCATTTTACTTATGACATTGTCAGTCAGGCAAATATGAGAAAATTATTATATTGTAAAACGTGGCATATGTATCAGGAAGTATTTTGAAGTTCATTGAAGTTCATATTGCTTTTTAAAACATAATAAATTTAAACAATAAAATGTGGCTTTCATAGTGATAGACCCAACACAATGTCAGGAAAAGAACCACAGGAATTGTGGCTTTAATAAAAACTTAATGCAATGAGGTTAACTAATCATTTGTTGATAGCATCCTTCATTTTATATCTTATTTACTTTTTGATAGCATCTTTTAAAACTGTTGATTTATACTGTAGAATTGATCAAGTTTATTAAAGGATGGTCTTTATATCTTAAACTTTTCGGAGTGGTTTGGGGAATGGATAAGTTTCAGACTTCATAGGTTGAATCACATGAAATTGAAGGTCTTCAACTATTTTTAACCTATAAAATTATCAATTTCATATGAATTAATAGCTCATATGGAAGTTCACTGGCTGTTTATAGAAAGGCGATGGTGTAAATTCCACGTGAAAATCCCCTTGGCCAATAAGGAAATCTCATTTATGAAATAGCTCCTAAATATATGATGAGTATATCAGATGTTGCTAATACCTTGCTAATATTTTTAATAACTTAAATGAGCTCAGTTAGCAATACTAGATCACAATATGTAAACAACTTCAAAGTTGAACATTAAAGTAAAATTTAAGTTTGAACTTGATATGCAAAAGAGAATAAATTTCACTCTTCTGACATTGAGTGAATGTCTGATAGAATTAGGCTCAGAACTGTTTTCTGCTGTTAATTAGATCAGGGGTCCCTAAACCTGGGCTGTGGACCAGTACCACTCCGTGGCTTGTTAGGAACCAGGCTGCACAGCAGGAGGTGAATGGCAGGCAAGAGAGAGAAGATTTCATCTGTATTTGCAGCTGCTCCCCAGCAGTAGCGTCACTGCCTCAGCTCTACTTCACATCATCGGGCATTAGATTCTCGTAGGATTACTGGTCCCTAGTGCCAAAAAAGGTCTGCTGAATTAGATCACTGAAAAATCTAATTGTATTATAAGATACATTTGAATAATTTTTCTGCAACGAATGAAATAGTTTGAGGAGGTCTATTCACCGACAGTATCTAAACTAAACACTAACTGTAGCAAAAGGATACTTGCAGTTAAAATTAAGAGGAAGTCCAATGAAAAGCATCTTAATTATAAGAACACTTTTCTTTTCACCTAACTGAAAGTCTGGATGTCTCAACATCATCATCAAGGACTCAGGTACCTTTTAGTCCTTCTGCATCCTCAGTGTGTTGTCCAGGTTCCTGGGCTGGGTAGCCCATGGTTGCAATGACTCCCTAATTCAGGGGGCATGGGCACCCCCAATGGAGTCTTGCCTGAGCCTGTTCTCAGATACCCTTCTGCAGACGTCCCCTCATTGTTTAGAAGCACTTCAGTGCCAAGAGGTCGAGAACACCAATGCACTAGGATCAGGTACCTTTACCCTTAGGGGCCGAGGGAGAGTCCAGCCTCCCCTGAAGGACCTGACCACTTACAAGATGGTGAGCAAAATAGAAGTTCTTTTAGCAAAAAGAAAAAAAAAAAAAGGGAGAATGCATTTTGGGACGGAAGCCAAGAGTATAGGCCTCAATGCCAAAGTCAATAACAAATCAAAGTGGGTCATAAAAAAAAGTTAAAAGTGGATGAAAATCTTCCCTACCTTTAGTTTTCCATAACTCGGCACCTCTGGATTATGACCTGACTTCAGCTGGAGTCCAGGTCACGATGTGATCTTACTTTATGCAGCAAATATGTTCCCTCATAGTCACTAAAACTGTAAGCTGAATTTTGGTGAAGTGGATCTAATTTCCCTGTAATTTATTTTATAAAAAAGCTCTCCCACTCTTTCCTGTAGTCTGAACTTAGTCTATAAGAACTCAATTAAGAAACCTGTCAGATACATAAAATGCGAGGCCGTGGCACGGTCCGTCCTTCTGGAAATGCTCTGTAACCGTGAACTCTGTTCCTGACCCACTATCGGTCCTCCTTCAGCTCGTCACTTCTGTCCAAACCCCACGGACCTTCGATTATGTCTGACTCCACACATTTCTGTCCTTAACTTAGTATGGAAAACTTCTGATAGAACTTGAGTCAGTGTCACGTTGATCTTCAGTATTATACCACCTAATGGAATAAGGAAGTTCAGATTTCCTTAGGAACTAGAGCAATCAGAGGTCTATTCATGTCTAAACGATCTTTCATCTGAAGTATTTGGGTTTTATAATTAATTTTTGTGCTCTAATTTATCACCTTGACAAGTTAGGCATCTGTGACTAAAGCAAAGGTTATTTGTCATATAAAGCAGTGCATGTAGTCACTACAGAGTGGGGTTCACAGTTAAAAAGTACAACCCAGTGGAACAGCATACAGCCTCTGCTGGCAACCACCACTTGCTACAGTGAATGAGGGAAGAGGACTGCTAATATCGGGGCCTGGGAAATAAATAACCAACCAAAATAACCAACCAAATAACTTTTGCGCAATTAACGGGGAGAGGATTAAAGTAAAATGTGATGGTTTCCCTCCAAAAATGAGGAAGATTTAAAAACAGAAGGCTGTGTTTTACAGGAGGCAGAATGCATTTGCTTGAGAAGAAAGGGAATCTCCTGAGTTTTAGCATTTCAGTAGGAAATAGAAAGAGTTTGACCAAATCAATGGATACTGAACTAAATAACGTGCTTAAATTTCAAGACTGAATTCTAGTCGCAAGAACTAAGAACTCTATGCAATTAACGTATCATCTGCAATTGAAGGAGGAGATCATTGTGGGAAAGACACAGAAGCAGACCCACGGGTGAAAATGGTATTGGGATGCTTACGTCCAGAGTTAATAGTTAATAGGTAAGGTATAGCTACACCTTTATATTACCTGCAGTTACTTAGTAAGTGGTGCATAGTGTGTTCTCTCTATGGTTCAGTTCTTCTAAACTACTTTTTGTATTTTCTTTGCAAAATCTTAAGTTGAAAAAACATAACAAAATACAACAAAACAACTAACTCCTTCAGGATTGCTGAAAGAGGCTGATCCAAATGAATTTGTTGTTGCAAACCTGGATCCTGGAGCAGGCAAACAAGCTACTTGACACCCAATGGGGCGTATGTATAGGACCCTCTCATTTGTTTTTGCCATGGAGTTACATGGCAGTTTAAATTTATAAACTGACCTAGCGGTGCAAGAGTTCTACAGATGCGGGAAGCGTCCTTTTAAAGAAACTGCTTCTATATCAGTCAAATTTTCAAAAAAGTTAAGAAAACTAACACATCTAATTTTTTTTCCCCCGTGGGACCCTGTATTTTAACTCTTCTCTTCAGTTTTCTTGCCAGGTAGATATGAAGCTTTTTACATCGTTATTCATGGCTGGCTGACATGTTTTTTTTTCTCTCTATTTCCCTACCCACCTTCTTCAATTATCCATGTTGATATCTTTTCTGTCTGTCCAGCAGAGATGGACCAATGATATTTCAATGTCTTTCCTTTCTCCATGTCTCTGCTCCAGATTCCAGAAACACTGTGCTGTCCTCTCATCAATGAGACATTTCTTTTCAAGCTCATATCGTATTTCTATACAAACAAAATGAGAATGAATTTTACCACTTTTAGAAAAAGAGATACATAAAGCACAGAAATTCTTAGAGTTCAAAGGGACTTTAAATACAGATGGCAAACGGGAGCAAGGGGGAATAGCATTTATTACATATAAGCAACAAACATTTTTATTATATGAAGAGTTAACACCAATTAGCAAAGATAAGGTAAACAACTCAAGGAATAAAGGACATTCACAGCAATTCTCAAAAAAAATAAGATCTCAATAAACATTTATTTAATGCTTTAAGCCTCATTATCAATCAATAGAATACAAATTAAAGAGTGATACCATTTTTACATATCTGACTGTCGAAGTCCGAAGAGAATGATGATCCCTAGTATTGTCAAGAATGTGGAGAGATGGTCGAGTCACTCACTCCTGCCAGGAGTCCACGTGTGTGCAAATCTTCCCTTGGGCATTTTGGTGGTGTTTATCACAGCCTTAAACACACTAATAGCCTTTGAAGAAAGAACGCTTCCAGGATTTCACCCTTAGGAAATAATTAGAGAATCATGCAGAATTTTTATGTGCCGGGATGTTTCATGTAGTGTTATTTGTAACATTTAAAAAAAAAAAGGAATAATTAACCACATAATAGTAGAGTTAAATGAATTATGGCACCTCCGTGGATGGAAGAGAATGCTAAACACAATCCATCGTTATGTCAGTCTCACTTTCGCCCCGCCTCCAGAGCTACCTGGTACCATCATGGTCTGAGTGATGGGGGTCTCTTTAGTGCAAATATCTTTGTCTTTGTCTTTTCTCAGCGGGAGCTCAGAGTTCAGTGTTCTTTGGTCTTCTAAGTCAGTTACCAGTCATTCTTCTGCTTTCCGGCTTGTGAAATTCAGTTGCTATTATCTCTTTTTCTATTCTTCTTTTCTGTGTGGGCCTTTAGAAAATTCTCTCCTGTCATTTTGGTGGTGTTTGGGGGAAGGAACAGAATTAGATGTGTCTTTTTCAATCCATTATATTTAACTAGAAGTTCATATTTTAAGATTTTTGAAAAGTTGGTTGGCAGAGGCTGCTTACAAGTTTTCAACAAGAGGGATTTTTGTTCATTCGTTTGTATGTTTAGTTGGAGTTAGACGTTCTGGAGCCTTCAGTGTGCCACGCTGCATGCTGTGTTATGAGGGGAAAGAATAAAGACAGACAAACTTCCCATTTTTACGGCAGTTTAGTGGGACATCTCTTTTGAGTTTTGTTTACAGCTCTCTGTTTACAAAGGATTTCCAGACGAGTCATTGGAGGTTGGGGGTCCCAGAGGAAACCCAGGTGGAGAGGCCGTGATCTGGCCGACTCTGTCTGGCTCCTTCTTCTCTTCATGTTCTTTAGGGCTTGTGTTCCCAGTTTCCCAGACATGGCTAGTCACGCCTGAATCCCCAGAGTAGACATAAGATAGGCCGAAGTGGGGATTCCCGCTGCATTTCTTTATTCGGAAAGAGACTTTCAGATCATTTAACTAATTTCTTCACTTTACAGAAAAAACTCTGAGATCCGGAAAGTTTAAATAACTTAATGAAGGTCACAGGCTAAGTAAGTGGCAGGATCTCATGACGGGAGCTATAACCAAGGAAATATGACACAAATTTGATATTCCTTAAGAAAACGATATTCAGGAAACAAGGAAAGTTATCTCACTACATAAGATAGGAAAGGCAAGAGGAAATGCTTAGTTGATCCTAACTCTATAAAGCTAATGCCATGAAACATGAACTTCACATCTTATCCACTTCCTCCTATCCAGCATGAAATCTTAAGACAAAATACCTCACATTTGCCAAAGGCTAAAAATTTTGGTCCGCAATAACGCTAGAACATACGACTCCAGGGTATTTTTCATTTCTTACATCCTGTCCCTGTTGACATCTCCCCATCTCCTCATTCTTTCTGTTGACTATCTACTGTTATCCATTATTAACAGCTGTTCTTTGCATTTCTCTATTCATGTCTCTTCTTCCTGCGATAGCTCTAATTTTCACTTTGGGATTAGGCTTTGTTTATTCTCAGCCCATCTGGTATGGGGGAGCATGTAAGTCAGTGCTTGGTTAAGAGGTGAGCATTCAATCTCAGCTATTGCAGTCAGAGTGTCACTTAGTATTTGACTAGTGAAAGGAGAGCCAAGAAATGAAGATGCACTGATGACTTTATCTGAGCTCTGGAGCATGCTGCACCTGAAGCCAGATACTTTCGAGTTACAAAGTAACATAAACTAATAAGTTTTATTCCCTCCTCTTTTTTTTTTCTAGTTCAGCTTTGATGGGGGAGAGTGGTTTCTGTCACTTGCAAACAAAGGACTCCTAACTGTTAAACTACTGGAAAAAACACACGTACATATACACTCATTTCTTAAGGACAAATATTAATTCTAAAGGACAATGTAATCCACTTTCAAATTAAGAAAGTGGATATGTTCCCTAAATGGGTATCAATCTTCACATTATGAGACCAAGGATGGCAACCTTCACTTGGTTCATTTTCCCAGCTTCTGAATCTTGCCCAAATGCCTACAGGTGTGTAGGAGATGTGGCCTGTCAGAACAATTTTCAAGCAGCAGGAGCATCACCATCAATGGCCACTTTCTGACATCTCAAAGACATGACCCAAAGAATTGAAATGACAATCTTTTTTATAGAATGTCTGGTTACAGTCTACACCTGGTTTTCACACTACTTTCTTCAAGTGAAGAGACAATATTAGCAGAAAATTCTTATTAGACCCAGAGCCCAATAAGCCACGATTCACCCAGTCTTGGGGTAGGAAGTAATTATACTTTTAGCACATCGGTAGCCAAACACTTTTTTAAATCTAGAAATTTTAAATCTTCAAAAATCTTATTATATCTATGCCAGGTTGCTTAAAGAACTGACCAGAGTGACAGAAGAAGTTCACAACGCCCTTTTTTGATTAGTTTCAGAGTCCAAACAACCTATAAATGGCTGGAGAAGCCTCTCAATCACAAAATGAAGAGATGTCTCTAAATTCTACGGACCTATTCATCTAACTGTATATTCTGAAAGATTTATCAAAATCGAGTATATGTTATTTTTAAGCACGAGTACATATTAAATAACACACACCTGGCGAAACCACTCAAAAATGAAATTACAAAATGTGCATTGTTTCGTTAATTGATATGTCCTCGTGGTTGGATTAAAGAGATGCGATTCCTTCACGGTTGTTCTGGCAACCAGACATGGAGTGAGGACAAGTCCCAAGTGTGACTTCAGAACCTCTGCAGTGACGGGCAACATGTGACACAAATGCAATCCTTTAGGAGTTTAATTCCTTTGATGTAGTCACACTTTTATTTTCTAAAAATATCCTCATCTGAACATATTTAGAAACACCACCACGGATTCTTTGACTACTTTTACAGAAATGTAGTTAACAGAAATTAATTGGGTAAGCCTTCTGTCCCCCAGGTAGAACTGGGGCAAGGTACTAGTATTTCTTCTCTGCTGTGGAAATTTAAAGGTGCAGAATTAATACCTGAGGGAATGGTTCCCCGAGTGTTGTTCCCAGGCCAGCAGCATCACTATAACCAGAGTTGGTGAGAAATGCAAATTCCCAGGCTTCACTCCACACCTCCTGAGTTGGAGTTAGTGGGGGCGGAGCCAGCAGTCAGTGTTTGACAAGTGTCTAAAGAGATTCTGATGCATCCACTGTCCTAAGAGCTGCAGTGGGAGACACAGGCCATTAGCACCTGCCTTTAAAACAGATTCTTCTGAGAGAACAGTCTGGACCGCTCCTGTAAGTTCAGGTAGATCACCTGAAGCCCTGCCCTCAGGCAGGTCTTGTGACATCTTTGATTCAGAGATGAAGTCAGCAAGTTCCAGATTTCCTGGAATGAACAGGAACATTTTTCATGATCATAACTTCCAGAGTTCAAATGAATCAACATTCTTTCAAACATTTTTCCAGGAAAAAAAATTCAGAAAGCTATAAAGTTCAAGAAAGACTGAATCTAGTTATTCTTTTCAGTTCATCACTTAGTTACTGGGCTTTGATTATGTGTTGGTTGCTATTTCCGGCTCTAAAGAACTATGTGTGCTCTGGAAATCACTCCCTCAGTACGATGGCTCTGGAGAGGCAGGGATGGCTCTGATTTGCGGGTGCGCTTGTGAGATATGAGTGCTCGGCTCTGCAGAGAACTCGGCACTGGGGCTTCTGTCCTTGTCTCAGTACCATGGCCATTCCCAGAGAGCAAGCTGTTGTTCCGGTGTGTCTATTGTTTGGGTCATAGATGTAGGATTAGGGGAGATGTTAAAAGGTGTCTCCACACCTCTTTCTTAAGCTGAATCTTGGACCACTTGAACCCAACTCCCCAGGATGGTAGCGATAGGGGTGGAGTGCTTGTTAAAAGGCAGATTCCGAGGCCCTGCCTAAAACTATTGAATCAGAATCTCCAGAGCTGAGTCATGGGGCTCTTCTTTGTAATAAGCATCCTCCGTTTCTCTTAGGTACAGTTACGTTTGATAACCACCAAACTATGCCATCTGATCTAGCTTCTCTTTTTAGATTTTGATTACAATACATAATCTGCTTTCACCAATTAGAATCTGGGCCTATAGAAAGAAAATAAACCGGGCAACGAGGCTCACCTGGCTTCAAATGCCCGATTCAGCATTAATCAAAGGTAAGACTTCTGGCAAGTTAATGAACTTGTTTGAACCTCAATTTTCTCATCTGTAAAATGTCATGACTATAATTTCTATGCTGCAGGAGTCGAGGGAAGAGGAAATGAGCAAAATATATATATATATTTATAGTTATATATGTATACTTTTAATACACAGATGTTATTTAATAATACTTTCTAGGGAATTCATCTGTTTTCTAGCCCTAAAAGATTTTTTTTTTCAATCTTCTTCCAAAATACTTCTTTCCAAATGAAGGAAAGAAAGGTATTACAATATCTGATTTAATAATCAGAACCCCCCTGGGCGGCAGGTATTATGTTATCTAGGATTTACAGATGAGGCTGCTAAAAAGCAGAAAAATAAGAGAAATGAATTCCTAAGCCTCCAAGCCTCAGGCTGTCTCTAACTCCTCAAGAAGCAGCCCAGGCTCTGATTCAGTCCTCACTGCAGTATGACCTGTAGCAATTTGAAATCACTGGAGATGTGGGGCTTCACCTGCCACGCCATAGGGAATTCGCCTGTGAGGTTTAAGCAGATGTGACTCTACAGTTGAAAGGTCACTGAGTTTCATGTTCCCTTTACCCAGCCTCCCCAATCCTCAGGGTTTTTATGCTGCAAAGGACAACTCAGTGCTTAACCACCTCTAGCCAAGTCAACCATGTTCTAGTTACTGTGTTAGTAGAGCATTGTCTGAAAAAAGAGACCTAAAAAAACCCGTTTGCCCTTCGTGGCGACACGAGTCTTGGTTCGACTTTTAATGGCCTTAGTCATTCTGTGGGAGTTATGGTAACTTAAACTTGTTTTGAATGTCAAACCTGATTTCACTCTTAGATATGGCACCAGGACAAGCCTATTAAAAGTTGACTCGATGTGTGTTGCAAGAAGTGGACTTGGTATTTTGGGGCCTGAGAGAGTTGAAGATCAAATCAAATCCTCAGGTCATCGATTATATCACATGCACTGACTATCGGAAACCGTCCTTCTTTGGAATGTCCTAGGGCAAAATGCACCGACCACTTCCCATGCAAACTTCCACAAAGACACCGTTCACAGACTATGGAGAGTCTAGGAATTGCAAAAGGGCACAACTCAATGCAAACCAGAATTGCAGATCTTTTTTGACTTGTCAGAGAAGCCATGGAAAATAAACAATCCCTGAATAATCTAACATTGCAACCAAGTTAGCTGCATCTCTGTCTTTCGCACGTCAAAGCACTGAAAACGAGCTTCTCTTTTCCCTGTGGAAAAGTCAAATAATTTAGCAATTCCCAAAAATGTCAGTTTCTTCGTACACAAGGGCCTTCCACAGATTTGGCTGGTCTTTTCAAAGCACGTATACAAAGAGATAATATTTCATATGTAGATGTGGCCATCATTATGTCAGGGTGTGTGCATAATCACCCTAAAGGTAGCAATTTCCTTGGAATAAATAGACTAATAGCAATGAAAGAAGACAAGAAGACGCCCTAGTAATATAATTTTTATTGGCTCTTTTCTGCACTCACTGCCTTGATAGAAAAATAGCTGCCTAATCTCAGAGCAGATCTGGCTCTGTGGTCTTATGTGTAATCCTTGGACACCCTTCCCCACCACAGACAGCGCAGATAGAGTCCAGTGTATGAAAACAGCTTCTGGAGGATTTCTTTCTGGCTCGTTTCTCAGAGCCATGGGGAGCTGGGAGATTCCTGCTTCCGTGGTCCATCCATTTGAGAAAAATCCTCGACAAATCATTGCTAAGCAGAGAAGGAGCATCTCGATGATTTAGGAGCTTTCCACAGTCTCTAAAGCCTGCCTGGAGTTACCCAAAGTGTAAAGATGGTGAAGAGGCTGCTGAGAATTACTGAGCATGAGGTAAAGAATGAACCCTTGCCATGTTAACATCCATCATGAAAGCAAATGGGATGATTTATGTTTTCCAGAAATGGCTTTTTGGAAAGATTTGCTGTTCAGCAGCCCTGGGCCCTAACTGGCATTTGTCTTGCATTATAAAATATCATCTCAGAGAAACATCAGTTCATGACTTGACAGAGAAATAGTGTGTGTTTAAAAGTTCTGTTTGTGTGTGTAAAAAGTCGAAATAATAGTAAAATCCTTGCTGGATTAAGGGTACTGTATCGGAAGCCAACTTTTTGGAGTGTGCGTTAGGCTCGGCCTTGGTTTAAAAGGGGAGTTTTGCTGACTATTCTTTAAGTTTTGGCTTGAATATTCCCCTCAGAGACCCATTTATGGCTCATCTAATCATAACTAGTCCTCTCGCACTCCATATTTTTTTCTTCAGAGCAGATCAGAGACTGTTTATTTTATTTGTAATTTTAATTGCTTGTTGCTCTAGAATACAAGCAACACCTATGAAGATAAGAACTTCAGATGGTCTTGTTCATAGTTTTATCCTCAATACCTTGCAAAATATCTGCTTCATACGTAGTAGGTGTTCAATGAGTACTTGTTGAATTAATGGTCAAAATGAGGCTGACTCGGGAGCAGGACATAACAGAGAACCTCTGTAATAGTGTGTCTTGAAAGGAAAACCGAAAAGGGACACATGCTAGAAAACTAATTTCTAAATCAAAAATTGGATTGGCTCGCTAATAAGGGCTAAAACTTAAGTATAACACATTTATTTAAATCTGATTATTTAAGATATAGGGCTATACTTGGGGTGAATTCCTCACACTGTCTCTTTGGGGTGGATATATAGTGTTACAGAAAGATCATGGGAATATGTCTACTTCCTCTGGCGCTGATCCCATGCCACTTAAGGCCTGGCATGTGTGGGGTATCCAGTCAGAGCGCAGGCCGTAAGGTATGATGGCTTTGCATAATTGTCCAATCCCAGTAAGAGGTGAAGTTTCTGTTGATGATAGGGGTTTAGGGCACAAAGAAACCATGCATTTCTTTTTAGGGTCTCTCTCTCTCCTAGAATACAGGTGAGCCAAGGGCGACTAAGTATGATTAGCTGGTCCTGAGACAATTTCCAGCATGGGACTAAGGAAAAACAATTCTTTCTGAATCCCATAGCTTGTATCATGCATCTTCTGCCCATATCTAACTCATCTTCAAGGTAGCACATAGGGTAGGCACATAAGGTAGGCACTATCTCCATTTCTCAAAAGAGAAACTGAGGGCCCGTGCCATTGACCCAGAGCCTGGAGGGATGACGTGAAGGCTCTCTGACTCCAGAACTTTGATGACATCCGGACAGAGGCACAACAAGTGATCCATTCTCCTGGGTGTCAGGCAGAATGAGTGGGTGACACATATCATTCGATTGCCAAGGACAAGAGCATCTTCATAGAAAGTCCGAGGTGTTTGTTTTGGTTTGGTTTTGAATTTTTGCAGTTCTACTAGGAGTTGGGCAGCCTGTGTTTTAATTCTAGTTTTACTTCAAACTAGCACGATTCCGGGAAGCAAGTTTCAAATCGAACATTCAGAGAGCATGCAAAAGGTTAGGGCGCTGACCTGGGAACTCTTTCTTTTCTAATTCTATAAAATGGACACGGTCGTACCCAGTTCATGGTGCTTTTATGAGGCTCAGATTAGATATGGCACCAGGACAAGCCTATTAAAAGTTGACTCGATGTGTGTTGCAAGAAGTGGACTTGGTATTTTGGGGCCTGAGAGAGTTGAAGATCAAATCAAATCCTCAGGTCATCGATTATATCACACGCACTGACTATCGGAAACCGTCCTTGTTTGGAATGTCCTAGGGCAAAATGCACCGACCACTTCCCATGCAAACTTCCACAAAGACACCGTTCACAGACTATGGAGAGTCTAGGAATTGCAAAAGGGCACAACTCAATGCAAACCAGAATTGCAGATCTTTTTTGACTTGTCAGAGAAGCCATGGAAAATAAACAATCCCTGAATAATCTAACATTGCAACCAAGTTAGCTGCATCTCTGTCTTTCGCACGTCAAAGCACTGAAAATGAGCTTCTCTTTTCCCTGTGGAAAAGTCAAATAATTTAGCAATTCCCAAAAATGTCAGTTTCTTCGTACACAAGGGCCTTCCACAGATTTGGCTGGTCTTTTCAAAGCACGTATACAAAGAGATAATATTTCATATGTAGATGTGGCCATCATTATGTCAGGGTGTGTGCATAATCACCCTAAAGGTAGCAATTTCCTTGGAATAAATAGACTAATAGCAATGAAAGAAGACAAGAAGACGCCCTAGTAATATAATTTTTATTGGCTCTTTTCTGCACTCACTGCCTTGATAGAAAAATAGCTGCCTAATCTCAGAGCAGATCTGGCTCTGTGGTCTTATGTGTAATCCTTGGACACCCTTCCCCACCACAGACAGCGCAGATAGAGTCCAGTGTATGAAAACAGCTTCTGGAGGATTTCTTTCTGGCTCGTTTCTCAGAGCCATGGGGAGCTGGGAGATTCCTGCTTCCGTGGTCCATCCATTTGAGAAAAATCCTCGACAAATCATTGCTAAGCAGAGAAGGAGCATCTCGATGATTTAGGAGCTTTCCACAGTCTCTAAAGCCTGCCTGGAGTTACCCAAAGTGTAAAGATGGTGAAGAGGCTGCTGAGAATTACTGAGCATGAGGTAAAGAATGAACCCTTGCCATGTTAACATCCATCATGAAAGCAAATGGGATGATTTATGTTTTCCAGAAATGGCTTTTTGGAAAGATTTGCTGTTCAGCAGCCCTGGGCCCTAACTGGCATTTGTCTTGCATTATAAAATATCATCTCAGAGAAACATCAGTTCATGACTTGACAGAGAAATAGTGTGTGTTTAAAAGTTCTGTTTGTGTGTGTAAAAAGTCGAAATAATAGTAAAATCCTTGCTGGATTAAGGGTACTGTATCGGAAGCCAACTTTTTGGAGTGTGCGTTAGGCTCGGCCTTGGTTTAAAAGGGGAGTTTTGCTGACTATTCTTTAAGTTTTGGCTTGAATATTCCCCTCAGAGACCCATTTATGGCTCATCTAATCATAACTAGTCCTCTCGCACTCCATATTTTTTTCTTCAGAGCAGATCAGAGACTGTTTATTTTATTTGTAATTTTAATTGCTTGTTGCTCTAGAATACAAGCAACACCTATGAAGATAAGAACTTCAGATGGTCTTGTTCATAGTTTTATCCTCAATACCTTGCAAAATATCTGCTTCATACGTAGTAGGTGTTCAATGAGTACTTGTTGAATTAATGGTCAAAATGAGGCTGACTCGGGAGCAGGACATAACAGAGAACCTCTGTAATAGTGTGTCTTGAAAGGAAAACCGAAAAGGGACACATGCTAGAAAACTAATTTCTAAATCAAAAATTGGATTGGCTCGCTAATAAGGGCTAAAACTTAAGTATAACACATTTATTTAAATCTGATTATTTAAGATATAGGGCTATACTTGGGGTGAATTCCTCACACTGTCTCTTTGGGGTGGATATATAGTGTTACAGAAAGATCATGGGAATATGTCTACTTCCTCTGGCGCTGATCCCATGCCACTTAAGGCCTGGCATGTGTGGGGTATCCAGTCAGAGCGCAGGCCGTAAGGTATGATGGCTTTGCATAATTGTCCAATCCCAGTAAGAGGTGAAGTTTCTGTTGATGATAGGGGTTTAGGGCACAAAGAAACCATGCATTTCTTTTTAGGGTCTCTCTCTCTCCTAGAATACAGGTGAGCCAAGGGCGACTAAGTATGATTAGCTGGTCCTGAGACAATTTCCAGCATGGGACTAAGGAAAAACAATTCTTTCTGAATCCCATAGCTTGTATCATGCATCTTCTGCCCATATCTAACTCATCTTCACGGTAGCACATAGGGTAGGCACATAAGGTAGGCACTATCTCCATTTCTCAAAAGAGAAACTGAGGGCCCGTGCCATTGACCCAGAGCCTGGAGGGATGACGTGAAGGTTCTCTGACTCCAGAACTTTGATGAGATCCGGACAGAGGCACAACAAGTGATCCATTCTCCTGGGTGTCAGGCAGAATGAGTGGGTGACACATATCATTCGATTGCCAAGGACAAGAGCATCTTCATAGAAAGTCCGAGGTGTTTGTTTTGGTTTGGTTTTGAATTTTTGCAGTTCTACTAGGAGTTGGGCAGCCTGTGTTTTAATTCTAGTTTTACTTCAAACTAGCACGATTCCGGGAAGCAAGTTTCAAATCGAACATTCAGAGAGCATGCAAAAGGTTAGGGCGCTGACCTGGGAACTCTTTCTTTTCTAATTCTATAAAATGGACACGGTCGTACCCAGTTCATGGTGCTTTTATGAGGCTCAGATTAAGACGGTGAGAGCAAAAGTGCTTTGAAACGGAAGATTATTTTTTTCTTCCATCTAAATAATTTTCTAAGTTAATTGAAGACAAAAATAATTAAGTTTCTATCCATTGTTCTTGCAGGAGATCAAAAGCTGGCTTCTGTAGTTTTGAATTTGGTAAAAAAAAAAAAAAAAAAGCCACTTTCTCATCTAGTGTCTTTTTATTTGCACTTTCCAATTGTCTAATGAATATATGCCAGCAATTTCTTCCCATTAGAGCTGTTTGGTCGCTTTTTGTTTTTTGGGTTTTGTTTGTTTGTTTCCCGCTTCTGGTGGCCTCTTAGAGTTAATTGTGTTTAAGGGGAAAATCAAATGTTTAGAAAGCTCATTGGCCCAGACTCATTAATAAGCCCTTCTTATGCTATTGTATCTCCTGGATGAGTTATAAGCCTGTCATTTCCACCCCTCCCCCGCTACACCTCACTTTTAAAAAACTTTGACAAAGACCAAGCCGCAAGCACACACTGTAGATCATCACAAGCCTCCTCCGATTTGGCTAATGGCGTGCACTTTGTTTTCAGATTTCTTAATACTTTAAGCACTTAACTGGAGTCTGTGTTCATTCTGAGCCGAAGCCTGTGGTTTCAGGCAGAAGCAGCCCACCTGACATTTAGTGCCCCTGTCTGTGAGCTGATAAGGCCGCCTGGAGCCTCTCAACTCCTTTAAGTGCTAAATGTCAAGCTGAAATTGGGTGCCTCCTGCAGAACAATGTGGGTCGCTTTAAAATGATTCCTTAATACAAAGAGGTTCCCAAGAGCACTAATGCAGGAGGTATTTAAACAGGGGAATGAGGTACCTTTAAAATGCCTTTTTAGTTGGCAACTTAATAATCTCCCTCTTGTTCAAATATTATTTACACCACGGTACATCTGATACTCTCCGAAAGTTAAACAAGCCATTCAGGAAAATGGGATTGAGTTGTGACAAGCTGAACAGAGGCCCCAAAAGGTCCGGAGCTCGTGTTTTCACATATGGTAAGATACACCTTTGCATCTCTTTTGTCAGTCCCGCTCAGGAGACAGTGAGGAATTTTACCTGCAGATGCACAGAAAAAGGAGACCCATCCAATTGCATCTATTAGGCAAGACTCTGGGTATAGAAAGAGAAATTTCTGCATAAAAATCATTTCTTCTTTTCTACCCAATGCTCTAGAAATAAAGAGCCAGAGGAATGATCACCTATGTGTGGAAGATCCATTGGATGTCCCCCACCCCCAAATGTGGTGCAGAGCCAAGCCCAGGAGTGCTTCTGCTCTCGAAATCTGGGAACGTTCAGGACAGAGCTGTGGTCCTTGGGGTTCTGACTCGCCCAGGCCTGGAGCCATCACCGTGTGAAGTTGGGGACGATCACCACGTCACTATTCTCCTGCTATGGCAGTCACCTTGTACAACTACAGGTGGAAACAACTCCCCAAATACATGTTCTTTCCTATTTTTCCCCTTGAGCTATACTTATTCTCAATCACTAAGTGATTCCTATTTTTAATCCTTGAGTTTAAAGTCTCTAATAAATTCAGAATTTTAGACTCTAAGATGTATCATTCATATAGTCCAGGAGATGCTTAAATTCTGAACCTAAATTAAAAATAAATTTCCCATCACACACACACACACACACACACACACACACACACACACACACACCCCATCTATTTCAGCTCAGAAGAGAAACAGTTTCATGACACACATTCTCCGGCTGGAGCTTCCAGCATGTAAAATGTAAGAAAAAAAAAAACGAAAAATCTCTTCCATCTCTTCGGTGTTTTGGAAAGTCTGTCTATTTGACATTCTGTAGGCAAAGCCTCCGATGATTAATGGGTGTGAGGGAGGAGAGATGGGGAAGGAGAAAAAGCTGTGAACCAGAAGATAGGCAGTTGGCCTCAGGCCTGGGGTTCCCAAAAGCTTGACCTTGAACAAATCTCTGGGTGTTTGTTTTCTTATCTGTCAAATAAGAATGACAGACTCATACAAAGGCCTTCCATCCAGATGTGTGGAGAACAAAAGCAAGATAGAGTAGCACTGTCCTTCAAGACCCAAGATGCTTTGCGTTTTGATCACCCTTCCTGCTGAGTGAGGCTGCATTGGGGGCTTGTGGCCACTGCCCTCCAGCGGGTTGTGAGATGGAGAACTCTCAGGCCCACCCAGGAGGCCTGTCTTCCTGTGAATGTTACTGTCACCTATAACGAAGCTCTCAGGGGGCTCCCCCTCGGAGGTGGAGTGTTCCATACAGGGTCTCTCACCTGAGCCCCAAGTTACAGCCTTCTGGCCAAAGCAAACAAACCACCCCCACTATTTTCATGTCCCAGGTGAGTCTGACATTTTGGGGAATAGGAAGTGTGAGCCTAGACACCTCCAGGCTGTCGTCCTCAGGCCCTCGCTTCACACCCATGACAGGAAGTGGAACGGCAAGTGACTTGGGGCACACAGCCCATTCCCTCAGCTCCCCAGGCCAGGGATCAGAGTCACCTTTCAGGCCCAGCAATATAAAGAGACACACCCTCGGTCCTGTGGAGTGCAAGGCTGGTTTTATGGCCTAGACAAAGGCCCGGAGCTCCTGGCTGCCAGGCTTCTGCTCTTCTGGGCTCAACGTATAGCATCACTGTGACCACTGCAGCAGTGTGCGAAGTCTCCACGGTCTGAATTTCATCATCTGGAAGTGAAGACTCACACTCAACTGGTAATGGGAGGAAAACCAGTGTTCCATCAGGAAAAAGGGCAATTTTCTATTTGCTGGCACCTAGGAGAGGCCTCCAGCGATGGCTGGCAGCCTCTGAAAACCCTTCTCAGGTGCTGGCATGAGCATTGGCCGGGCCTGTGTGGAAGTCATTTGATCTCGGGGGCTGTGGAGCAATTGTGAAAGCCGTTTCCACAGTCCTGAAGGCAGTAGATCTGTTTCCAGCTTGTAAACCAGGTAGGAGAAACCTCCTGCGGTGGCCTTTCCTGGCGGGAGCTGCTGCCACCGAATCTCGAGGGAGTGGAGTACATGGCATCAGCCTGGCCTCTTCCACCCCGCAGATGCCCGATGGCTGATCCTCGTTTTGCACAGCTGCGTCTTCGCCTGTCCACACCTGGGCTCGCAGCAGAGCCTGTGTCAGGAGGCAGCAGGCCAGACTGGACTCTATGTGCTGCCGCCCACATCTGTGCATCCCACCCCTCGAGCTGCCCAGGCAATATTTCTCCAGTCCTCTCTTCTTGGGCCTCCAGACCCTTGTGTTCATTCCCTCACAGCCACAGCTTGCCCAGCCCAGCCCAGCCCAGCCCAGTCCAGTTGCGTCCAGCCCAGTTCGGGGGCCTGGGAACGTAGATGACCCGCATGCCAGGCTCACCGCAGCAGGGGACAGGTCACCTTTTAGAGGCACATGAGATTGCAAGGTGACCCCGCTCAACTTGTTGAAGCACATTTCTGTGTAAAACATTAACATAGGGAGATTTTGAATATTAAGATACAAGAAAATATTCTATGAATATAGTTAAAAATTCCGGCACCATTGATTCATTGCCCTGATGATTCTCCTTGGCTCTGAAAGTTGTTTTGCCCTCATTTGGCCAAATAGCTCTAAGTTTAAGTAGGGTAGGCGTCACTTTCCATTCATTCTATCTCCTTGGTGTCAGCCTAGGCACCAGAGAGGCACAGTGTCTCTTTTATAATTTTCTCCAGTGGCTCAGTGCTGCCAGCAAGAAAAATTATAGCCTCTCCCATCACTAAATCCAAAAGTCTGGTCCAATGACCTTTGCTTGGAGACTCAATTTCTCACCACTGCACCAAAAAAATCCAGCAAAGGGCTTTGATCCTGAAAAGCATTAAAAGAAAACAACACACAGAACAAACAAACAAGTCAGCCCAGCCCAGCCTGGGCAAAGGGCGTCTGCTTTCATGTGGTTTCCTTTGCGCCCGCATGCTGTGACAGGTTCAGGATGTCTCCGCCTGCAGAACACTGAGATTTGGTGTTTGAAGAGAGCGAAGCTGACTGCTCAGCTCAGAGCTGAACTCGGAATCCACTGCAGGCCCCCACCCTCGCCTGCCAGCCGCCTCTCCCCACCAGCCACCACTGCTGGCAGCTCCTGTCCATTTGAGCTCATCACTGCAGGGTGGTTCCTGAGGCACATTCAAGTGACTGTCACAGAGCAGAGAGAACGTGATGGTAGGTGAGGTGTGTGCCGGGGGACAGCACTGTGGGTGCACATGAATGTCCCCTGCTCCCTCCGCCGCTGTGGTGGTCTCTGCTCCAGACCCCTCTCCCTCAGGGACATTCACTGCAGGGACCAGGACCGGGATGATCAAAGGTTGCCAGGAGCCTTAGCCAAGAGTGACGAGAAAAAGTGAAGATTTCACCAAATTTTACAATCCTCAAGTTGAAGGGAACGTTGAACTGGTGTCTTGAGTTCTATGATAAGCGTGTGTGGCGGCATAAAAGTATAAAAAGCTTCACTAAGACATGAGACACAAGCTACATCGCTTAGGTTCACATGTTCGTGTGTGATGTCCCAAAGGGCAGAGAGGGATTTGTCCCTCCTTGTAACCCTCTGTTTGTTATTTTTAGGTGCCTCAGTCCTGGTGCGTGCCAGGTATAAAACAGCATATCACGTAAGTGCCCACCGTGGGGCATCAGAGCAGTTGTGGTGCCCACAGGACCAGGTATGCTTTCTTTCACAAACACAAGCCTCCTAGAGACCCTCAAAAATCTGAGGGGATCCTCCAGAGGGAAGAGGTCCTACCTGAGCAGGTGGAGACCTGAGCCAACGAGACAAGGGTTACTTTTGTTGATGTTTCTCCACTCGATTCCCTCAGACCCTTGAGACCTGGGGAAGTGCTGGTGACAAAAAGCATATCCAAGCTGATGACCCTGCCAGTCAGCGGTCAGAAGCCCTGATCCCACGTGGACCAGTGGATCAGACATACACACTCAGGCCCGTAGTACACCTTAGAGTAAAAGGACCTTCAAGTGGGAGGTCACAGAGGCCCTTGACAATGGATTAGTGCCATGCATCCCGACGTCCTGGGAGATTGTAAAAATGGCATTAGGGAAAAGGGACTCCGGTCTATGAAAGAGGAGGACCCAGGGAGCTGGGAGAGGAAGATCCTTACAGAGAAGGTGCTGTGTGCCGGTGCAGGCCCCCAACCTCAGGGAGGGAAGGGGGACTTCTCAAATCAAGGCAAGTCACAGAGGGGGCTTCACGAGGACTTCGTGAAGCTGGCCACGTGTCCTCTAGGGTTTGCAGGACTGGTGTTCTCTGTGTCAACCAAGTGTGGGGGACCATAGTCTGCGTGCCCAACAGCACCGAGAAAGATGGCTTCACTGGGACGCGAGTTTTATTTCCATCAACAGCATGACAAAAACACGTGTGTTTTTCTCATGAGTCTAATAATGGATCATCTTGAAAGGACTCTGCTTTAGAAAGGAATCCTACCAAGGGGTAGAGGGGCTTCAAAGAGCAGTGGAAATCCAGAAGCCCTGTGGTTGGCCTGTGTCAAGGAACCAGGGATGGGGGCTCCCAGCCAGAGAGAGGGCAGACTCCATGCCTCTGCTGGTCGGGGGCGCAAAGTCGGAGCATACGAGACTGCCCTGAACTAACCCTCTCACTATTGACCCAGCCATGGAAAGTGTCAAAAACAGGAGCTGGTGAGAGAGGAAGAGAAAGGAAAGAGCAACAGCAGAGACTCAGAGAAAGCCAGCCACCCCCACTGCCTTCACGCGGGCTTGACGAGCGGGATACTTTAATGTTCAATAAAGTTTGG
>NW_011888931.1:2614765-2625848 GCF_000151845.1 Pteropus vampyrus | reverse complement strand
GACTCAGAGAAAGCCAGCCACCCCCACTGCCTTCACGCGGGCTTGACGAGCGGGATACTTTAATGTTCAATAAAGTTTGGAGTTTTGATTGTTACACAAGTCTGAATATTTGAATCGCTGAAATGAGATTGATCATGAGACTACAAGGGCCGGACAATCTATGAGATCTGCTGAAGATTTCATCTAGGGACATTTGAAAACTAATCCTCAGAGATTTTAATGGAGATACTTGGGAAAGAATAATGTTTTTTTTTTGTTTTTTTTTTTTGCACCTGGTAAGTTCTGCCCGTTCCATAAAATACTTAATACCCTGAAAAGAAATCTTTTTTTCACCCAATTCTCACAGTGATGGTCCTGAACAAGGAAAGAGCAAGGAGGTGGCTGTATTAGTTTGTTAGGGCCACCATAAGGAAGTACCACAGGCAGCCAGGCTCAAGTGACGGAGGCTTATTCTCACAGTTCTGGAGGCTGAAGGTCAAGGTGTCGTAGGGTGGGTTTATTCTGAGGCTTCTCTCCTTGGCTTGTAGGTGACTGTCTTCTCCCTGTGTGTTCATATGGTTTTCTCTGTGTGTGTGTGTCTGTATCTAAATTTTCTCTTTTTATAAGGACATCCATTACACTGGATTAGGGCTCACCCCCCCCACCCCCACCATATGACCTCATTTTAACTTGATTCCCTCTTTAAAGACCCTATCCCCAACTATAATTACTCTCTCCATCACTATTCCCATTAAAATTGTTGATGATTTTACTATCTCTTTAATTATAATTTTTTGACGAGTTAAAAATGACTCATAAAATACCGAATAAATACATATAAAATTTATTAATTCATTAATGAAGAAGTCAATAAGATGATAAAGCTGATTCCAAGAGAGCTTTGAAGATTTAACCATTATATATTTTTTGAAAAAGTGTTAGAATAGGATTGCTAAGTTAGATACAAAACTGGTCACAAAACTACCATTTTTGGGGTTATCTCTTTCCTTCACAGAAACCTACAAGTTAATGTGTAACTTTACAGTGTCTGGGTTCTAATCAAATAATAAATAGCAAAGTCAGACACAGGTATATTCTCCTAGATAATGAATGCTCTGCAGGTAGGCTTATAAAACATGTTCCAGTATGACACTGAAGAGACACATCACCTCCCTTCACCTTATTTCCAAGTTTTTTGATAATGTGTCTGAACATCTGTCAACACTGGGGCCTCCCTATTCCCCGTCTTCAGCTCCTCTGATGACTTTGCTTCTCATTTTATCCCCGCTCTACCTCTTCTCCTGACTGTTCTTCTTTCCCACGCCACGGCATATCTGGTACCATGACCCTTCCATCATCGCAATTGCGAGCAACCCACTTTCCAGCCACCGGCTCCCATTTCCCAGCTCATTCCCTCTAGTTCCTAAGTCTGATTTTCCAGCTCCAGCGGGAGCTATCATCCATGGACGCCATCACCTCCGCATGTCTCTTATCACCCTCCTGTTTCAGATCCGCCTTCACTCAGGTGAAATTCCACGACGGAGCCTTGGAAGCCTCCCCGTTAGGGCCATTGAATCCTTTGCTCTGTTCTCACTTCGTCTCACTCCCTCGGCACAAGCACGACCACAACGAAATGCAGCTCTTCTCCTGCTTGGTGCCTGTCCCTGTGTGGCTGAATATTGCTGGCGAAAAACACCAGCGTATTAACTTCTCTCACTTGAAACACATGATCACTAACCTTATGTGGACTCTTAGTGTTGCCAGATAATTAAACTGAGTTTCTCATCTGTGTCCATTCTTGCTCCCATTCTCCTAAATCAATAATTGGTGAACTTTTTTCTGGGAAGAGACCGACGGTAAATATTTTCAGCTCGTAGGCCATCACATCTAACAACGGCTTGGCCTTGGCAGCTGTATTGTAAAAGTGGCCACGGACTACATGTAAATGAATTGGGGCGGCTGGTAATTCACTAATCCTTCTGCCCTAGATAACTAAAGCCTTTCTTCTCTCCCCTTCAAATTTGCAACATCTCTTCCACCATTCCCACTCTCTGCTCAAGTCCTATTCCACTGAGAAAATAGAAGCAAACAGAAAAGAAAGTCCATGAACTCTCACCATGCCTACACACCTGGGCGCACCTGTGCCCACTTGACTTCTCCCCCGTTGCTGCGGGCACCCGGATCTGCGCCCGGTTAAGGCCAATCCCGCTCAGGCTCTCACAGACAGCGCTTCTGCGGTTTCTTTTCTCATCATCCATTTTCCCTCCCTACCGAGGTGTCCACATAATCATATAATAATGTTTCTCAACTTTTCGACCCCACCTTCCCTTCTAGTTACTGTCTTACTTCTCTCCTTTCCTTGGCAGTGAAAATCCTTGCAGTCACCTGTTTTACTGTCCGATTTCTGTCTTCCAATTCTCCTGTCAAACCGCTGCGGCCACATTCGTTCTCCTTTCTGTCACTCCACTAAAACTTCTCTGTCCGCGATCGTCCGTGGCTCCACGTGGCCAAGTCCAGCAGCCATTTTCAGTCCTCGGTTCTCGCAGTCCTCCAGAGCACTCACACTGTCCACGTATCGCTCCTCCATATGTTCTTTTCTTCTTCTTCTTCTTCTTTTTTTTCTTCTTCTTCTTCTTCTTCTTCTTCTTCTTCTTTTTTTTTTTATCCCACTTGGCTTCCAGAACATGAGACTCTGGGTTTTCCTCTTGCCTTTTTGGCTTCTCCTGCGAACATTTCAGACATCTTCCCACTTGAGAGATTTTGCACTTGCCCCTCTGCTCTGAGCGCATCTCCCCAGGAGGCACATGCCTCTCTCCCTCCCCCTCTATTACTTGAATGTCACCTTCTTAGTGAGGCTTTCTGTGGCTTCCTATCCAAAATCGCAGCCCCCCACCTCATCGACACTTCCTTGTCCCCTTCCATGCTTTATTTTTTACTTAATTCTTAACTCCATCTAACATACTATTTTATATGTTTATAGTGTCATGCATGCTTATCTTGTTTAGTGTCTGTCTCCAACAATGTGCAATATTTAACTATCGTACATAGGTTTTGTGAAGATCAAATGAAGGAGATCTTTGTAAAGTCTAAAGACCAAAGATTTGTTATGACAGCTGCTAGCATATTGGGGAAACCGAAGAAAGATCAAGTCAGCCAATGGACTTCTTTAACATTTTTTAAAAAAATTAAGAAGTGCATGAACTCCTTTTAAACACATTCACATAGGGAGACGCAGAATTCTTTTATAGAATCTTCTGATTTGGGGGCTATTTAAAATTCTCCCAGATTTCAGGTTAGCAAGGATGAGACTCCTCTGCTCAGACTCTTTTTGGAAACCAAAGTATGATCCCTGTGGCTCCTTTTTGAAATCACATTCTAGACAAGAAACTGGCTCCCAAATTCTTCCATGCAATTCTAGAAGCAACTTTCTGTGGCTTCAAAAACCCTATTTAGTGCTCATAAACTCAGTCCATGGATATTCAAACTCCACAAGGAAAATTTAATTCAAATTGGCTATGTCTGTTTATATAACGTGTCCATCTAGGAATAGGTTTCTCTGCCTTCTGAGTTTGTTTTCGAGTATGGATATGAGATTCTGGCTGGGTCCTCTACAGCAAGCCTATTTTTCCAGTGCCATTTTTATTGGCAGAAGCTTTATTATGCCAATCTAAATGGACTGATGAAATTATTTTGAAAATAATCTTGAAAGGTAATCAATAATACAGGTCGGACTTTCTGTAGACCAGTTTTCTCACTCTTCATCTAGCAGTCCAGGCTGTCAATCATAACCTGAAAGCAGTAAATGTTTTCTGTTTAAAGGAGAAGAGCCCAAGCAGCAGAAAAGCAAAAAAAAAAAAAAAAAAAAGTTTGATTTCAAACAGGAGAAGCAAACATCTTTTCACTCAAATATCGGAATGAAGGGCATAGAGTCCATGGGAAACTGAAGGAGTGCCTGCCTGTATGAGTGTGATGTGATCCCTGAAGTAAGCTGGCCCCTGGCCGGTCCCAGCTTGAACTACACGTCCCATTCTGGCCCTGCTTATTTCTGGTGTTAGAGGACATCTCCTGGAGTGCTTGCAGATATGGTGTGATTGGGTCTACAAAGACTCAAGCAATTAATCAATCAAGTGAAAGAATTACTCAAAGAGGTTGTAAGATATTTTTTACCCAAATAACTTTTGGATTGACTACATTTTTCAATTTTCAAAAAATTACTGACTGTGCCAGCAGTAATTTTTCTAATTTTCCGGCCCTTTGTTTGAGCCCTGTTATAACCACTAACAAGCTGTTTGATGATGTCCCCAGCCTTTCTTTAACCTCGCCACCTAATTATGAATGCACCACTTATGAGTAATGTGTTCACCTACTAGATTCCAAAGATTGCACGACTGTACTTCTTAGGGTTCTTCATGAATAACAGAAAGCAATGCTGGCTAACTTAAATAAAAGGGAATTATTAGGAAAGTCCCGCTCCCACAGTCTAGCAGGGGCTGAGAAACTGGATGGGCAGCATGCAGAGACCAAAGGATCTCCAGGGAGCAAGAAGCAGGAAGCAGAACGATCTCGTTCCAGTCTGGATAGGAGGTCGCCTCTACAATAAATGCCCTCCCACATTCTCTTTTTCTTTCTGTCACTCTCAGGGTCTAAAGTCATAGGCGACTCCATTGATAGACACTGAAACAGGCTGAGATGGGGGCGGTGAGAGGAAGAATCTGGATCCTTCAGATTTTGATAATGGAAGAAGTACTTCACCATCAGTATTTCACCCCAGGGACGATGGATGAACCCCAGGAAATTCTGTGTTGTTCGGAAGATGAGTGGATGTTGGTAGCCAAATATAATGCTTTCTGTTATAGCATACTACAAGACCAAGCCTTTAGGGTACAAATTATTTATATTGTTAAACCAGAACCATAAGCATATATATATACCAATTCCTATTTAATGCCTTACAGCTAATTAATTCATTTTAAATACTTAACGATATTAGTAATCTATTATTATAGAACAAAAATACCCTAAAACTTAGTGGCTGAAAGCAACATATATTTATGATCGCACGGTGTCTGTGAGTCTGCAGTCTAGACATGGCTTTGGAGGGTCCTCAGCTTGTGGGTCTCTCACAAGGCTGCAATCAAGGTATCAGTCAGGACTGGGGTCTCATTTGAAGCTCGACTGGGGAAGGAGCCACACCAAGTTCACTTATGTGATTGTTGGTGGGATTCAGTTGAGGGTTGAAGAAACTGAGGCTCTTAGTTCTTGCTGGTGTTGGCTGGATGCCGTCCTCAATTCTTTGCCACGTGGGCCTCTCCAACATGTCCACTTCCTTCATCAAAGCCAGTAAGAGAGTCTGTTAGGAAGAGAGAAGTCAGAGTCTTTTGTGACCTCATCACAAAAGTGATAGCCCTTCAGTGGTGCTATATGCTATTGATTAGAAAGTCAATTACTCAAGGAGATAATCAAGGATGCGAAGACCAGGAGTGATTTGGGGCCATCTTGGAGGCCGCCTATCACATAAACACACTTATTGTGTTATATCAAATTGTAGAGAATTGGACTTCTCTTAATAAATTAATTAATTATTCGGGGTTTGTGCAGACAGAGCCCAGGCGTGAATCCCACAAGAGCCATGGAATCAGGAGACAGTCTCCAGCAGCAGAAACTGTCAGATCCAAGAACGACAAGCCGGTGTTCAACTAGAACACCGACCCCGCTCAGGGCCCAGTCCCTGAACCTCCAAGGAGTTCAGCCCACAAAGCTACTGAAGCCGGCGGCCCGGCGGCCCCAGGGTCTCGCTCGAGTTCAGCTGTGTCCTTTAGTCTCACATTTCTTCCATGTTTGCTCAAGTGGAATAGAAACTCCTCCCTCCAGTTATCTCATTTCTCCTGCACTTCTGTATCATGCTATTCTGCTCTTCCTCTCCTGTGCCCCAACCTCCCTCCTTCCCCATCCCAGAATCTCTCTTCTTCTTTGTACATCTAAGCTCTATGGCAGACAAATTCTTGTCCTCAGTCTCCTCCAAGATACCTGCTGTGTCTGGCACACCCGTCTCTCCCCGGAGCAGCTAGCTCTGCTACCTTACTCTCTGTAATTATTGCCACAGGAAAGCTTCCTATGACCTATCAGGCCAGTTTAGGTTCTCATGTTTTATATATAGTCACACAGCACACTAGAGTTTTTCTTATTTCACTTGTCACAACTCTAATTAAATAGTTACTTTGGTCACTTTTTGGCTTAATAAATGCTTTCCCTAGACCATAAATCCATGAGAGCAGAAACTGTATATTTCTTATTTATCGCCGTATCATTATTGATCATTGCATCTGGCACAGTGTCCTCAGAGAACACAGGTGGATGGAGCCTTGTCTCTTTTCATATATAAATAGATATTTTAAAGTGTTCGATTCTTCTTCTTCTTGGCTTTTCTTCTAAGAATCCAGTCGCCCAGCAAACCACTAGGGAGGAAGGTGCTCATTCTCCTGAGAGCCCAGAGGCCAGCAGGCTTCTCTTTGCAGATCCGCCTCCAAACCACCCTCATCCACCCCCACGTGAAAATCACCATTTCTTTGAAACTCTTATCCTCCACCCACTCTACCCTTCTCCGCCCCACCCCGCAGCTGTAAGCGTTGGACTTCTTAGTTATTTGCTCATAGTCATTGAACTCTTTAGCACCTCACATGCATTTCTTCTCCTGTATCCCAAAATGCCGCAGTAATATCAGGATTTCTGTATTCATTTTCCAAGCAGGGTCCAACACCTCGATAGGAGAAAAATAAGGCAGATCTGACGAGGCTCCATGGAGTACCCAACACCTCAGGCTCCCTCATCCTTGACCCTCCACTCTGACAATGGCCATCTTCCCTCCAATTCAGCTGACACCACCCATTATCACCTGGAACTGTTCTGTCACCAAAAACGTCAACTCTAGTCTTCCTCTACCGTCAGGTCGCTGCCCTGTGCTTCCGGTCTGCTCACTTCCTGACCTTCGCACTCTTTTTTCTTCAATCCCTTCAAGACAGCCAATCTCTTACACCTTTGTCGCAGCAGAAATTCATGTTATTTTTCATCCATTTTGTCCATGGTCTGTCCCTTGGTGGGGGTTCTGAAGTCAGACACTGTCCGTTTGAACCCAGGTAATATGACTTCCAGTTGTGTGACTAGAAACAAGTTATTTGACCTCTCTAAGTTACTGTTTCTTTATCTGAAGATGGGAACAAAATATTGCCTATTTCAAAGAATCGTTGAGGTAATAATGAAATAACAATGTATGCAAAGAACATATCAGAATGACTGACAGAGAGTGTGAAATAAAGTGTGTTTTACTGGTCACGATGGTGGTGTAGTCGGCTTTCACCAACACCCTCTACCCGCTTCCTCCTTATCCTTAATGAAGTCCGTGCTCCATATCCCGCCCCCTCTCACTTTTCACGGCTTCGCTCCAACAAATATCTCCTCTTTCAGCTATGTATTCTCTGTCACCTCTGAGCATATAACATGGTCCAATCTCACCCAAGTCAAACATAACAAGAAACTTAAGTTTGTGTATTTTTTTTTTTTTCATTTAGGAATCAAAATTCTCGACTCTGTTTTTGTCCTAATTATTCCATTCAAAATGCTTTTACTAAAATCACCACCCTCTTCCCAGCTTCCTGGAAGGGGCAGCCTTTCCTCAGCCATAACATAATTCCAGGTATCACCATGTCCCAGGAGAAGGGAGATCTACTCTCTTTACACCCAAGGCAGAGAAGACCTACTCCAAAGTGGTGGTGGCTCTCTCAATGGGGAAATGGCTGACATCTTTTCAAAAACAACACACACACACACACACACACACACACACACACTCCCCTTTACCTAGTTCTGCCAGGACATCTCTTGATGTTTACTTTAACTCATCTCGACTGAATATTTCCGTGTGTGTGTGTGTGTGTGTGTGTTAGGAGGTGAGAAGGACGGCAAGGACAGAAATCCAGTCTGCTGTAGTCAGGCTGTTCTCAGTCGCCCATAAGGATGGCATAGCCACCCCGCTTACTGAAATCTTACTCAGCTGCCCTTGAAGTCTTTCTCAGACCCCCTGGCCTGTGCTTATCTCACTTTAAATCACTGCAGGGAAGGAGGCACCCAGGCCCGAAGCTGACTGTTGTGTGTTGTAGTCATTATTTTGTGCCCGGATAGACAGTAAGCCTTTTGAGAAAAGGACCGTGCCCTCTGCTTGTCTCCCTCGATCCCTAGCACTCCGCACTGAACGTAGTAGGAATTTAGGAATTTAATTAAAATTTCTTGATAGATTAATTGCTTCCGTTACCCGGTCCTGTTGTAAAAGCAGAAACCTGTCTTTCTGAGGCCTTACTCTCTTGCTATACAAGGCACTCTGGCTAGCTAGTGAGAGAGGAGGCCGGAAGCCTGAGTCCTTGGGAACACCCATAAACCTCCCCACTGCCATGGGCAAGGACAGAGAGGGTAGAAGCTTGCCCCTTCTCTTCCCCAAGATCCAGGCTCTTTGGCTTAACGTAGCCCCTGGTTCTTCTCTTCGTGGTCCCTGCTTCTCTCAGTCTCAGGTGCAAATACTTGCCTCCACTGTTTTCAGACACTGTGGCTTCTGCATTCAGTTCACCTTTCTCCTTCTTTTCCTTCCAGAGCCTTCTAGAGAACAAATGGGGAGAGCAGGAACATTCCCTCACCTGGTACAAAGGGAAGACCCTGGAATGGAGATCAGGAGACCAAGGACCTGGCCCTGAGTCTGATACCAGGCTTAGAGACTTGCTCCTGCTCCCTTTACCCCCTAAAAGTGTCTGAATGTGCCCTGAGGCTGGATTTGATCTAAACTCCTGCCTCTCTGCTGGTCACAAGGCACCTGAGAGTCTTGCAACTCATTCAGATCCCTGGCTCCACTCCTAGGGTTTGGGTCCAGTCGGCCAGGGGTGGAGCCTGAGATTTCCGTAGACGACAAACTTACCAGGAAAGTTTGGAAACATCATTTTAGATGACTGAGTCCTGTCTGGCTATACAACAGGGTCTTGCTGTGAACCAGGCTCCCAAGCAGCAGCCACAATTTCCCACCTTCACGATTTGGGCTGCATTCGTGTACCCCATGGACTTCACAACTTCATGTTTTTCTTTAAATTATCCTGCATTAAAAACAACAACAACAACAAAAACAAAACAAAACAAAACAAAAAACTTCATTAGCTTATTTTCTGTCAAATTACTGCTTTGAGGTGCTATTTTCCCCTCATATGCATTAATCGACTATATAATTTGATTTTAAAATATTCAGTCCCGTACCAACAAAAATCATTACACACAAGACTTGAGATATATACTAAACAAGAGCTTAAAGAAACTGAGTAACTGTTCTAAGAACAGAGAATTTAGTTGGTGTGCCCTAAGTGGACATGTAAACCCTTTTCACCCTGCAACTGGAATGCTGCAGCCCGTATCCCCGGGGGCTAAGGTTAGAGCCTGCTGGGGAGGGGCGAGGTCTGGGCAGTTTCCAGAAGCTCTGTGCTGTGCGCACAGGACCCTTATCTCCAGAATGAAATTGCTGAGCGTGAATGAGGCTGACACAGAAAAGCTCTGTTTAATCACAATCCCAGCCCTGAATTCCTGGTGGTGTTACTTTGGGAAAGGAGGAATGCGCTCCACTGCATTATACAGCAGAGTTCCTGGTGTTTTCTCTTTCCTGTCTCCTTCCTATTTCCCACACACACACACACACACACACACACACACACTCACACTCTCACACACACTCACTCTCACACACACACTCACACTCACACACACTCACACTCTCTCGCACACACACTCACACTCACACACACTCACACTCACACACTCACACTCACACACACTCTCACACTCACACTCACACACACTCACACACTCACTCACACACACTCATACTCACACTCACTCACACACGCACACGCACTCACACACACACTCTCACACACACTCACACTCACACACTCTCACACTCTCACACACACACACTCACACTCACACACACGCCTGCTTTTAAAAGGAATCTCAGTTAAGGTAAGCATGATACCTTAAAAGCCAAGCCTTATCTTTGTTCCCATCAGGCTCCCTTGAAAGAGCATGCTGTCTGGCTCGCAGTTCTCTAGGAATCTGTTTTCTTTGTGGCAGCTGCTGAACCTAATGAATCAGGCCAATAAACCATTTTGACAGCATCTGCTTCTTTTATTCTTCCCTCTCTCCAATCCTAGCACCAATCTGAAAGCCTCAGACACCACCCCTTCTTGCCCCCACGCTGAAGGCAGACAACTTGTTAATAGTGCCATTCTCCAGCAAATTAGAGGGCCTGGGCAGGGGCTCAGAGGCCAGGGGAGGGATCGGATTCTGCTTTCCAAAGGTCCTCACAGAGCTGGGGCACCCCCTCCCAGCGGGGTACAGGGTGCCTGGCAGGGCTGGCTGCCCCCAGATATGTCCTCTCATTGTTCGTCACCACCTCTGGTGTTCAAACGTTTGTTCTCTTGAGCCTTATTTTAGTCTTTAGTGTTCTATCCAACGCTCAATTCCCAGAGAGATGTAGCAACCTCCACTTAATACCCAGCAGGGTGAGTCAGTGCCTGGCTAAGTCACAGCGACTGAAGGGCCTGGGTTACCTGGAGGGTGGGCGGAGCTCAGGAAACAAGCAGGAGCAGGTGAAGGGTCACAGTGAGGATTGGAGACGGGGCGCAGGCCTCTCCTGGCTCACACTCCGGCTGACCTGGGTTAGGCAGGCAAGCCCACTTGAGCAGTGACACCACCAGCGGGTTGTCTGTGTGAGGTTGGCCTGAGGTCTGTGGGAAAGAAGGAGTCGCTAGTTTCCCAAGCTTTGCACCTATTTCTTAAATGTGAAAAAAATGCGAAGTTTCAGACATTGTTACACAGATGAATTCTATAATTTCTAGGACAGTCTTTGTACAAGGTAGTAGTGACACAGGACAGGGCAAACTTCCCTGGGCGGCGGGGGCCGGGGGGTGGGGAGACTCAAGTCCTGAACTGAGAAAGAAGAGGGTTCTTAGTGGAGCATAAGAAAGAATTTAAATACACGCCAAAGTCAGAGTCAAAAGGAAAGTTTGTTGGAGAACAACGC
>NW_011888931.1:2609023-2613579 GCF_000151845.1 Pteropus vampyrus | reverse complement strand
ATCATCTATCTACCTATCCACCTATCTGCGTAACTCTGATTATGTCCTTTTCTCACTCTTTGAAGTCAATACTTTCCCACTACAGCCCTATCTTTAGTAGCCCTAAATTAATTGAACAAGGCGGCCATTAGACTGAACTGGTTCTAATACTTTAGCAGCCTACACAAGCAAACCAAATCCTAAGCCTGTAAATGCTTCCAGGTTAAGAAATCAGAATCTAAGGACAACCAATCATGGACAGGCAACTAGGCTTTCCAAAATAATGTAATCGTGTAAGCTGTAGCCAATCAAATAATGTCCTGGCTTTGCTTCTGCCTCTTCTCTGTAAAAAAGTCTTTCCACTGGCTCCTGTGAATGGAATGCTTCTAACCACTTCTGGTTTACCACTGCTCAATTCAAGGCAATTTTTGCTCAAATAAACTTACAATTTTTTTTAATATGCCTCAGTTTATCTTTCGACACTAAGCAAGGCTCCTTTTGTCTGTATCAACACCGTTGGCACTATCTTTACAGGAAAAGCTGGCTATGGTGGTTACAGAGTTATTAAAACCCTAGAGATCCCAACTCGTGTTTACTAACATGGGCTTCGATCAGCATTTCCCCTCATAATGTAATACTCTGATGCAGCGGATGACAGTTAAAACAATAACACCTTCAAGGGAAAGGCCTTTTTTCTGTCTTGGACTCATGTAGACATTTATAGGGGAGGTTTTGAAGCATGAGCCTTAAATAGTAGTATATTTGTGTCTTGACTGAGCGGTGTCCGCCTTTGACTATATTCAGCATTATATTCATCGTTATAGTCATCATAAAATAGGTAAGCCAAGATCACATTCCTGGACCTTGAGAAGTCACCAGGCTTGGAGGGAGATTAGAGCCTGCACTTGAACTGGGGACATGCTACCTAGAAGGAAGTACAGTTGAGAGTAAGCTGGAAGGCAACCATCAACACACCACTGGGGAATTTTTTTAAATGTACAAGTGGAATGAACAGTGGAATGAACAAGGGCTTGGAGAGACTGTGGTCCATTAGCCCCTAGGGGTGGTAGGAAGCAGAAAAGGAGGTATAAGTTCAGGTTGAGAGGTATTTTTGTGTGGGGTTCACATCCCAGTGTTATAATGTAACTGAAAAAGAAAGCGGATTTCAGAGGAATCAGCTTCACAGTCACCATGGTTAGACTTCACCCGTCGTGCCAGGTGGACAAGGGACATGCGCAGTCCCCAAAGAAGAACATCACAGTGGTACAGTTGGGCACCTGCGCAGAGCGATCGAGATTTTGTGTACCATCTTGTGGACCATGAATGCATGGGGCATCAAGCTCGGGAGCACCTTGACTGAGTAAACCCACTTGACTGTTCCTCCAACTTTGGAGGTGAGCAAGCATTTCTGTCCATCGGAACTCAGAGAGGCCTCGGTCTCGGTGCTTATTTTGAACCAAGAACTAAAAGGACATGTATTAGTTTGCCAGCACTGCCATAACAACATACCACAGCCGGCTGGCTTAAACAACAGCAATGTAGTTTCTTACAGTTTGGGAGTCTGGAAGTCCAAGATCAAGATGTTGGCAGGTTCGTTTTCTTACTGAGGACTCTTTCCTTGGCTGGCAGATGTCTGCCTTCTCAGAGCATCCTCACGTGATCATTCCTCTGTGCATGCACCCCTCATGTCTCTCTGTGTCTCCTCTTCTTATAAGGATACCAGTCAGATTGGATTAAGGCCCAGGCTAATGACCTCGTTTTAAATTAATTGCCTATTTAAAAGCTCTGTCTCCCAAACCAGTCACATTCTGAGGTATGGCAGGAAGGCGGATGGTGGTTAGGGCTTCAACACATGAATTTTAGGAGGGAACGATTCAGTCCATAACAGTAGGGGGTACTGTGAAGGAAGTAGGATGCACAATTATTTTCTCTTGGACATGCCTTCGATGCCCTGCTCCTCCCTAAGGGCATCCTCTCTGGATTGTAGAGCGATAACTGCTTCTGTTTCCTGATGTGCCCACCATAGACTCTCCTTTGATACAGATCCTTCCTCGTGATTATGGGAAAGCTCCAAACAGTCTCTTTGACCAGCATCCATAAAAACATAGTGTAATATAAATACCGTGCAAATTTAGCATGACATGTAAATATTTTATAGAATCTAAAGTAAATAATGTATATATTTAAAATGTCAGTGTAAATATTTTATAGGCTGCAGTATGACTGGCAAGTGTGGAATCTAGTAAACCTGGAGCTTTGTATAGGACCAATGGCAGGCAGGGCCAAGGTCAAAGGAAATCAGCATAGGACCACCAGTTTATGATGCATCAGAAAGCATCTCTTTTCTTCCTCTGCCTGGCCATGCCTTTGAACACATAATCTATTCTCAAGTGAATTATCTACAGCAACTTAGAACCAAGTCCTCTAGCCCAAGAGGCTGCTGGAAGGAGAACAGAACTGGGTCAGGAACAATGGGTAAAAACCCTAAATGACCAGCTAAAGTTATATTTATTTGCTTGTTTGTTCTCTGTCTCCCTTACAGAATGTAAGTCCTGGGAAGGCTGACTCTGTCTTATTACTACATCCCCAGTGACTAACAGCGTAGACACTTCAAGGCAGTCAGTGAATACTTCTTAAATGAAAAAAAAAAAAAAAGAAAGAAAAGAAAAGTTGAGATTCGATGTCATATTGAGTACCAGTTCCACAAGTTTCAAAATACTGCAACCCCTGCCCCACCTTAAAAGAGTCAACATTTTTAATCCATAAGTCATGCAAACTTTGAGTGTGAGTTTACTCATGTTGATTATAGGAACCAGATGAAGTCAGTGGCATGAGGGAATGTCATTACTGTTTACTTGGAATTAGAATAAGGTCATTTGGGTCTTGGGCCCTGGGGTGGGGGCCACTGTAGTGAAGAATGTCTAGGAGCCTCGGGAGTAGAGACAAGCATGCTGCAGATGGGGACAGAGGAGGAGAAAAGCCTGAGAAAGCAGGAAGAAATGGGGAAGATACTAGAAGGTCTTTGCTACCTTTACTAGCCCAGGAAGTTCCTCCTCACAAGCATGACCATGAGTAAGTGTTTCAACATTAAATGTAACAAACCATTCATCCTTACAAACTACCTACCCAGAATTTTTACTCCATTCCGAATGTAGCCAGTACTAGCACTGATAACAAACACTTGTATAGCACTTACCATGTCCCAGGCACTGCTTTACATATGTTAATTCATTTCATCCTTAGAACAATCCCATGAGTAACAGAAAATAAGCGTGAAATAGAAATTCACATTATGTGACTGAATTAACTAGAAACTTTAACTATGTTCCTTTCACCCTGAATATCAAACCCTGGTGTCAGTAGATAAAATGAGTTCCTCCCTCTAGATACTGCCTCCTCCTCTGTGTCTGTTCACGTGCACGCATACGCGTGCGTGCGTGTGCGTGTGTGTGTGTGTGCATGTATGTGTTCCCGTGTGTGCGGGTCCAGGATCCAGGGAGGGTGGAGTATCTTCCAGGTAAACAGAATCTACTTGGAACATGTCTTATCTCTCACAAAAGTCACAGAGCCCCAGTCTGATTCATCTACCCAACAGATAGTAGGAGAGAATAGTTCCAAGAAGCCACCATCACGTGGCTGTCCCTCAGCTCGTTAGTGGCACAGGAAACCATGTGATGCCCTATGCCCCACACAAGTAGTAGTTCTGTCGTTTAGTCTTCAAAACATGGTGAATATCAACCACGTTAATTAGACAAGTTTGGTAGGACAAGAGAAGAGACAAAGAAAGTAGAAAAAAAAACAAACCCTATTTTTCCTTTCTGAAATTACTGTTGGAACAACACGAGGTAATTAAGTGGTCAGTCCCAGGCTTTTTAAAGGTCTTATTTTTTTCTTAATTTAAAATCAAAGCCACAAATTCTCTGGACCAGAGCTGCGACAAAGGCCTGCACTGCCTTATATTGTTCAACAGACACAGCAACTTCCTTCCCACATTCTGCCCAGCGATGTCCTGAGATGGTTATGAAATGCCATTCAAATAGCAGTGTACCCATCACACAAGCCACACTGTTGTCAGGAGTGTACCCACCCCGCATGCCACTTTATCCACGGCTCCAGAGTGCTGTAGATGAATCTGCAAGTGAGCTAGACATCTCACAGGACGGGAAGGAGGCATGTCGTGGACAGCGTTCAGTTCTTGATGTCAGAGAAGAAAATGGGACTCCCAGAAACCTGAGATTATGCGATGGGCCTTTCCCCAAGGGCAGCTGCTGGCGAAGACACACTGCACGTTGTTCCTCTTAGCTTGTGACCAGGTCCTCGAGTTCTGCCATTGAATCAAGGCAAATGGAACATTTTTACTTCTTTCCACATGTATTGTAATATCCTAGACTGGGCACACCTGGATAAAAATTTAAAACATTTACTCTTCAGAAGTTTGACCAGAGGTGGGCCCAGGCATCTACCTGAATATTCCACATCACTGCCAAGTGACCTCAGAGTCTGCAGCTGAAACAGAGCTGGACCTTGTTAATATCCCAAGCCCCAAGAAACAGTGAACTCCATTTCACTGAACTACA
>NW_011888931.1:2606830-2608499 GCF_000151845.1 Pteropus vampyrus | reverse complement strand
CTAGATTTCTGTTGCCTCTGTCAATTGAGAGATGAATAAAACATCTGTTCAACACTTATGTGATAAACGCTAGGGAAAATGCATAAATAGATAGAAATAGGAGCCAGGACAAGATATTCCCGACTCAGAGGGTGCAGCAAAGGCACATGGAGAAGGTGACACTGAGATTATAGCTGAGCGTCTGCATTTGCATTTCTAAGGTGCCACCTCTTATCGACAAGTCAGAAAAACCCAGAATCAGAGTTCAACAGAGCTAGGTTGAGGTGACAGCCCTGCCTATTGCCATCTGTATTAATCAGGGTGAGCTGACTGTAGTAACAAGTAGCACCCACATCTCAAAGACTTAATGTAGTAAATGCTACTTCTTGCTCATAACACAGACCAGCGCCAGTCGGTGGGTTCTGCTCCATATGGACATTCATGCTTCTTATATGGTTCCTACTATTCTAGGGCCTCATCTTCCTTGGCAGGCACTTGAAGAGGGGAAAGAGAGATGGCAGAAGGATGCACTTACTTATAAGCCGCCTCGGGCCAGAAATGACCCACATCACTTCTGTTTACTTTCCCTGGGAGAGAACAAGCTATATAGCCTGCTGAGATGCCAGGAGACAGAAGTACAGTCTAGCCGTGGGCCCACAAAGCAGATGTGGGTGGGTGGATGTAAGCAATCTCTGTAGCCCTAGCAATGTTGCAGCAATCAAGTCACCAAACTGCTGTGAATCCTGGACACTGTGGCTGAGACCACAGCTACCGTCTTCTGGGTGAAGGAAGGACCTACATCTTGGCCACCTACACGCTTCTCTGTTACCTGGAAGCATTTCAATCATCAGCTGTCACAGTCACATCGGTCAATTGATCAACAAGCTTCTTGCCAGGCCCTGTGCTGGTCTGGAAACACAGCTGTTCTCTCGTCCCGATAAAGACTATACACATCATATCTTCAGAGACACTCTCGTATATTGCACAGTTTTCTTTCCGTTCTAACTCTGAGAAATCTGTTAGAGTAAATTTTATGTGTATTAAGAGGGTGTCAAGTATCTATGCCTTTCTTTAAGCAGCTTAATCCATGATTGCCTCCAATCTTTGGATCTTATGTATTTTCTTAGAGGACTGAAATGTTACTCTTTTTTCATGCCCGGAGATGACAAAAGACTAGGTCACGAAGAATGACCTTGCCTGGCTGTTTTGCTTCCAGAGTGTGAGGTCGTCCAATATAAAACACTCCAGATACGTTTCCTGGTACAACATGCCTTGAAAATTATATGCTTTCGACTCAAAGCATAATTGGATACAAGAAACTAATGTTCGTGCTGTTTTATAACATGTTTCTCATAGCCTGTGGCCTTTCGTCCCATCCCTGCCCCCTCCTTGAGTGCACAACTGTTTCAGAGAAGAGATTAAACCTCAAAAGAATCCGAGTGTAATCTTTGAGCGGCTATGGATTTGTCAGGAAAACCCTGTCTCCACAGCAGGCTGGATTCTGTTACCCTGCACCACATTCGTCACTGAATCCCAACTGGCAGTGTTTTCACAGACATTTGGGAGAAAAAAAAAAAAAAAAGGAAAGATAAAATTTATGGATGTCCTAGAGTTCTCGCAGTAATCTCACAATGTTAATCTTTGGTGTTAATGGTGTGGAAGCTACAGACTGCCCCTCTGGAAATTGAAA
>NW_011888931.1:2602712-2605370 GCF_000151845.1 Pteropus vampyrus | reverse complement strand
CCTCCACTGTTGGAGGCTGCTGGAAAAAGTCACGTAACTGTATCTTCACGGTCTCCAACATCAGTTAGGTCTGCAATCCTTCCGTGTTTTTCCAGTCAGCTCTGCAATTCTCCTCTTAGAAAAACTTACCTCTCCTTGAGCTCCCATTTATCACTCTCCCAAACACTTTTGGCTAATTGACTTGTTTTCTCATCATGATTAAAACAAAAGCCATCAGGCAGAAACTCCCTCCAAATTCGAACTCCCTCCCTCTCTTCCACCTATAAATCTCCCACACTCTGCCCACCCTTGTCCTCTCTCTCCAGTCCCAATAAGATAATTCCTTCCTCTTGACAATGGCCAACCCCACCCCACCTGCTCAAAACTTCATCCCCTCCCCACTTCTTAAGAGCCTGAAGTTTCTCAACTCATCTTTTCTCCTCCTGTATTTTCAACAGCTCCTATTCAAACGGCTCTTTCTCACTTGCATTTATACATATTCAGATACCTCCCACCTGAAAAGCAAACCAACTAACTCATCCTTTGACTCCATGTTTCTTTTTAACTATTGCCTTTTCATTGATTTCTGCTATTAGCATTTCATAGAAACTCTTCTCCCCGAAGATAGTGATGACTGCCTTACCAGCAAATTCAATGGCCACTTCAGTTTTTACCTGACTTGTCTTCTTATTGGCATTCAACGTAACCAACAGCTCTTTATTTCCTTGGCTTTCTTGGATGTCAAACTTTCTTTATTTTTCTTTTATCTCTATGGGTGTCCCCCCAGAGAAGTGGTTACCACCTAAAAAGTACTTAATAAATGTTTAAACAAATAAATTGCATTTATTTCCTCTTGATTTCTGTTTCTCATTCTTTTCTCTTTCTTTTTTTAAAAATTCTTCCTTAAGCGATAGATGAATTAGAATCTTGATCCTTGGAAGGAGATGAGAGGGTTATTGATTCTTACCCTACCTTGCATGATGTAAACTCAATGATCTGAATATCTATAGAAAGTTAACCGATGGGAAATAGGTCCCTGGCCCAGGTGCTAATATGTGATCATGGAATCACCTAGAAGGAGAGGAAGCCACTGAGAGCATGTGCATGAACTGGCTCATAATCTTTCATGAGATGATAAGGCGTTTTGTCAATATGTCATACACTCAAAACTAAGAGCAGTGTATAGTCTTTTCTCTTTGAAATTCCTCAAAATACTTATTATTTCTGAATGATTTCTGGTGGCTAAAAATTTCTCAGCATGTGACTCTAGCAATTATAAAATGCAACTTAAAGTCTATTTTTTGGAAAAATCAACATTTTCTTTCTAATAACAGAACCTAGATGTCTTGACAAAATGGAGGCAGGCAAGAAGTTTTGTACAATTCTACCTCTCTTCTGTATCTTTATTCTGGCATTTTGGAAGCACTAAATTGTCTGTGGTCAATTTACAAAAAACAAACAAACAAACAAACAAAAAACTAAAAATACATTCAAATTATTAAAGGTCTACTTTGTGCCAAGAATCATGCTTTACATATACCAGTCTTCACATCTATAAGGTAAACATTATTATATCCATTTTGTGAATGACAAAATTGAGGTTAGGGAGGCACTTTACCCAAGGCCATGTAGATAGCAAGTCACAGAGCCAAGATTTCGGCCAGCTCTGTTGGCCCCGCAATCATTCCTTAGCCCCAGAAGGCCTCCAAATGCTACTGTCATTGAGGTCACCAGGTATAATATCCAGGTCCAGAAATATTTAATCAGAGATGCTGATGCATTTACACTAAACTAGCACAGGTGTTACCTCCTGCGTTGATCTGTTCCTCTCTATGAAGGGTACTAGGGAGCAACTGAAAGAGTAAAGGAAAGAGGAAGAGGAGGGCCCCATCGTAGATCCTCACCATTCATTCAACAGACCCATGTATTGAGCAAGGTATTTGACTAGGTACTTGGCAGATTCAAAGGTGAATAAAATCCTATTTCTACCTTTAGAGAGCTTACAGTTTAGCAGAGGAGAGAGGCAAGTGTCCAGAATCACAAAATTATGAGGAAGGATGTGACACATGACAAAGGGAAGTTCAAAGGGCACCGTAGATGAGGAAGGAGAGTGGAATTTAGGAAGCTGGGGGCTCAGGGTTCCATCATCAAGAATGGACACTGCCTGGAGCATAGAACATTGGCTGTGCTTGGGAGGAATGCAAACCATGTAGGAGCAAAACCATAGAAGGAGAAAGTGGGGCAGGGAGAAAAGAATGTTGAGTATGAAGTTAAATTATATTTTGCAATATTTCTAAGATATGTCCTTCCTCCTCTGTGCCTGGAAAGGGAGAGTCGTGAAGGAAAGTGGGAGAGAGAGTACACAAACATGAAGATCAGACTCAGAGTAAATCTTTGGTCACGGAAGTCATCTGGCCTAGATGAGAGATGCCACAGCCTCTCCAGGGTTTAACTGCCACGAAGGCAGGACTCTCGGGAATGTGTCACCAGCAGGAAATGGAACTTGATTTAGATAGTTCTAAAGCCAGATTTCAGTAGAGATTGCCCCGAGGGTGCCTGGAGAAACAGTAGCAAAAGGAGACGATAAGCAAAATAGCATGGCATTTTTTTTCTCTTCCTTCTCCTATCACTGAGGTCCACAGACAGGTCTCTCTGTCTCTGTGTATACACTTTCCGAGG
>NW_011888931.1:2595764-2602662 GCF_000151845.1 Pteropus vampyrus | reverse complement strand
GCAGGCAAGAAGTTTTGTACAATTCTACCTCTCTTCTGTATCTTTATTCTGGCATTTTGGAAGCACTAAATTGTCTGTGGTCAATTTACAAAAAACAAACAAACAAACAAACAAAAAACTAAAAATACATTCAAATTATTAAAGGTCTACTTTGTGCCAAGAATCATGCTTTACATATACCAGTCTTCACATCTATAAGGTAAACATTATTATATCCATTTTGTGAATGACAAAATTGAGGTTAGGGAGGCACTTTACCCAAGGCCATGTAGATAGCAAGTCACAGAGCCAAGATTTCGGCCAGCTCTGTTGGCCCCGCAATCATTCCTTAGCCCCAGAAGGCCTCCAAATGCTACTGTCATTGAGGTCACCAGGTATAATATCCAGGTCCAGAAATATTTAATCAGAGATGCTGATGCATTTACACTAAACTAGCACAGGTGTTACCTCCTGCGTTGATCTGTTCCTCTCTATGAAGGGTACTAGGGAGCAACTGAAAGAGTAAAGGAAAGAGGAAGAGGAGGGCCCCATCGTAGATCCTCACCATTCATTCAACAGACCCATGTATTGAGCAAGGTATTTGACTAGGTACTTGGCAGATTCAAAGGTGAATAAAATCCTATTTCTACCTTTAGAGAGCTTACAGTTTAGCAGAGGAGAGAGGCAAGTGTCCAGAATCACAAAATTATGAGGAAGGATGTGACACATGACAAAGGGAAGTTCAAAGGGCACCGTAGATGAGGAAGGAGAGTGGAATTTAGGAAGCTGGGGGCTCAGGGTTCCATCATCAAGAATGGACACTGCCTGGAGCATAGAACATTGGCTGTGCTTGGGAGGAATGCAAACCATGTAGGAGCAAAACCATAGAAGGAGAAAGTGGGGCAGGGAGAAAAGAATGTTGAGTATGAAGTTAAATTATATTTTGCAATATTTCTAAGATATGTCCTTCCTCCTCTGTGCCTGGAAAGGGAGAGTCGTGAAGGAAAGTGGGAGAGAGAGTACACAAACATGAAGATCAGACTCAGAGTAAATCTTTGGTCACGGAAGTCATCTGGCCTAGATGAGAGATGCCACAGCCTCTCCAGGGTTTAACTGCCACGAAGGCAGGACTCTCGGGAATGTGTCACCAGCAGGAAATGGAACTTGATTTAGATAGTTCTAAAGCCAGATTTCAGTAGAGATTGCCCCGAGGGTGCCTGGAGAAACAGTAGCAAAAGGAGACGATAAGCAAAATAGCATGGCATTTTTTTTCTCTTCCTTCTCCTATCACTGAGGTCCACAGACAGGTCTCTCTGTCTCTGTGTATACACTTTCCGAGGGCCTAGCAGGGGAGGGCGGGCTTATTAAACTGTGATTGGATCTGAAGTGTAAGCAGTTTCTATTGTGAGGTTGTGGGGACATTGTGAATAACAAAATGGAGGTTAGGGAGGCACTTTACCCAAGGCCATGTAGGTAGCAAGTCACGGAGCCAGGATTTCGGCCAGCTCTGTTGGCCCCACAATCATTCCTTAGCCCCATAAGGCCTCCAAATGCTACTGTCATCGAGGTCACCAGGTATAATATCCAGGTCCAGAAATATTTAATCAGAGATGATGATGAGGATGGTAAAGGGCATCTGGAGCATTTGCCGAAGCAGGAGGAGGGCCAAAAATATCCATACTGATTGCACCCCTGTTGAACTCATGCCACTTCTTACGTAGTGAGTCACTTCTGCTTACTGAACCATAAGCCCCAGACAAAGTGTGTGCCCTGGCATCTCCAGGCAGCCCCGTTTCGGCTTCCTGCAGGGGTGTTTTGAGGATGGGGCCCCAGATGTTTGAGGTAACGACAGCCCTGAGACTGAACACATTTGCCACATTTAGACTTACTATGCAGGTTCTAGGATTATTGGGGAAATATTTAAGTCAGAGAAGAGTGGTGTTTCCCTCACACGCTACATGTGAAACTGGAAAGTGTCTCACTGAGGGAGAGCTCATTTTTTGGCCCTGCTAAGTATGGTTTTGAAGGGAAAGGTAGAGGGGCAACTGAAAGCCCATGTGTTCATTGGCTCAAAATTAGGCCCGGCAGATAATGGATCCTGTTCCAAAACCGTCCTTTTGCTGTCTGATTCTTTCCCAAAAGAGAGCTGCATGTTTTGGTGCTGTCATCTGTTTATATTTTAGACATCGATCGCTCGGGGAGAATCACACTGCCAAACTTGGTTATTTATGCCCAACACTCCTCTCTAGGGGAAAGATGACTTTTGTTAAACTGTGAACTGCCTTATAAACAAGGCGGATCTCTGCATACAGAAGCAGATCCTCAAAGCCTCTGTTTGGATTGTGCTTATACTAATGTGGGGGACATTTGGACCAATGTCCAGTCTCATGTGGAGGTTCTGGCACAATCGCGGTCCTTCCTGCTTCTCTGAGCTGCCTTCTGGCTCAGCTCTGGTCACACCTCTCAGACTGAGAGCTGGTCATGACCCTCCCCAGAGCACCCAGCTCCTCTGGGTCTTCCTGTAGTGTCCAAGCAGTGCCTTTGGCAGGAAGGTAAGGGGTCAAGGACCTCATATGTAAAGGAGGCAAAAACAGGGTGTTGGATGGAAGAAGGATAAATATAGGTCATGCCCACAAGTCATGGCCATGGTGAGAGAGGTCAGCTTGCCAGAAAGGCGAGGTGCCCTGTTAGGTACAGGTATAGCTCTTAGTATTGCGGGGTTCTCAAGGGCTAAAAAATATTTATATGCAGAAAGTACAGATTGTGCTAGGGCATACAAATTCTTATACTTAAAAATGTGTGCACATATGTGTGAATCAACAGACTCATATTGGGTTAATTTCTGAACTGTATCAACAAATTCATTCGACAAATAGTTACTGAATGCCTACAAAGTTCCAGGCACTGTTCTGTGCTATAAGGATACAGCAGTGAACAAAGCAAAAATTCTTCACTCATAAGAGTAAGAGAGGGGAATATACAAATAATCAATTATGATATTTTGTATAGCAGTGATAAGTTCTATGGAGAAAACTAAAACACAGCAAGGTATAGAGAGTTTTATGGGCAGGGGAGGGCTTACAATTTTAAACAGAATGGGGCCTCATGGAGAAAGGCGTTTGACAGAGACCTAATGGAGTGGAGGGCTCCAGCCGTGCAGCTTTCTGGGAAAAGAGATTTCCAGATGTTCATTCATAATAAAAAGCATTTTAAAATGCTCAGCAAAATCACAAAGTTTTCACCACTGACCCTCAGTTTAAAGACCTCATCTATTTCTTTGAGGCCACAGTATTTTGTGAGACCACTGAGACAGAGGCTGGCCTCACCCTGGACAGGGGGAGTCCTTCTCCAAGCAAAACAGAGCCTTCCTCAGGGAGGAATCTGGAAGCTTCTGAATGCTGAGGGGCACAAAAGAGCAATTGTATATCCTCAAGCAAAACCACAAACACATCAAACAACCAAAGTAAATGATGGAGGTAGGGAAGGAGCTCCCACCAAATGATGTACTTTTAGATCCTATTCTTTCCTCCTTTCATCCAATTTTTAGTAACGTTCAATTCAGTTCAGATACAAGGTATTACTAAACCTGTGCACAAATGGCTCCTGGTACCAGAGCCAAGGGTTCCTGTTGTTCTCTAAGAAACCTAAATGCAAAACATGAAAGAACACATGAGCAGCCCGAGTCTTGTCTGAGAAGAGATCAACGGAATTAACTCCAGGGATTGACTTCTGTAGTTAGTCATAATTAACAGACTTCATCTTCTGCTCCAAAAACATATGGAACTTGGTTTCTCTCTGGCTTTCATCACGTGAGAGGAGGGTACAATGCTCCTTTATGCTATCAAGGTCCCATAGCTCCTAGCATTCGAGGAATGACACTGAACACCATGACTTTTCTCAGGTGCCTTTAGGATTCATTTCTTTGCCCTCACCCTGACAACCATCAACAAAATGGATGCTGGCACACACACTGCCATCCCCCCACCCACCCATGCATTTTTAGTGATCCACACAGAGTGCCCTGATGTAAAAACTAATGTGATCAGAATTCATGGCAGCTGAAAACTCACAGAAGAGACTTTTTTCTAGAGGAGACAAAGAAGCTATCTAGCCTGAGGTTGCAGAGATTATTAGGGACATTCTATACCTCAGGTAAAGATGAGAAGAACCAGTCCAAAGTGCCTCAAATTCTATTCCTCATCCCCACTCCAGCAGTCATTTTGGTGACTGACTGACTCTCTCGCGCGCGCTCTCTCTCTCTCTCTCCCTCTCTCTTTTTTAACCTCATTTTCTTCATCTATAAAACAGACTGTGAAAATAGGGCCTACCTCATCACATTGTTATGAGAATTAAATGAGTTAATATTTGTAAAGCATTTACAATATTTCTGGGAATATAGTAAGCACTTAATAAATTTTAATTATTCTCAAAGAACAAGAAAGATCTGCACCTCTACTCATTGGCTTTCTATGTGTTTTCTAAATTTTATAGAACCTAATTTAAAATTCTGCTAAAGAGGGTCTAGCAGATGAAAAAGGAAACCTGTAAGGTCTCTTCATGGAAGACAGAACCTGAAGGAATGTCTGATTGAGCCACATTTCAGGTCTTCTCCTCCTCCTGTTCATCCTCCTAATTCTAATTCTAATTCTAAATTCTAATTTTAATTCTAAATTCACAATTATTCTAATTCTAATTATTCTAGTTCTAATTCTAATGAATTCCTCTTCTTCAAGGAGAGAGGGAAGGAGTGGGAATTGTAATTCTATGTATATTTTAAAGAGTATCGAACATTAACAGTATTGTTTTGAACAGTCAATTTTACTTTGGATTTACCCAACATATTTACCATGCTCATTGTTTTTTATTTCTTCCTGCATCTCCAGCTTTCAATTTGGGATTGTTTTCTTTCTAATCCTCACTTCCGTATTTTATATCAGTTTGATTTTATATCAGTTTTATATCAGTTTGTTTTTTATTCGATATATTTTTTTCTGGTTTATCTTCCACTTCATTAATACTTCATTCAGCTGTGTCTATACTGCTCTTATATGCATTCGTTAAGGTCATAATTCTACTTTTATATTTTTCAGTTCTAGAATTTCTGTTTTGTTTCTTTTCAAATCTTCTTTGTCATTTTTTATACTTTCTAATTCATTTCCAAAGTTTTAAATCTTTTTCTTCTCCCTTGAACATGTGTTTATGTCTGTTTTCCACTGTTTTGTTTTGTTTTGTTTTGTAGTTTCATTTATGTTGTCTTGCCTCTTTTTTTGTGCCTGAATAGCTCTTATTTTTTGTACTGGACATGGTATTTGAAAAGCTATAGAAATTATGAGAACTTTTCTTCCAGAGAAACTTTTTTTTTCTTCTCTTGGGTACCTATGTACACTAGTACTGTTGGATTATCTTAATTCAGTTTCGAGGACTAGAATTTTCTGTGCCACCTAAACTATTTAAAACTGAACTGCAATCCATTTAAGGAAAGATTTACTTTTCTCCTGATGTTCATCCCTTCTGGGTCTCAATCAAAGTTTGAAGGATTTACCAGAATCTCCCACACTTGGTAAGCCTTGAACGCATATTTTTGTCTTCCCAGTCCCATGAGGCTCTGTCTTATTCTTGACTTGGCTTGATTAAATTTTATCCTGGTTTGCTTTTTGATACCTTCGAGGAGACGTTTTTCAGATTTTCTGATTGTCTTCAGGAGGAGAATTTGTTCAAATTGCCCTGAGGGTACTAATATTGTCACTTCTTCCACTGAAACATTTTTCTGGGGTTCTGTAAATGGTATGAAAGATCTGTATACACGTCCTGTCTTTACTGCTAATAAGCAGCATAAACTTTGGTGAGTAACCTCAGCTTTCTGGATTCCATTCCAATTCTAAATTAGAAAATTTAATTAGATAATCTTTAGTGTCACTTAAAGGTCTAAAAAATTTATTCCTTGGCTCAGGACTTTCCAAAGAGAAAAGTATAATACATTGAAAACAGAGTTCTTTCAACTTGTGGAATTTTAAATTGACAAAAGGTATCAAACCTATCTGCATTACTCTAATTTCAGTATGTTTGTTAGGAAAACATTTCCTGAGAGTCAAATCAGTGACTAATTTCAATCTTCATATATCTGAAGATGGAGGAAGCCTGAAGCACATCTGTGTCATCACGGTCCACTCAGGAGATAGAAGCCATACCAGCTTTATAGAAGAATTTAATATAAAAAATTGTTGGCAAGGTATTGGGGAATTTTAAAGGTAGAAAATGGAACTCTAAAGTACCAACTGCTTTGTTGCAGCTACCAGCCTTAGTGCTGTGGGATCAAAGAAAAGAAGATGGGATTATTAAAGCATCGAACCTTGGAGGAAGGACCTGTCGAGCTAAAACTTGGACCCCTGAGAAGAACGGTCCCCATTGGCTGGAACTCAGCTTCTGAAGAGAGTCCCTGTCAGCCTGTCAGGTGTTGCTGAGTGGGACTATTAAGGCTGGTTCTAAGCATGCTGGAAAGCTGCCACCTGGAATCAGCAGCTGCTGCTGGAACGAACTGCTTCTGTCTAGGTAAAGACACAAACAGGAAGAAGCAAGTCTCTTCTTCTCCCTTATCCAGCCTTACAGCCTCTTTCTACTGTTCAACCTGCCCTCCCCCCACACCCCGCACCAGCAGCAGAGCCTCACACAGAACTTGCTGGCAAAGGAGAAATATGGCCCCAGAATCACAACTGTTTTAACAACAGACAATATTTTAATAACCAATATTTTAATAACCAGACAATATTTAATAATCTTCACAATCTGCACTGAGTCTGGTTTATTTTGTTATGCGGTTACTGTGAATTATTGGGGTTTTAGGATAATGAGCTAAATTTAAGCCTCAGGTATTTATATTATTTTACTTGGACATATTATGTCTATGTGAGAAATATTGGTA
>NW_011888931.1:2581576-2595714 GCF_000151845.1 Pteropus vampyrus | reverse complement strand
TTCTGAAGAGAGTCCCTGTCAGCCTGTCAGGTGTTGCTGAGTGGGACTATTAAGGCTGGTTCTAAGCATGCTGGAAAGCTGCCACCTGGAATCAGCAGCTGCTGCTGGAACGAACTGCTTCTGTCTAGGTAAAGACACAAACAGGAAGAAGCAAGTCTCTTCTTCTCCCTTATCCAGCCTTACAGCCTCTTTCTACTGTTCAACCTGCCCTCCCCCTACACCCCGCACCAGCAGCAGAGCCTCACACAGAACTTGCTGGCAAAGGAGAAATATGGCCCCAGAATCACAACTGTTTTAACAACAGACAATATTTTAATAACCAATATTTTAATAACCAGACAATATTTAATAATCTTCACAATCTGCACTGAGTCTGGTTTATTTTGTTATGCGGTTACTGTGAATTATTGGGGTTTTAGGATAATGAGCTAAATTTAAGCCTCAGGTATTTATATTATTTTACTTGGACATATTATGTCTATGTGAGAAATATTGGTACACTAATGTGCAGCAAAAGAAAATGAATCTTCAATGCAATCATTGAAAAGATAGCCACTTTAAGAAGCAAAAGTTTATTTCTTTTATTCCTCTTTTCAACCTATCTATACTTCACTCTTTGATGAACTACTTACCTTAGCTCACTCAGTAACACTCATTCCACTGTATTGTAATAAAACATCATCATAATAAATAACAGTTCTTGCCCTCATACCCCAAACTAGCAACATCTGAAACATCATCAGTTCATGGTACTTAGGCTTTGAAGGCTGTCTATGACTCATATACTTTAATATGAGCCTCTGTCTAAATACAGACAAACTCTGAGGGAGCCTCCCCTCAAGAGACCTGTGATTAATCTGGTGACTTGTAAACAAATAAGTTTCCTTCCACTTCAGTTTGCTGCATTTCTCTGTCCCTTCCTTTCTTCGCTAGTATATAAGGACTTACTTAAATTGAATTAAAAGTCAAATTTCATTATAATGAACTCGGCAGTGGTGTCTAAATTATTTTTATTGTCATGGAGTTTGTTACAGCTAATAATGTTTGTTGTTAATCGAGTATTTAATTGGGCTTCAAAATCTTTTTGTTATATTGAGACATGATTGAAACAGTGATGCTTATTTTATAATAAATGGGTTACTTATATATGGTGGAGTGTCCAGGGATTTTCATAACTAGCCGAAGAGATGAGAGCACCAAGTTCTAGAAATTTATACTTAAAATAATGAACACAGGGCCTAATATCTATGCAGCTAACCATACTTATTCAGTTACCAATATAGAGCAACCAGTGTAAAGAAGCATTATATCAATTCAGCATAGACTTTGCTATCAGTTAACAATAATGATAGTAAGAAGGACTTCAAGGCACGCGTGCTCGATACCAGCAGTTGTCGATCAGGTTTCTTCAGTTGCAAACAATAGAAACCCTCCTCAGCAAGTTTAAGTAGACACAAAATTTATTGAAAAATATTTGACAGCTCCATCGGTTCTCTGGAAGGGCCAGATAAACAGTCTCAGAAGAAATGCATCCAGGAATAGTGCCCAGATCACACACTAGAACCACTCCAGCGAAAGATTCAATGGCCCCTCTAATTAAGGGGCACAATGTCTTACTTAAATGAGATGAATAAGCTCTAGAGATCTGCCATACAACGTGGTATGTATGGTCAACAATAGTGTATTGTACACTCAAAAATTGTTAGGAAGGTGGATCTCATGCTAAGTGTTCTTAGCACAACAAAATTTTTAAAAAATAAATAAATAAAAATAAAGGGAATGCAAGGCATAAGCACTGAGAATTGTCTTTTTGATACTGAGTTCTGGCTTCTACCACTAGAAATACTGCCTCCACCATCTCCAGAAGGCTGAAGCTGTCTGCTTCCACTGTGGGTTCGACAGCACTTTCTTCTGATAGAATCGTATGTGGCTGCATCTGGTTGGCTGTCTAGTTCACATCCCTTTGCCTGAGCTGACAGTGAGGCTGAAAAAGCATGTTTCTGCCCACACGGAAAGCTGAAGGAGCAAGTCTGGGAGGCACTGACTCATAAGATAGGGAATTCCCAAACACAAGAAGAGTGTTTAGAGGTACTGGCTACCAAAAAAAAAAAAAATGTCTACGTCATTTCTCAAAGTGTGGTACTTAGCATCTGTATCATAATATCTCAGGGAGCTGTTGAAAATTAAAGATTTCTGGGCCCAGTCCTTAAGTCTTATGAATTAGAATCTGTGGGGGCGGGGAATCGGCAACCTACATTTTCCACGGGCTCCTTGGCTGATTGTGATGAATGCTACAGAGGAGATTGCCTACACAGTTTATATTTTCAAAAGCACTTTGAAAAATGGTGTTTGATTTACCTTTAGAATTGAATAAGTAAGAAAAAGCTATAATTGCTACCTCAGCCCGAGATCAAAATCTCTGTAAGAAAAGGCTTCTGTTGTGGACAAGAGAAATAATAAATGTCTGCTCTTCTTTCCACGGGAGGAACATCAAAGGAGGAAGAAAGAGAATACTGTGGTGTGTTTAGGATCAGGGACTCTGAAGTTAGATTGCTTGAGTTTAAATATTCTCTATCTCAATTAACATCCCCCAAACTTAGTAGCTTAAGACATTATCCCACAGTTTCTGTGGGTCAGAAATCAAGGAGAGGTTTATCTGGGTGGCTCAAGCTCTTGCAGGAGGTTCCAGTCAAGTTGTTGACTGAGCTTATAATCCCATCCGAAGACATGACAATGGAGCATGACCTCCCAACATCACTCATGTGGCTGGGGGGAGGTGGTCTCAATTCCTCACTGGCTATTAGCCAGAAGCTTTACTTCCTCAGCAAATGTGCCTCTTCAGAAGGCTACTCACTGCATGGCAGGTTGCTTCCCACAGAACAAGTGTCCAAGATCGAGAATGAGAGAGAGGGAGACAGAGGCAGAGAGACACACACAGAGAGAGAGAGAGAGAGAGAGAGAAAGAGAGAGAGAGAGAGAGAGAAAACTTAGAAGGAAGCTGAAGTATTTTTTATAACCTAACCTTGGAAGTGTGACATGCCACTGCTGCAGTAATCTGTTTGTGTCACTGACCAATGCTCTCAGATGAGACTACCCAAGGTATGAACACTGAAAGGCAGAGGTCACCAGGGCCATTTTCATTTCTACCTACCATAGCCATCTTTGTGTGAAAAGTTCTTTCCTTCATGTTCCTTTCAAGTCTTCCCTTAATGTTTATTGTAATCACATGTCATCTGTATCAAAATACTGGAGGTGAGCTAGAGAAGGCAGGAAGCATCCAGGAATTTCATTGCACTCTATTCGAGTTATGTCAGTGACTCTCTATTGAGGGGCCACCATGTGGCTCTGAGCTGGACACCATGTGGACCGCAGAGACCAATAGCCATAGTGCCTGTCCGCACAGAGCTGGGCAAATAAGTCAGATCATTCATAGTTACAGAACAGGGCAAAATACAAAAAAAAAAAATAGAATAAAGAAGGTGTGTTTACAAAAGAATGTAGTCAAGACTTATTTATGTCATTTAATTATTAATTCATAAACTGAAATGAAGAGGTTAGGCCAGATGATGTCAAGATCCTCCTGTTCCGCTTTCAGTTTTCTAGGGATTGTGTGTCTGAAGACTGTGAGAGAGTGGAAGGAATCCCTAGCTGGCCTTATGATCGAGAAGTTTCCAGGGTGGCTGAGATGGCCTCTGGCCTTCAAGTAACTGTAGGGTATCTGGGCTCGGGAGGAAAGAGCGGGTGGAGTTAATTCCGAAGCCTCAGAGGCCAGAATTCACAATTTCATTGCACTTTAGAAAACAATGACTAAGTTATTTTGAAATTTCAAGCAGCTTTTTCTTGTCTCCATTTCAAGATAAAGACTCGGACTTTCATTTTTCCTTTTCCTTTGGAAATTATCCATAACTACACATTGTTTCCGTCCATACGGTCGTGTCTATTTTTTCCTGGGATTCTTAACCTTTCTCTTTCTTGTTAATGTGTATTTGTATTACCAGTGTCCTGAAAAGTCAATCCATTTTATTTAAAGTGCTTGTGTGTGTGTTGCTCCTATCAGTGTGGATGATAGTGGGCGGGCACTCGAGAAACATTTTAGCAAAACTGAAAAATAAAATAAACATCTACCTAACCTGAAAAATGGGTGTGTTGGATGAGTAAAAATTGTGCTACATTTATTTTTTTTCCTTTCACTAAACTTATATTTTTTTTAAAAAAAATTTTTGATTGTTTTTTTTAAAGCTTTTCTATCTCATTTTACTATTTCCATATATAGTTTCATAATCTATTTCTTCACCTCCTTATAGAGATGGCTTTAAAACAGGTAGCCCTCTGAAAGTTGTAGTCTCTAAATAGCTACAGCGATGGGCTCTAAACTCTGTCCCCTGGGGACAGAGGACAGCAGGACTGGGGTCTTGGTAGAAATGCAGAATTGCAGGTTCCACCCCAGACCTGCTGAATCAGAATCTACATTTTTAACAAGATTCTTAGGTGGTTAGTATGCACGTTAAAGTTGAGAAGCTCCTCTGTAGGACCGTCACTGAGCATGGAGCATCACTATATTTCTCAGTGGTATCTATGTACCCAGACCAGGCTGGCAGATGGACCTGGCGAGTACTTGAGACTTTGGAAATCTATCGCTCTTTCCCTCTATTTTTCCCCGCTTCCTCCTACCTGCTTTCGTTTCTCTCTCTCTCTTTCTCCCTTTCTCTCTCTCTCTCTCTCCCCGCTCCCGCCCCCACCTGCATTAACTTTATCTTTTTATTTTTCTATGGAAATATTGAAACAATTGAGACTTGTTTTTGTTTTCCTCCATCACTTGGAGCTGATCCCTTTCATCTTAGATTCAGCCAATTCCTTTCAAAGCTAAATATTAAACAGATCTGTCTCCTGACAGCTGACCCCAAATGGGGACATGGTCCTCCCCCTGGGGGTGGATTGCTGAGCCGACAAAGGTAGAAGAGAGACAGGACGGAGCCAGTTCCCATCCCCTAGGGAAGGCCAAAAGTTGTGTCTCTGCCTTCACGTCAGCCAAACAGCCAATAACCAAACAACTGATAGCTTCTGGAAGGCATTCTTGTAGAAATTTCTTTTTTGCCAGAGGGCGAAAGGGTTGCTAATTGATTTTGTCTGCCTTTCAGATGGACTTAGAAAGACACAGGGTTTGAATTCTAACAGAGAGGTAACATTTTTAGATACCAGAGCAAACGTTTCTGTGTAACCATGCGATCCAGCTTATACCTTAGTTTTTTTCTCCATCAGCTTGTCATTCTGTTCAATGGAGTAGGAGCAGTAAAATTCATTAGGAGGATCATCTTCTAAAAAAACATTATTGTTTCAAGAACCATTACTTCTTCACAACAAATTATTAGAAAGAAAACTGGCTCTTCTCAGATGCTTCCAGACATTGGTGGCCCTGCCTCTCAGTGAAGAAAGGAAGGGACAGCACAGTCCTGAGGACCCCTGGCCAAAGGGAACCCCCCTCGTGCTCTCTCCTTACTGCCTCCAAGGCCTCATGTCTGACATGATGCCCATCAGTATGTGCAAATATGGAAAAGAGATAGGTAGAGAAAACAGAAAAGACATCTCACATTGAAGAGAGCTGATGGTGTTTGTAGTGTTAGGGAAATGACAGAAACGCCAGTGTCTGAAAAAAGATTACAATTGTTTTAGACACAGAAAAGCCAACCAGCCTCCTAGTCATTATGAATGACTAAAGTGTTTGAGAGGAAAAAAATCACAGGAGTCAGAAATGCTGCCCATGAGCCTAAATTAAAAAAAACGGGTTAGAATAAAAAGTTGGTAGAAAAGCATAAAAAGAAAATTGTGGAAAACCTACAAATTTGGTTTCACAAAGTCTTGTTAAGCCCTGTGATTTCATGTTTCATCCCTCCTGTCTTGATATTCTAAATTTGAGTGCTGTTTATGTAATTTTTTAAAAATGAGAAATATGGGCTTATCCTCTTGCCTATTACATAAATCTTTGGAAATAAGAGGTGAAAAAATTAGTTTATTTCCTCTTTAACCCGACTTCTACCAAATATAAACCTAGGAATTCTTAAAATATTTGTAACATAAAGTAGAAACGAGGGCTATGCTGGGTTTTGTCATTATATTTTGTTTGCTTGCTTTTTAATGTCGGCTGTGCCACGGGATTTTGTGGGCATTATGCAACTTAAGCTCATTAATATATATTTAATAAAATAAGGATTCTACGTAGGTAGTAGAGAAGAATATTCATAATTGTGAGCCTCATTTCTGAGGCAAACCTACTGATACTCAAAAAATGCCCAGGGTGATTAATAAAATTATAATCCTAGAAGGAAATTTTTAAAAGACGAGGGCATACTATTTACTATTTTTTGGAAGGAGACTGAGTGAGAGAGAGAGAGAGAGAGAGAGAGAGACAAAAACAGAGACAGAGAGATGAAGAGAGACAGAGGCAGAGACAGAGAGAATAATTAACCTTATTCAGAGCTCCGATTTTTATCCCTTTTCTTTACATCACCTTCATATATCTTTCTGTGATTTGCATATTTCTGTAATGGGCTTGACATCTTTCTGGAACAAGAAAGACTATATATTTGTTATTTTGATCATTGCCTATTTAAAATTAATTTTTTACCTTTTTTAAACTTAAAGTTATTCTTGAGTTGGGTAACCAATGACTGTGACTATTATTAAAAAGCAAGGGCTCCTCCTAGTGATACTGCTAAATCAATGCAGTGCACTCATTCCAGGTGCATGTGTGTTATTTGTCGTGTAACAGGTTCATTATTCTTATTAAACACAGACTGAGGATCTATTGAGTTTTCAAGGACCAATAATGAACATATACATTTCAGTGAAACTGCAGTAACTCCTTCAGGCCACTAGGGGCCATTTGACTAAATTACGTAGTTCCCCATCCCCCTACCCTCCCTCATACGTGGCTTCACTTTCTGAAATTCAGTTAGTGGCTGTCCACCATGGTCCCAAAATATTAAATTTACCAAACCATCAGTATTGTCTGCCTCTGACATCTAACCATTGACATTGTCAGGGCTCAGACGACCAAGGCAGACGATCCTCCTGGTGACATACGGGCAGCAGGTTAGTAGTAGCCTAAAGCAATGTCACAATGCCTATGTAATTCGCCTCACTTATCTCATCGCATAGGCATTTTATCAACTCACAAAATCACAAGAAAAAGAAGGGTGAGTACAGTATAATAAGATATTTTGACAAAGACCACATAACTTTTATTATAGGATATTATTCATTGTTCTATTTTACTATTAGTTGTTGTTGTTAATCTCTTACTGTGCCTAATTTGTAAATCAAATTTATCATAGGTCAGTATGCATAGGAAAAAACATTTATATATATATATATATATATGTATGTATGTGTATGTATGTATGTATGTATATGTATATATATGGGGTTTTGCACATTCTGCAGTTTTGGGCATTCACTGAGGATTTTGGATAAGGGGGGGACTATATTTTCAAGGGCAAGTCCCCAAAGCTCTCTTACAGAGCAAAAAGAGACAGTTCTCACTCCGAAGTGGGATATTTTTAGGAGTAGAATCAGACTGATTTTATTCAATAGTTTACTGTTTTTCTAATTCGATTATTGTTCAAAATCTCTTTAAAAAGAAAAATAATGTGCACACCCTAAATATTGACACAAGAGCCAATTACCTGCCATAGCGATGCACGTACAGAAAGGTCACTCTGGCTTAGTTGTAATCGTCAGCAAAAGTGGGGTAGAATCCAAACGAGAATGCCCGTGTTTCTTTTACTGCTAGTCAGCTACTTTAGTCAACTACTGCTTTCCTACTCCTTACCCTAAAAAAGAAATGTCGCTAAAATTACTGCTGCCTACCTCACTAAACCTTTCCTCCAGTGTCACCCTTAATTCTCTGCGTAAGATGAGAAGGGTTGCACCAGTTGCTCAGAAAAGAAGGAGGAGGAGGAGGAGGAGGACGACGAGGACGAGGAGGGGAAGTGCTATTTTTCTTTCTCTTTCTCTGCCAGGTGTTTATTTATTTTACCATTCCAGGCCAGGTGCACCAGGTACCATTGTCTTTTTGAAAGCAATTACTAGATTTTATAAGACGTCATCTTCCCAGTTTTACCCATGCTGAGCACCGGAAAAAACTACTGGACACGACCAGGTAACTGCGCATGTCTGAGATACCCAGGCACCTGTGCCGCGTGGGACGGGCGGAGCAGGACCGAGGTCCAGCTGACTGCAGGAAGGCAGGCCTCTCCTTTCTTTTGATGAGGTTACAAGATGGTTCATCTGTTAACTTGTGGAAATAGCTTTGAAGGAAAGCAGCGCATGCTGGTTTGTTGTAATTGGATTTAAGTACCGTTGAATACAATATATAAGTGACGCATCCTCCTAATAATTAAAGTTGTCATCTCCAGGTTTTATTCAAAGTTTTAATCAAGCTTGAACTCGCAGATATACCTCAAAGCTTAGATGCTTCTCAAGAGGTAACAGGCTGTGAGAGGGTAACGGGGAATCCGGGGCAGGTTGGAATTTTCCTCTGTAAAGTGCTGCGTTCTCAAAATGCAGTCAGTCCTGGTCATCCAAACAGCCTGTTCCTCCCACACAGGATTTCAGGATGGATAGACAGCTCCCCTTCTTCTAAGGCACATTGTGTTGGGGAGTCAGGGTGAGGGCTGAATTTTCCAGGCTGGAGCCTTTCCGTGGTTTCAGCTCCCTTATTGTGATATTTGGAGTTTGGAGTAAACCAAGTTTGAACTTTAGGATGTGGACAGGAGGTAGGAGCTTTGCTTGTAAAGTACAACAAAGTCTGAACTTGCAGGGCCTGGCGAGGAAACAAAGTGGCCGTGATTGGCTTGGGCCCCGAGCCAAGGCCCTTACAAAGCAGGAGCCTGGTTGGGGCTCCTGCCCAGTGCCACTGCAGCTCGGCCTGTGCTCGGATGACAGACAAACTCTTTGCTGCTTCTCCTGAATCACGGAAACTAACAGACTGTGCCAAGATGGAATAAATGAAGCTGGGGATTAAAGGAATTTTTAAGAAAGAAATGAATTATAGAATCGGGGAGGCGATTTTGTCTTTCCCATTCTCTTTATTTTCCAATAAGATCTCGTCCGCTTACTCTTTTCAGCAATGGGACCAGGTGGCTGGTCAGGCAGCTCAGACTTCCACGAGAACCTCTGGAGGCAGAAGTGCAGTGAGGACCTGGAGCCAGTGGGGTGGACCCTAGGCACAGGAGGACCATGAAGCCATGGTCATGTCTGTAGACTTTCTTCATCTATATTGAGAAGGCGCCCAGGGCTCATACTTACTGAAGCCGATCATTTTCCTGGAGAGCTGAAAGCAAACACCAGGATCACACGCAGAGCCTATAGGTTCCCAGGTTGGATCTACACTCTCCCGCCCCGCCTCCCCCGACAGACTCCAACCCCATAGATGTCAGGATCTTTAAGAGACCTTTGAGCTCACCATAAACTGCCATGGCCAGAACATCCGTCAGTTTGTCTCTTGAGACACTCTCTGGTATGTTTATGAGCCCTGGAGACTCCAGTCTCACAATCAACAATGTAGCTAAATATAGTAAAAGTTTTGTTCCAAGATAAGTTTGTCTTTAAACAGCAAGATCAACAAAAGATGCCTTCGGGAGACCGATGGTCCTGCACTCAAGTCTAAGGAGACAGTAAGCTGCCTCTCGGAGCACGGGGAAGGATGTGGCTCCACCACAATTCTCTTCCCATCACCTCACGCTGACTGACATCTGGGATGAAGTTCTGAATAATAAATTGTGACTTTAATCATTAAGATCCTATCACCTGGGGCTAGATGGCACAGTTAATGAACTATTTCAGGGCAAAGCAAGGCCTAGGATCTATCTAATTGGTTGGAAAGCTTTTGATGAAACCCCAAACGCTGGTTGCCAAGCCTGTCTTCCTCTAAATTTTTAAATCCCTGGATAATTCCTTGGAAATGTAATCTGGATGTCTCTGACTCATACATATTTAAGCTCATCCCATTGTTATGAAAAGGCATTTGATGGAAATTCAGAGTGAGCTTTTTTGTCTTTATCCAATCAAGGACTCCTATATATTAGACTCACAACTGTCAACATGGATTGATGCAAAGTCTGACTACTTCTGTCTTATGTTTGCTTGCTTTTCTTTTTTCTTACTGGCCTTGTTAAATTTCCTAAGATAACAAGAAAGAGAAGTACTACCATAAAATACTACCTTCAGTGTGATGGGTTCTCCCTCTGAGCTGGCAAATTTGGATCCCATGAGTAAGCAGTGAGGTAATATGGAGTTTCCAACATTTCAGCCTAGGAAAGGGCATAAAAAGGAATAAAGCAAAAATAAATATCAGTTCTCAGCTTTTCACTGTGTCGTAGGAAACACTTTCCCATTCCAGCTGTTAGACAGAGAGACAGCTGGGTCTTTCTCTTATGTCAGTGGGTAATAGATCCTAAAACAACTCAGATTCAGTATAGGCTTTTAAAGTCATAAAGATTTGGATTTCAATAAAAATTTTGTCCTCTTCCCCTTTGCCAACTCCATATATGACCTCGAGGAGTTACTGAAACCCTCTGAATTCCTATTTCCTCACTTTTCAAGTGGAGGTACTAATATTTAACTTACAACTTTTAGCTTATGTTATGCAGTGCTTATATGTGAGAGATATTGTGCTAACCTACCTGCATTATTTCATTCTACCTTGACAATTTCCTTATTCTATAGATAGGAGAATTGGAACTGACAGTTTTTATAGAGCTGGAACAGAAACAGCTCTTTCTTACCCAAGTTCTCATCCTGTTTCTGTAAGTATTAAATGAGATGAAAGATGTATAGGGTAGGAATCATAGCAGGTAGCGAAGAACCAACATTGACTAAGAACTGACCTAGTATCTGCCATATCCTATACATGGCTTACTTTCCAAGGCTGTCATTTCGCTCGTGTGCACAGAGCTTTTGTGGAATTTGAATATTTTAACAAAGGATCACAGGGACTTAGAGGTCTCTGACTAAAGATATGTCCTCCAATTTCCCTGGAGAGGGCTGTCCTCTTCCATCAAGTACGCAACTTTAAGAAGGATGCATGCAGAATGGTGAGAAAAAGGCAGGGACCCAATCGATTCCTGACGTAAAGGAGCAAAAGATGCTATACTGACCCACACTCTTCTCAAAGGGATTTAGCTGTGCCCCCACATAGCACCAACATAAGTCTTGAAAACGCAGGAGGAAAATTTTTCTGTTCAATGATTTATTTGTGCCAGTGACAAGGTTTCTAAAGTTTTCAAAAAACATAGCTGTTGGCTCTATTTAAAAGAGTTGATAGTAAGAGGTGCTCTGTCCTCGAAAAGATTCCAGAGTCCTACATGGTCTGTATTCGCCCATTCTAATTCAATTTCTTATTTCTTTTTTTTTTTTCTGTTTTTCTTTTTTTTTTTTTTTTGACGGAGAGGAAATGCAGCTCTCTGCAGAGATATGTATCCTAAAAGTCCCTGGACTACCCTGATTTGAAAAAGAAATACGTTTGCAAGATTGAGCTAAGATGTTGAGATAAGAATGGTCTGTGTGGTTGCATCAGATAAAAATAGCAATAAAAGTACTTATGAAAGTGGAATGCTTTTTTTTTAAACAGTTGATTCACACAGGAGATAAACTCAATAGCCCCACATGGAGATAAACCTCATGTTTATGTTGTAGACATCATAAAACTTAGCTTCCTAAGAGTTGGTAGTTTCCAGCTAGTTGAAATCTACTGAAGCATATATTAATCTCTTTATTTTAGGAGGAAGAGAAACAAATGACTGAAAAAATATGAAATGATTGGAATGTCCTTTACTGGTCCCCTAAAGCATGATTAAACATAAGAGTGACCTCATAATACAGTCTCATTAACATTTGTGCTTGACATGAATCATAATAATGATGTCAGTAATAATTTCTTTTCACTGAGCACTTATTCTGGGCCAGGAGCTGTGCTGGCCCTTTGACATAAATGATTTCATGTAATCTTCTCAGTAATCCTATTGAGAAAATTGAGACTCAGACTTTAAGTGATTTTTTCCAAGGCTGCATACAAAATGAATCGATTTGAATTCCTTATCTCTTTGACTCCAAAAATCGCACTAATCCACACCTCTTACCTCTGAACTGGCAATGATATATGAAGGGAAAGGAAAAGGTAGATGAAGGAAGATGGGGATTGGCATCTGTCCAGTACCTGGTCTGTATCAGGTACTTTACACGTGTCTTCAAGTTTCCAAGATTACATAATTAATAAGTAGATGAGCTAGGATTTAATACCAAGTGGATCTCTTTCCATAGTTCACCCACGTTCCCTCAACTGAACTGGAGCTCCTGCCTTGTATTCTTCAAATTGAGTTACCTTATGTGAATTTTCTAAAAAATTGAAACACGCATTAAAGATAGATTTAGGAACCACTTAATCCTGAATCTAACTAAGACAATTTTGGGAATGAAACTTTACACGTTGATGTTCTGGTTAACTATTCTTGCACAACAAATTATCCTAAAGTGTAGTGGCCTTAAAATAACAATGTATTATTATAATCATAATTCGGTGGGTCAGAATTTCAGGCAGAACATGGAAGCCATATCCTTACCTCCTGGGGTCTCCTTTCACATCCAGAGAGGTCATCGAAATATTTTCATGCATGATGACACCTCTCTCCCTAATAATTCCACAGTTACCTTTTATAAAAACGAGGGGTTTTCCCTCTGTTTACTACAGCAAAATTTCAACACAAGCCAATCTGAGTCTCTCCAGCCTTTCTCTCTCCTGCTGCCTTTGAAAATCAGGTATGGGTGACACAATGAAGGCACCAGGGCAAGGTCGACACTTCCAGTATTTATGTGATGGATGCGCCTTTGGATTTAGTTTCAATTCAAACATGTATTTTTAAAATCCAAATTCATTAAGCAAATAAATATGCTCTGTATACAATACTTAATAAATACATGAAAAATGAATAAATGAGGGCTAATGAATAAGGATCCATAATGTTGAATAGTAGAGAAAACCTCAGTACTTACCTTTATAGTATGACAACTAAACTAGCAAAATAATGAGTAAAATTCAGTGAGGGAAAAGATGACATCACATTAGAATGTGCCAAGCACAGCTAAGTGAGATCAAGGAAGAATAACCAGTAGCCATAGAATGAGATGGACGAAAGGTAGCAAAGTTTCCAGAAATTAGTATTGGTTGGATATTTTTTTAAGGGTTATTTTATAAATACTTTAAAGAATAAACGCATTCATAAAGCTTTCAACAATTTACAGAAGTCATAACGCGGAGATGAAAGAACTAGAAGAATGATTGTTCCTAGAATTTAGACAAAGAAATGTTAAAATGAGACAGTTCTGAATAAAGACAGAACCACCCAAGGAGAAAAACAATGGAATCATTTAAATATATGTGCAATTACAAGCCAATACATCTCTCTTTTTGTGATATTTCATGTATTCCTTGGAACTCTGGTCCTGGTATAGCGTTGCTGTGTTAACTTTTGCGGAGAGACTTTGTTACACAAGATGGTGGATCATGGAAATTGTGGTGCAAAACCACGCCCCATCTTTAGCTCTCTCAATTACAGTCTTTGGTTCAAACAAAGTACACAGTGTGGGCTGATATGTGGAAAGGAAGTTTCCCACAATGCCAATTAAGTTAAATTTGGAGGACCCAGTCGCTTTTCTCCCCAAGGCTTAGCTTGAGTCCACTGGGAAGCATTTTGATCCTTAGATATTATGCATCCCTGCTGAGTGGAAATGATGGGTCTCCTATGACAGGCAGCACTGCTAAAGTCACCAAACTCCTCCAACCTCTCATAAATTTAGCTCTTCTCTTTTCTCTGTCAACAGATCCTGGATAGTGCTTTTTATTATTTCGCTACATTCTTTAGAGCAATGGAGACCAAACAAAAAAATAATTCTAATGACAAACTTTATTATGAGAGAAAACTTATACCCATATTAAATTAAGAACATTTGGAGGACTCATGTTTTAAACTACTTTTGTGTACCTTTATCTTAGAATTCTTAGTCTTCTCAGATTTTCTAAATATACCAATTTAGAAAGTTGAATGCCATTATTTTTGTCATTATTTTTTATTCGAAGCAAATGA
>NW_011888931.1:2576559-2581526 GCF_000151845.1 Pteropus vampyrus | reverse complement strand
TCTGAATAAAGACAGAACCACCCAAGGAGAAAAACAATGGAATCATTTAAATATATGTGCAATTACAAGCCAATACATCTCTCTTTTTGTGATATTTCATGTATTCCTTGGAACTCTGGTCCTGGTATAGCGTTGCTGTGTTAACTTTTGCGGAGAGACTTTGTTACACAAGATGGTGGATCATGGAAATTGTGGTGCAAAACCACGCCCCATCTTTAGCTCTCTCAATTACAGTCTTTGGTTCAAACAAAGTACACAGTGTGGGCTGATATGTGGAAAGGAAGTTTCCCACAATGCCAATTAAGTTAAATTTGGAGGACCCAGTCGCTTTTCTCCCCAAGGCTTAGCTTGAGTCCACTGGGAAGCATTTTGATCCTTAGATATTATGCATCCCTGCTGAGTGGAAATGATGGGTCTCCTATGACAGGCAGCACTGCTAAAGTCACCAAACTCCTCCAACCTCTCATAAATTTAGCTCTTCTCTTTTCTCTGTCAACAGATCCTGGATAGTGCTTTTTATTATTTCGCTACATTCTTTAGAGCAATGGAGACCAAACAAAAAAATAATTCTAATGACAAACTTTATTATGAGAGAAAACTTATACCCATATTAAATTAAGAACATTTGGAGGACTCATGTTTTAAACTACTTTTGTGTACCTTTATCTTAGAATTCTTAGTCTTCTCAGATTTTCTAAATATACCAATTTAGAAAGTTGAATGCCATTATTTTTGTCATTATTTTTTATTCGAAGCAAATGACAATCAATGCTTGTATACATTTAAAAAGTGATGTTAAGGATGTTTTATCTTGTAGGAAATTTAAGTGTGGAATATATGCTGTCTGGTGCTTTGAGATGAACGTAAGAGCACACTAATCTTATTAGTCCCATCTCCACTGGTGACAGTGCTTTACTTTCTCTGGGTGTGCTTTTGGTATTGTGCTTCCAAATTTTACCTGAGGATAAAAAAAGTCTTTTTTTCCTTTTCCTTTTTTTTTTTTTTTTTCTGGTAAACATATAAGGGCCAAGTGGATAAACACCCTCTTAAAATTTCGTAACAGGAAAAGCAAGTATCTTCTGAGGCAGTGAAATGCTCCCTTTCACCAGATGCTGAATACAATGTACCCATTGTGTTTCCTTTCCTTAAACTGCCAGGAAGCTCAGAATTAAATTTAATGTTAAGTTACAGTGACTCTTTTAAATATCCCCTGTTACATGCTTCCTTATTTTCTATTTGCGATTGCAAATTTTATTGAAATCTGCCTAAAATAATTTCTGGAAGAAGGAAGAGTCTAAGTTATTTAAAAAAATAAATAAATAAAAAAGACAAAAGAAAATTCTAATTACATTGAAATCAATGGGTTATTTGAGATAAAAATCCACAAGTCAATTACAAATCTTTAGTCGCTTGGGAAAATTTTCTCCATATTCCCTGTGTCCTTGTGCATGAAAACACCAAATTGAGAAAAGTAGAAAGGCCGTTTGGAATTTGACTTGTGATGAAAATCTACCTTCTCATCTGATTCTCTGCTGAACTTGTTCCAGGCATGGAGAGCCGAGAAACACCACCTAAGTCTCTCTGCCTCTCTCTGTCTCTGTCTCTGTCTCTCTCTTTTTTCCCTAAGAGATTTCCATGTGACAGGAGGGCAGCAGAGTTCTTTGCCCCAGGCTGGTACCCAGTACAGATTCTCGTCTTGATATATGTGGTTCTGGATACAGAAAACTGAGCAAAGGGCTTATTCGAGCATTTTTATCAAGAGATGCTGGTTCTCTCAGCCTCCCGGTGAGGTATATGATGTCGTGGAGTCTAACTTTCCGGTAATGATTTTAGTTAGTACTCTAATATCTGGTATTACAAATTCCAAAGGACTAGAAAAATACAGTCAAAGAAAGCCAACGAAATTGCTCTAAAGTTTAAAAATAAACATTTGGGTTTCAATTATGAGTAAAGCCCTGGGAAAGAGGAGAAGAATCTGGAGAAGTATTTAAATTAAAACAGTTTGCCCACCTCGAATCACATCCTTAGACCAGTGGCACATATTGGTGGGGTTCTTAAACCCATTGTCGTTTGTGCCAAATATAATAATTTTTTCAAAGTTTTTATGAATCGTGATTAAAATCTGATGCTGAAGCCCAACACTTCCTTTAAAAGTATATACAGTCAGTGAATCATTCTTCATTGCAAAGAGCCTGGGGAAAAAAATTAAGAACGGTCACACAGGAATTTGTGGAATTAGTAACCAATCGAGAAGTCTCAGATAAAAACAGTATGACTTAGAGAACATTCTGGACATGTAATAAACCTGGAGCCAAGTTATTTGAATCCCAGTAATAAGTAAAATGGTTAAATTCCACTCATTCCTGCATCAGCGCAGAGCTGATGGTCTGGCCTTATCTCGCAACAACACCCAAACACCAGCAGTTCCCGATGCCTATCTTCCACCCCCGCAGGGCAGCCGCAGTGGGGAGAAATCCCAACTGGAATCCCACAGTGTCTTATCTTCTGCGATGTGTGCTTTCTACCCAATCTGTCATCTTTTACTTCTATCCAAACTGGAAATTAAGGAGCAAGGCCTCCCAGATGGCAGAGCTACCGATGTTGGCAATAAGTATATAAGTGAAATAAAAACAGGAACAAACAAACAAAAACAAACAAGAATCAAATTAAAACTAAAGCTTCTGAAATGCACGGCTGCCCTCAACCCTCTCTAAATTGACAACAGACTTCTTAATTCAAAGGTAACTTTCCAGAGTTCTGAGTTTCTTTTAAAAAGCCTAAATATATACTAATACACATATTTTTAACGATAAGAACATTTGGCCTACAGTAAAAAATATTTAAATATCTAAGCAAAATAATTCTCAAACACAAGTACGTTCTCATAAGACTAAATCAGCGTCATAACTACAAGAATGCCACTGCTTGACCGTGTTTTTATTGCAATCCATAGCCATGATTTTTCCTTGCTATTGGTCGTAAGCTCGTCATTGGCACAGTGATGACAGAAATGGCTGCTTTATGCTCCCCCAAATGAATTTAATTTGACTGCCTGTTCCTCTGACTGTCCATGCCCTCTTCAACCAAACCACTGTCATCTTCTCAGACAGAGAGGAGCTGAGAACAGTATATTGCCGGGTATTAGTTTGTATCAGTGCATTAAACACCAGCAAATGCTAAATCTGCCACTTCTTTCTGTAGTAGCGTCTCTGCCCCTCTCCCCGCTCTCCGTGCTGTTAACCACAATACACATCCTTCTTACCATAGACCTAAGAGAAGTACCCAACAAAACGATTTTTTTTTATTATAAACAGAGATATAAAACACTAATAAACACATGCTTTATTGTTTCAGATGAACATTACGTGTCACTGGTTTTGAGGATGTATGGTTTTCCTGTGAACTGGCAGCTCTTAGCAATGCAGTCCTGCATCCTGGGGGCGTGCAGCCTGTGCAGATGCGCACAGGGCGGAGGAAGCGTGGCGTGCAGTGACACTCGGGCGGCGGGACCTGTGGACATGTGTTCTCCGTCAGCATGGTCTGCACATTAAATACCAGCACAAATGTATTCGATGGGTAAATTCACAAATGCCAGGGCATAGCCAGCATTTTACGTGCTAGAAACCTGTGGTGTGTGGCACTTTCTCCGGTCCCCTTCTAGACCCTCTCCCAGCTTTTCTGTGCCCTACTCTGGGGCTCGGATTTCTGTAGACTGGCATGGACTGGGACATCGATTGCTTCCATGTGGTTTCAGCCAATGGCAGCAGATCAGAGGGTGGTTGCATTCCTTAGTGAAAGCCACAGCTCTGATTCTGTGATTCTATGGGTCTTGTTGGGTTCCACGACCATCTCTGTCCTTGCCTTTTAGTCTTAGAAGTGGCAATGATTTTCCGCTGTTGTTAGCCTCAGGAGTCTTCCGCACCCCCTTGTTGGTTTCTCTGCCTACGGCTTTGGCTAACTACTTTCAGTAAATGATTTGCAGTTACCACTTTTTAGTGTCATCTTTTTCAGACACATACATGTATCTGTGTTGGTTAGTAGGGATAATTGTACTTCATAAATCCACAAGTCAGACATTTTATTTATTCATCTGGTCCTTCCTTAGTCCAACGTCTTATGAAATATTGAAATATGAGAGTAAGAAATAAAGACTAATAATATCATGTATTGTATACTTAGATACTACATGTTTTGCATATATTATCTCATTTAATCCTTATTATCACTCTAGAAAATGAGGGTTATTATCCCTACTTTCCACCCTGGTAACAGGCACAGATGTGTTCAGGGATTTGCCCAAGAGCACGAAAGCCTGTGTTCTTCACTCAGTGTGCACAATAGCCCAGTGAACTCCGGGCTCAGAGCGGTTGTTCTTAAATCTAGTCACCTTCGCTGCTTCTACTCTTTATTTCCCCCTTTCTGGATTTCCTGCTTCTCTTCCATCTCATTTTCTCGCTTTCTATCCTTTTACTTCACCTCTCTTACCTTCTTCCTCCTTTTCCTCTTTCCTCTCTCATGAGCTGGATTGTCTCTCCTTGCCCAACACAGCATGAAATACACACCTACAGGTTGTTCGAAGAGTCAGATGTAGCCATAAGAAGTCACGGTTATGAGAAGTCCTTGATGCTATGGAAAAGGTTGGCTCTTGAACCTCTTGAAGTAGCACATACCTTCTTGTATTGTGCTTCTCAGCCGACATTCGATATGCATTTATTTTAGAAAAGCAATGTTAAGCTTAGAAAGCGGGACACACAGATAGCGCATATAATATGACCTCAGCAAGAAAGCATTTTAAGTGTAGAATGAAAATTGGAAAGATATATGCTCATAGAGTATCAGTAGTTGGAAAGATATTTATCCATACTCTATCAGTAGTTGCTTTGAGATCATGGCTTTTCAGGTATTTATCTGCATTTTACTCTTCTGTGTTTTCCAAATTTTTCACACTGGGCATGTGCTATTTTTTT
>NW_011888931.1:2563842-2575109 GCF_000151845.1 Pteropus vampyrus | reverse complement strand
TAGCAAAAACGTGTTATCCAAATTAGAGTTTTGGACGTCTGAAAAAAAGATGTTGGGAAAAATGAGCCGAATTGGTTAAGAGATTAATTTTAAGTAAGTTTAGCAAAACAAAATAAAACAAAACCCCTAGTGGCTTCGGTGATTGGATTTACTGTGAATCAGGGTTTAAACATTAATTTTTTTTTTTTTGGTGGGTTTGGTCCTTATAGATATTTATATTGCTCATCCTATGTGCAGGAATTGTGCAGGAATTGTGCAGGCTGCGCTGGAAAAACGATGAGGAAGACCAAATCCTTGTCCTCGGGGTGCTCACAGGATAGTGGCTTCTAAAGCTTTCAGTTTGCTATTGAAAAAGTTTCTCACACAGAGAAGCATGCGTTACTACCAAGACATGCATTCGTCTTTGTACATTCAGGTCGTCATTCACGACATAAATGCTTATTAACTCAATCGTCCATCCTGAGTGCCACACTCATGTATCTAGTGCCTGCGTGACATCTCCACTTGTTTTCAGGGCCTGGAACTGAACTCGAGTCTCTCCCCACACACTCCGTTTCTCCACCATCTCGCCCAGTGCATTAAACAGCAACGCCACCTTCCAGGGCGTCCGACACACAGCTGTGGATTCCCTGGCTCGTTCTTCCTTCGAAACTTCTGCTGAATGTGACAGCTCTGCCTTTTTACCGTGACCATGCTCGCCTCCTCTCAGCTCACTGCAGTCGGTCAGCTCCTGACAGGTGTCCCTATGTCACTCTTACCCCCAACCCCCAACACTCTACTCACGACATAACCACCAGAGTGATCCTTTTAAGAAGTCAGATTCTGACTCATCTGCTCCCGCGGCTTCCTATCTAACTTAAGTAAAAGCCACTATTCTTTGAGTATCTTTTCAGTGACCTCGAGGTAGCTGTGTGGTCTGTCCCCTCGTCCTCTCTTGTAACACATGTCCTGCCACTCTCCCCTTTTCTCCTCTGGTCTCCTCACTGGCACTTGGAAACACTAAGCCCACCTCAGAGCTCTTTCTCCCCCTCTCTCTAGAATGTTCTTTCCCCGTATGCGCATGGCTCACTCTCTTCCTTGGACGCTGTGCTTAAATAAAACACTTTACTCTTCAGACCTTCTCTAACCAACCTACATAAACAGTGCTCTCTACCCCTTACTGGCTACTCCAAATCACCCCTATTCAAGTTTATTTTTCTCCTGTAGAGCTTATGGGTGGATAAACTATATATTTACTTGTTTATTTGTACATTCTCTTCCTTCCCCTCCACCATTCCAACCACCACTTGAATATAAGGGCCGGTCCCTGTCTGTTTTGTCCCCTGCTTTGTCCCGTGCACCTAAGGAGTACCTAGCATGTCAAACATATTGCCCAGTCCCAAGTGTCTAAGAAAATATAGAGCATGGGCCGACCGTTCATGCCTCCAGGACTCACAGGTTCTGTTCTTATTAAGTCCACGAGATGGTCTCTTTTCTTATCTTGTGTTCCTTTCATATCAATGGAATTTTGAATTCTGATTATTTGAGAGTCGTTGCCTAAGAATCTATTTTGACAATTAAAAAAATTACAAAGCCTAGTTAATAACATAACACCTTGCACCTTTATTTTCCAAATGACTGCCCCAAACTTAATTTAGTTTAAGTCATAAAGATAAGGTGAGCCCCAAATCATGAGTTAGGTAACTGTGACTTTTCATACAGTTAGACATTATTAAAGTAAGTGTTATGAAGGCTAAATCATCTTTTAAGTTCACGATGGAATAAGATAACAGTTCGAAGTTCAAGCTGTGCAGTCAAATGTGTTCAAACCCATCACATGGGCAAACAGACCTAGCCTCACCTCAGTTTACTTATCTCTTTAATGGGAATAATAATAATGGTACTAAACTCACTGTGTTATTACGAGCACATAAAGTTCTTAGCATAGCTCTTAAATATCATTCAATGAATCTGCCTTGTTGTTTCTTTGGTTGCCAACTCACATTATCTCATGGTTTTAAAACATGTGTTCACCTCTCCTTTTCCAAAGAGGACTTGATGTAGCTGAGGCTTACAATACAAAAAAAAAAAACTACACGACTAAAGAGGAATTGGAAAACAGCGTCAAGGTAAAAGCAGGTGTAATATGCTAACCGAGGTCAATCTGATTGCCCTGACTGAGCTTCGGATTAGACCTTGAGCTGGACTTCCTGGACTCTGGTTTCATAATTCTCTTTATTGGAAAAGAGAAAGGGGTACCGTCAGCTCTTTAGGAGGAGAAATGCTTTTCTGACACTGAATTCTAAGAAGAACATGTAAATTGGAATTCTATGCATGAAGACTTGTGGTACCCTGTGAATTGTACTTAGATTCAGTTCTATTTTATAATAAATGTGGAAGAGGATTTCTTAAGGCTGTTTCTGATGGATAGGAGCTAGCCCAAATAAATGGTTTAATTCTGGCATTGAGAGTAAAGCAGAGAGACCAAACTTTTATTACTGACAAATGTAATAACAGAGAATGTGGCTTTTATCTGCAGGCAAGCTTGTTCCTAGTACTGAACTCCGAATCCTGGGAGGTTTGTCTAGCCAGTCATAAACAGTGCTGGGCCACCACAGGGCTCTCATGTGGAGACCTGTCCTTGTGAGACACCCAGAGGGACAGCGTGGAAATGTCTGTTTTCTGCAGACAGGATCACTTCCCAGAGAAAGGGCAGAGAGAGGATGGGGCTGCACATACCCAGTTCCTTGCCCCAAACTCAACAGTAAAACCAGCTCCTCTTCCTTCCCTGGAGAGACAGCATGTCACGCCAGTGAAGCCCCCTCACGTGAGGGCAGAAGCGTCCTCTCTGGAAAGCTTCCCGTGGTAACTGTCAATAAAAGCCAAGAATATCACACCCCAGAGCAGTCTTGGGGTGGTCTGCCTTGATCACAGGAAAGAAAATAGAGTCCCTCCAGCAACTGACAAATAACATGTCCAAATAGTCTTCCCTTTCCATATGTGTTTATCGAATGACTTCTCTATGTCAGAAATACACTTGCTGACACAATGGTGAGCAAATAAACTGACACTGAGCACACAAGTATATAATTGCAAATGGAGATCAATGCCACAGGAGAAAGGTACAGGCAACATTGAGAGTGTCCGTGGGGAAAGTGCTCCACTGTGAAATTCTAGAGACTCTTTCTTAAGGACGTTATTTTGAGCTGAATTTTAAAGGCTGCTTAGAAAATGGGAATAGCATCAAGGGGGAGAGAATATCATGTGCAAAGGCTCAGAGGTAAGAGGAGTGTGATATGTTGGAGAAAGTTACAGAAAACAAAGAGCAGGGGAGAGAGGGCGACAAAGATGTAGAGAGGTAGGTAGGGGCTGATGGTGCAGGTATATGGTGGGGGGGTTTGATCTTCATCCTAAGAGCGGTGGTTTTAAGCAGAAAGGGTAACGTGATCAGAGCCTCATGCTCAGACTTTGATGGGTGCTGACTAGCAGACCAACTCCAGGTTTTTACTTGAATGACATTTTTATATCAGTGTTTTGAAAGTAGATAGACAACGTGGCTTTGGGCACGAAATTCCCCAGCGACCAAAACATTCTGCTAGGTGGATTGAGTTGCTTAGCTTAACTATTTAATTTTCAAAACTTGTACAAGTATTCAGTTGGATCCCCGTGCATTCCAATCTCAGATTTTGGCAGAAAAGATCTGAAGTTGAATTTTGTGAAAAAATATTATCAGTGTTTTATTTGATTTTTAGCTCATCTTTGACAAAATTAAATATGGCTTACAAAAATATATACATCGTGGAATGAAAACATGAAGTATAAGTCTGTAACAAAGGGTATCCAAGGATGGGGGTGAGGCAGGTACTTGCAATGAAGCTAAAACCACAGCAAGTACCAGGAAAGCTTTGGAATGGTGGCGGGCACGGGGCGGAGGGGGTCTCACACAGTCCTTTGGAATGTCCGATTCTGAGCATCGTGGCCGTGCCTGCCTGAGTGCTCTGACTGCAAAATGTACCTCTGGCAATTGAAAGTGCTCAAGCGATGGCATTGGGAGAATATAAGTAAAAGGTAATTTTAACTGTGTCATTATTAACCTTATGCCATTTTTTCAGGCGCTAATTGAGTCACTTTAAAGATTGTTCCAGGTTCATGCTCATAAAGTGTTTCATTAGCACATGGAAACACGTTTTTCTTTCCTTAGTAGGTGATTATACATACAATTAATCTAAAAGAGTTTTAAATCATTGTGGTGAAAAGAATAAGGAATCGGAACACAAATGTTGTACACTGCTCGAAAGTATCTTATCTATCTAGAGTTTAACCCAAGAGTCTATCTCGATTCTTGGGGGATAGAATGAAAATATATGTTTTGCAAGAGCTTTTGTGTTCAACTCACATAGCTAGGCCATAAACTGTAATAGAATCCCCTTGGAATAAATGGCTAGATAAAGGTGAATGAGAGACACAAGCCACCTCAACTTTAAGACAGATTTATGCATGAAATTATAAGATATGCAAGTAGCTCTTCATGAAAGCCTCTGGCTCCTTGAGTAAGAGCCTCATTAAGTTTTTAGAAATATCAGAGAGACTATTGGACTTTTTAAAGGAGGATGAACAGCCAACAACTATTTGTACTCTGTATCTATCATTCAGCACACTTCCCATCTTTCCAAGCTTTAGGTTACCTACAAATGTATGAGAATGCCTTCTATATTCACCCTAAGTCACTGATAAGAGAGCCACCATCAGGCTGAAAACCAAGTAGTTTCTAAAGAAACTACTCTGCGAGGGAACATCTGTCAGCATCCTTTGTATCCTTCATTCTCTACCAGTTACTAATGTACCTAATTATTTTAGTTTTCAGTCCACAGGTCTCTATCTACTGTCACATGCCTTGGGGAAGGTCATGTTTGCTCTGCTCACCCCTTCACCCCTTCCTTGAGTGCTTGTCTAACAAGCTCATCAAGCGGAAACTAAAGTGTTTGGACTTGACCCATCTGTAGTGAAGTTTGATGTCGTTTTTCCAAATGCACCCTCTTCTTTAATAATTCACCTAGAATCCTGCCCTTACTTACCTGCTAGGTAAAAGACCACCTGAAATCTGAGTTCTATTTTTTTTTACATGGGATTAGAAAGTACAGTTTGTTAATACATTTATTTTCATTGACTTTTTATTTGACCCTTTGTCAGTTTTAACCAGAGTTCTTTTCAGACTCTATGAATTGATCCAAAGAAATACCATTATACCAAATTTACAAATGTAATATAGGATTAATCAAAGTTTATCATTCAAAAACTTTTATGGTTTTCCAACTTGGGTTTGACCAAGGCATGAACACACACACACACACACACACACACACACACACACACACACACACACGGATAAGGAATGACACATTTTTTTCCTGTGTATTTGTATATGATGTCTCTTTTTTTATTTTTCAGCAAGACTTTTCCTTTGTTTTATTTACCCTTTCAGAAACTATTGATTAGTTTCCATATCCATTTCAAACCTCCATTGAAATTATTGTCTTGACCTGACTGAGGAGTTTTCTACTTAGGACGGATGTCTCAATTAAGACTTCAGTTTCTTATCTGCTACTTTTTATGGGCCAGACGTATAAGCCAGCTCTTCCTTGATTTCCTTTTCGAAAGATCAAAGAACTGTATTTGCTGATTTTTGTTCCTATTGTAAAAGGACTTAACTTTCAGAATTCTTTCTGTAAGTTAATGTGAAATTTTGTTTCTATTTTTGTTTGGGTTCTAAGTGATAGCATTTCTTGCAGATTCTTGTAAATATTGTATATTATTATGCAAAGTTCCGTGGACTAGCTGAGATAGATAATTCAGGTATTTTTTTTTTTCTGAGTTAGCAACTTATATACCAACTGTAGTAACACTAAAAAAAGAGAGACAAAAAGTCTGCTGAAGATTAATGTGTCTCTGGTTCTTAATAGTGCAAAAAAAAAAAAGAAAGAAAGAAAGAAAGATAAAAGAAGAGAAAGAAAAAAAAAGAAAGAAAAGAAAAGAAAAAGAAACAGCTTAACGTGAACAAAAAGCAGAAAGTACCAAAGACACTCCCATTTGTGTAGATTTGTTAATTGCATATCTCTGACCTTCTGCTTTTAAGGTAGCTAGCTTATCCTTTAGCTAAAGCAGCTCGCTCATCCTAAAACATTTGCTTGCTTTATCTTTGTGAAATTGATGGTGCTGGTTCAGTTCAGTCCCAGGATGAACTTTTCAGGTTGCAGTGCCAGCTTGGAAAGCAGGACAGCCGCTCATTCCAAGGGAAGCCCCGGGGTTATCGCAAGCCCGCAGGTGTCACATTGCCAGTTTCCACAGAGCTTGACCTCGGGCTGAACTCCACTTTGCCAGGCTACGTACAACTAAGCTGAGCAGCTATAACAAGCATAGGCCTTCCCAGCCAAGCAGGAGCCACCTAAACAAATCTATGGCTAGTTCTCAAGAGAATCTTTAGGTTGTTTATAAATAAGATAATGCTACAGTCCCTAGACTTCTGGCTTGGGGAAGTGGGGTTAAGTTGTGTTGGTATACCTGAGCACCCCGAATACCCACAAACTCCAGGCCTGAACTCAATAAGAGTGGCTCATTTTTTTCTCAAGCCACTTAGAATCTTGAGACCCAGACTGGGAGGGCAGTGACCCGCAATAGACTAGTGGCTAGTGGAAGTCTAACTCTTTCTTTTCCCCTATGGTGGAAAAAGTGCCTGGGTGTAGGTTCTAAATCTGGTGTCCTCAAGTGATAACGATGTTTACCATGTGCCAGGTGCTATCATGTGGCACCCAGCAACACGTTAGTACACAGTAACTCATTCATCCTCAGAACAACCTTCCTGGGCTACCCCCATCCCCCCTCCCCCGGGTAGGCTGTGATAAGGTTCATTCCCAGCTGAGAAAATTCAGGCACAAAAAGGACAAATCACTTTCCCTGCTAACAAGCAGCAGAGGGAGGGATCGATCCTGGGGAGTTTGAGCTCGGGGTCTGTGGCTTTAATTTCATTCTGTGCAACCACAGGTCACAGAGCAGAGGGGGAACTGGGCTCAGGGTCCTGGGCCAGGTGGGCTGGGAAGGTCTAGGCATTTCCAAATTTTTAAGTCCAGAAGAATGAGAGGAAAATAACAAAAAGGACCATAGCAATTCTCAACAGAACTCGGACCACGCTAAGAGGGTTTGGACAGTGGCGTCTCCCTGTGCTTGCCACTTCATCCCTCACCTGAGCTTGCAGGCAGAATTAAATTGCAACGGCATTCCCATTGAGAGGCTTGGCCCTAATTATGTTAAATTCCTGGTGGCCATCAACCCAGACTCCTCTAACCAGAGAAACCAGCCCTTTCAGTGTAAAGAACGCTCTCATTCTTTGCCGCGGTCTACCTGTGTGGCTGTGCGGCACCGGGCCCCACCCACCACGCGCTCTCAGGCAGCGTGCTATGCGGCCCCTGCCTGGGAACTCTAGCAGGGGGGATGTCGCATTAGTTGGCACTTTCACATCCTCTCCACTCACAAAAAAACCAATGTTCATAAAGTGACTTTGAATCCCTACAGGGCCTGGTCAGTCCCCAACACCCGTGAAACATTCAATTTTCAAAGTAATTTTTGTTTGTAAGGACATTTTATTTTATTTCGGCTCTTCGAAAATTGGCGTCATATGTGATACACCAAATACAGTTGCCAGTTTATTCTCTTAACTACTCTCCCCAACTAATGGTTCACCCTTTTAGTAGGAATAGTTCCATTCAGGTCGTCAAGCATGAAGGAACCTGCTTATCAAAGGCCAGGAGAACGATTCCAATGATGACCCGAGTCAACCAGCTCCAGATACTTCGAGTAAACAGTACCTTAAAACAGTTTCTCAAACTTGAAAGTATATACTGATTTTATCGAAGTGCAGGTTCTGATTCAACAGGTCCGGGATGGGGCCCGAGACTGCATTTCTAACAAGCTCTTGAGCTCTCGGGTAGTGTGCTACTGGTCCCGGACTACGCTTTGAAGAATAAGACCTCAAAAGCCTCCTTTATCCTGAGACTCTACGCATCTGATGGATGCTGCTCAAGTTGATACAACTCAGAACCTGCTGGAGGTTGTGCTTCTTATTAGTGATGCCCCTAGGAAGAAAATGAACTTGTCCTGGGTTCTTTGGATGGAAGGATTTTTTTTAGATCTTAAGAGTTATAATTTATTTATTTTTTTTGTCTGAGTGCTTTCCCATTACTCAGAAAATATTTCTTATTTGACTGTTTTTCTGTTTTAACAGAAGCATCTCTACCTCAAAGGAACACCCTGTCTCTGAGTTTACACAGAATAAGACTTTTTCAGGGCTTTGTGGTTTGGTTATTTCATGTCTCTGCATGTGGGTTTACAGGATCTTGCTGAATTGGGCTGAAACAAATGTCCACTCTATTAAAATTGGAAAAACGACTGGAACAAGAACTTTAGGGTTTTTGAGGCAAGCCACCTCATCTAACCCCAGATGGGCCGACAATGTGAGATGCAATCCAGCAAGGAGGCGAGACCTGAGGCTTTGTGGAAACAGAGATCTCTATTCAAATTCTAGTTCTGGGGACCACAAAAGTTGTCCTGTTGGGTGAACTACCTAACTTTAGCTTCTTAAACCAAAAAAACAAGTGAGAGTGTCATGAACAGAAGAGCTCAGTGAGAGAGATGACAAGACATAGAAGGTAATGCTTGCACACCTCACACTTGTGCCTGGGACAGGCTTTTGATGGGCCGAAAATAACAAAAAGGACCATAGCAATTCTCAACAGAACTCGGACCACGCTAAGAGGGTTTGGACAGTGGCGTCTCCCCGTGCTTGCCACTTCATCCCTCACCTGAGCTTGCAGGCAGAATTAAATTGCAACGGCATTCCCATTGAGAGGCTTGGCCCTAATTATGTTAAATTCCTGGTGGCCATCAACCCAGACTCCTCTAACCAGAGAAACCAGCCCTTTCAGTGTAAAGAACGCTCTCATTCTTTGCCGCGGTCTACCTGTGTGGCTGTGCGGCACCGGGCCCCACCCACCACGCGCTCTCAGGCAGCGTGCTATGCGGCCCCTGCCTGGGAACTCTAGCAGGGGGGATGTCGCATTAGTTGGCACTTTCACATCCTCTCCACTCACAAAAAAACCAATGTTCATAAAGTGACTTTGAATCCCTACAGGGCCTGGTCAGTCCCCAACACCCGTGAAACATTCAATTTTCAAAGTAATTTTTGTTTGTAAGGACATTTTATTTTATTTCGGCTCTTCGAAAATTGGCGTCATATGTGATACACCAAATACAGTTGCCAGTTTATTCTCTTAACTACTCTCCCCAACTAATGGTTCACCCTTTTAGTAGGAATAGTTCCATTCAGGTCGTCAAGCATGAAGGAACCTGCTTATCAAAGGCCAGGAGAACGATTCCAATGATGACCCGAGTCAACCAGCTCCAGATACTTCGAGTAAACAGTACCTTAAAACAGTTTCTCAAACTTGAAAGTATATACTGATTTTATCGAAGTGCAGGTTCTGATTCAACAGGTCCGGGATGGGGCCCGAGACTGCATTTCTAACAAGCTCTTGAGCTCTCGGGTAGTGTGCTACTGGTCCCGGACTACGCTTTGAAGAATAAGACCTCAAAAGCCTCCTTTATCCTGAGACTCTACGCATCTGATGGATGCTGCTCAAGTTGATACAACTCAGAACCTGCTGGAGGTTGTGCTTCTTATTAGTGATGCCCCTAGGAAGAAAATGAACTTGTCCTGGGTTCTTTGGATGGAAGGATTTTTTTTAGATCTTAAGAGTTATAATTTATTTATTTTTTTTGTCTGAGTGCTTTCCCATTACTCAGAAAATATTTCTTATTTGACTGTTTTTCTGTTTTAACAGAAGCATCTCTACCTCAAAGGAACACCCTGTCTCTGAGTTTACACAGAATAAGACTTTTTCAGGGCTTTGTGGTTTGGTTATTTCATGTCTCTGCATGTGGGTTACAGGATCTTGCTGAATTGGGCTGAAACAAATGTCCACTCTATTAAAATTGGAAAAACGACTGGAACAAGAACTTTAGGGTTTTTGAGGCAAGCCACCTCATCTAACCCCAGATGGGCCGACAATGTGAGATGCAATCCAGCAAGGAGGCGAGACCTGAGGCTTTGTGGAAACAGAGATCTCTATTCAAATTCTAGTTCTGGGGACCACAAAAGTTGTCCTGTTGGGTGAACTACCTAACTTTAGCTTCTTAAACCAAAAAAACAAGTGAGAGTGTCATGAACAGAAGAGCTCAGTGAGAGAGATGACAAGACATAGAAGGTAATGCTTGCACACCTCACACTTGTGCCTGGGACAGGCTTTTGATGGGCCTCATCGGGGTTCCTCAGACTCAAACTTGTCAGCCTCCCATGAGGCTCACTTATGGAATCATGCGACAGAATTCCATTTGAATTTCCTCTCTGGGGCATCTTTACCCTTTTGATAGGTAACGGAAATCCTTAAGATCACAGACAACTTGATATTGGCTGTATTCTGCAATATCCACTAGCTGGCGGCAGTTTATTGCACTACATAGGAAAAACATGCTTAGAAGACACCGTTTAAATTTCATTTTTGGGAAAACAAAACTAAAACCAGGTTTTCCTGTTTTAGTGTCTTGGATGAGTGCTTTTCCATTCTTTAGAAAATGTTTCCTACCTGACTTTTTTTCTATCTCAGTTCTGTGTCTCTACTTCAAAAAAATTGATTACAATGATTGGCTAAGTTTCACTCACCCGCCCCTCCCAGCAGAGAGTTCTGTTAAAATGCACGTTCTGATCCAAGAGATTTGGGGTGGAGCCTCAAATTCTCAATTTGCATCCAAGTCTTGGATGGTGTTGATTGTGTTGGGCCGGAGGCCACATACTTTGGGGGGCAGTGCACCAGCCATAGCTCTTGCCAAGCTGAATAGCAAACGTTTTAAGCCATTGCAAAGGACTTCTTCTGTACAGGACTCTTACCTACCTGTGCTAGCTAGAATTCTTGGCTGAGTAACTGATTTTAATCTATACTTCTTGTCCCTCTCTGACTCCACATGCTCCCTGCCTGCCTATTTGGCATTTTGGACTGAGTCTCCCCTGACTTATTTTTGATCTATAGCCCACACTTCCAGCCTGGCACCTTCAGTGTCTCGCTGAAGACTCTCCAATTCAGCCTTCAGCCTCCTTGCCAGTGCTGGGTACCAGCTAATTCTGAGTGCCTGCGGGCAGGCTCACCTCATCATGTCCACTCCAGCAAGAAGAAAAAGAAGTGAGC
>NW_011888931.1:2515753-2563792 GCF_000151845.1 Pteropus vampyrus | reverse complement strand
TCCCAGCAGAGAGTTCTGTTAAAATGCACGTTCTGATCCAAGAGATTTGGGGTGGAGCCTCAAGTTCTCAATTTGCATCCAAGTCTTGGATGGTGTTGATTGTGTTGGGCCGGAGGCCACATACTTTGGGGGGCAGTGCACCAGCCATAGCTCTTGCCAAGCTGAATAGCAAACGTTTTAAGCCATTGCAAAGGACTTCTTCTGTACAGGACTCTTACCTACCTGTGCTAGCTAGAATTCTTGGCTGAGTAACTGATTTTAATCTATACTTCTTGTCCCTCCCTGACTCCACATGCTCCCTGCCTGCCTATTTGGCATTTTGGACTGAGTCTCCCCTGACTTATTTTTGATCTATAGCCCACACTTCCAGCCTGGCACCTTCAGTGTCTTGCTGAAGACTCTCCAATTCAGCCTTCAGCCTCCTTGCCAGTGCTGGGTACCAGCTAATTCTGAGTGCCTGCGGGCAGGCTCACCTCATCATGTCCACTCCAGCAAGAAGAAAAAGAAGTGAGCTACCCTTATGGCTCCTGGGACCAGTTGTACCTTTTGAACTCTGGAGGAAGAAGCCAGAATAAACACATGCCTGAGGAACATAGAATTTTTTAATTGACAACAATCTAAGAGGTAGATTCCTACAAAATCATCATAATGTGGCAAATCAAGGTTAATCATAAGAATAATGAACACTTACTGAACACTAACTGTATGCTCTTTAATTTTCACAACAACTTCATGAGGTAGAGATAATTATGATGCTCATTTTGGTGATAAAACTGAGACATGGAGTGATTACGTAACTTGCCCAAGATCACTGAGCTTAGAAGGGATGCAAACCCGGGTTTGTCTGATTCCATGTTCGTGCTCCTAACTACACTTGAGCAGGACTTTCAACTAAGAGAAGCTGAGCGATTCTCTCTGCAGATACACAACAATATCCAGGACTGTGATGCAGCCATCTGACTCAGAGTTCTTTCCCTGTGGTGGTAATGTAGCCATACCTTAAAGCAAGCTTGATGTCACATGTTTCTGGCCCTGAGTCTTGAATTTGAGGACAATTACAATAACGAAAAAGATTTATTACCTCACAAAGCATTTATAAGTGAATATGGAATAGTATAGAAATAATCTGTAAATCATATGACAACACAGACAAAAGGCTTACTTCTACCAGTTCCTTTTTGAAAGGGCACATCAGATTTCCTATTGTGCCTAAAGTTTTTACATGTGGAACCAATACAAAATACACAATGCCTCAATGACACAGCATTCTGGGTAGCTGTTCCCACACACAGGTCACGTCTACCTAACTTCAAAAGAATTGATTGAAAATTTTTTTCAAGCCACTGAATCAGGTATTTGATTCAGTATGACAAACACCTTCCTGAAACTGACTAATCTTCTAAATAAAACTGAACTGGCTTTTTGTCGTGCAAACACCACTGTGATATCAAGTTCTTCTTTAGGAAGGAAATTTCTAGAGTTGTGGATTAGCTATTGATTGGTCCAGGTTAATAAGAGAACAGGAGTTTGTTTCATGGACTGGAGGTAGGAGCAGTTAGGAAAAAAATTAGTGAGATTATCCGAACTGGCCAGAGAATCTAGAAAAAGAATTGTAGACCCACATGCTGTAACAGCATATTTCCTGCTGGATATCCCAAATGTCTGAAACGTTTTGACAGTTCCATTAGCAGGGCTTGGAAGGGGCGGGGGGGGGGGAAAGGGATGAGCTAAGACACCTTATCTATGCCTTCAAAAACCCTCCATCTTTTCTTCCTCAGAACTGAAGTTTCTTCAGGGCAATGGGGTCTCATTTAATTTCTCACTCGCTTAACAATAGTTTTCTTATAGCTCTGCTATTATCTGTCTCTAAACTTCCCTGGCTGAATGTTTCGTTTCACAGCACCCAAGCCTGGCCTGTGTGTCTCTGCAGCCTCTGCCGGCTGTTAGCTACAGCGACAGTACGTGTTTATCTGTCCCTCAGTCAAGCTATGGGGTTTACGCTCCAAGACAACTATAGAGTCCAAAAATCTTAGAATGTTAGAATGGGGCAAGGCCTTTGAGAGTGTATAATCTAGAAGTTTTCAAGCTGTTCTTTATAGGCAGTAAAAATCTTTATTCAAAACAAAACCTACTCAGCCGCAATCTACAAGAGAAGTCAGGGAGGAGAGGCTCGGGGTGAAACAGCGGGTAAGAACAGTCTCACGGGCCTCCCTTAATTCTTACATCCCTGAGGTTCTTCCAAACCCCCAACAACTCTCCAGACGGCTGTTTGAAACCCTCTAATAATGCCAACTTTAAACTCAGAGAATGCCTTACCGAGACCTGGGGCCTCATTAGTGTCAGAGTCTGAATAGTGCCTATGTTTCTTGTCACCTCGTCTAGAATTTCTAACTATTTAACTTCCAGCTCTCTTTAAAGAATTGCCTCTATTCTGCCTGGACTGCTCATTTTAGCTACTTAACAGCTTCTTACTCAGCACAGTACTCAAGACTGCCATCGAAACACCCTGAGGCCTGGGGCGGAGTCCATCTTTTTGTCCGACTCTGGTCTTTTAAGTCCAAACTATTAGGCTGAGAACTGTCTGTTACACTCTGGTGTCTGATGTGTAATTATTCGTTAGGATGGTGAGACAAAACCAAAACCAGGACTTTGCCAGGTCTATATGTGACAGATACAATTTGACCTATATTGGAAAATGTGGAAATTCAGGAAGTTTACTGTCTATGGACAGAGTTCTCTGCTTGAATATGCGGGTCATCTGCAGTGCTGTTTGCCGCTGCAAACGTGGAGTTTGGGCAGGGGTTGGACACGGTGACCTGTGCAGGCTGGCCTTTATTAACACTACGAAGAGGAATAAAGGCTACTTATGGCAAATGGTACTAGCAGTGGCTGAAACACCACAACAAGCACCCTAGATGCCAGTGGGAATGTCCCACATAGTGGCGGAAGAACCAACACAACGCTACAAGGCCCCGATGTACAAAAAATCAATGTGCTTGAAACTCCTGTGCCCTTTCACAAGGGTGCCACATAGAAGGTATGGTTTGGACACCCTGAACTCATCTACAGCCCATTCCAGTTCATGACAATAACTTCATTAAAACTTTAAAGCATGACAGCAAATACCCAAAGTCTCTCTGACTTCATAAAAGATAACGCCACAGAGGTCTATGTGTGACCACATTGTCTGCTGAAAGCTACTTCTCCTTGGAGCCTCTGTGTTCTTCTCTGCCTTGGCTGATACAAGGTAGTCTAGCTAATTGGACGGATTCTTGCTTTAATGTACCCAATTCATCTCCGATGTGTCCAAGAGGACTTATGTCCTCAATCAAGTGTGACGCCTGAGACTGTAGCCAAGAGAACACGTTGAGTTCGGTTGAGCCCTGGGCAATGTGAACTCCCATCTTAAAAAGCTAAAAGTGGGTCTTCTGCACCAGGCTCAGCACGATTTGTAGGAGTTTGCATAAAGCTCCATGAGGGGGCCACAGCCGGGCTAATAGCAAACGGGATGAAGAAGCAGAAGCCATACAGAAATTGGCTTGTAGGGTTCTGAAGTCTGTCATAACTAAAAATGGCTCTGTCTACACTGTCAGTCCCCAGAAAGGACAGGCCACCAAAGGTTCCAAGTTCCCAAAATGTCCTGGTGGCCTTTCCTTCCAAACTTCAGGAAGTTTTTGCACTTAGAGTACTCAGTTCACCCTCGTTGAAGGCAGCACACATTCGGTTTCTTCTTAGGAAGAGGCAGGAAATTGGGGATTCTCTAAGGGCCCTTTTAGAAAATTGAACATAGAACCTTTTATCAGTGAATGCATAGACAGCGTCAGCCCACAGTCCTCACATTCATTAGAAGCACTTCAGGGAGAGAAAATTAATGATAATCCTAAGTACATAATGACTTGCTGGAGACCAGAAGGCTCCACTCTGATGGTTTGACTGGAGGCTTGCCCCACAGTAATGAAAGATGCCGCCTGTGTGCTTGACCCTGGTCTTGGTTCATGCTTCAGGGGAAAAGGCTGCAAAGTTGGTATAGACTACTTAATCTCTTTCCCGGTAACTGAGAGCGACTCAGATTGGGATCATTGGTAATAGTGTTGTACTTGGTCATTATAAAAAAGAAAGAAACTCCTTGCTTTCGCTATTTCTTTCCAGTTTAAACATAAAATCTCACAGAACCCTAGGAGAACGTCACACCAATCTCAAAATAACAGGTTATTGTGCAAAACGGACTCAAACATGGGTGCAGCTTTCCTGTCAGAGTGCTGAGTTCAATCGCCTGCCTGAAGACAGAAACCGATTACGCCCGGTCTAGCGTGCAAGTGAAATCGATGCCTTACATTTTCCAGAACTTGAATTTTGTAGCTATTACTCAGCATTGGTATGCACTGTCTTTCTCTTCCGCGCTGAAATTGGGATTGTTTTCATTCACGTCTGTATACCTAGAGCCTAGCAGAGTAGTTGTTGTACATTAGACTCTAAGTAATGTTTTAACAAAAAAATTCTCACTCAGGGGTACATGACTGATACCATAGTTTATTCCTGAAACCAGAGAGGGAGGAAGAAGAAGCCTGGGGCTCACTGGGCTGCTGGAACGGGGTGACAGCCCTGTGGAATTCTTGGATATTGTTGTTTACAGGGGAGACTGGAGACAGCGAGAGGGCTTCACAATTCTGTTGAAATAACCTCATTGAGGTATTTCACTACAAAGAAAAGACCTTGGGAACAATAAAGCCACAACCTAGACGGCCTGAAGCAAACTGCTGTTGCTGGAACTGGTTGACTCATCGTGATCCCCCTTCCTGGTTCTGCTGGGGAGCTGGGCTAGGCCACTTAATGTTCATCTCTAATTACTTTTGTCTGTATTCTTGTCTTTAGAGTGTATACAGGTTCATAATGGGCCTGGGTTTTCTGTGGTAAGATCAAAGGCAAGCCAGTTGGGAGATGGAAAAGAGAGGCAGAGGGGAGAGGAAAGCAGAGGGCAGAGTGGTTCTGGCATTTCCTCTGCTCCATAGCTGGGTCGGGCCTGCTGGGCCACGGTTAGGCCCACTAGTTCTCCAGCAACCGAGGCCTTGGTTTGTCTAGGACCACTTTTGACAGGGCTCAGAGTATGGCATTGTCTGGAACCTCAGGATCCTCCTCACCTACACCTTCCAGGGGCCAGAGGCCTCCGAGGTTCAAGAACCAGCATGTCACAAAGAAGGAGGAGACAGGAGCGGTGGCGGGTTAACTTCTGCATGGTAGAGTCCAATGACCAGACACTCAGGAAGTCAGCCCTTGCCCTGGGCTGTGAGATGGTTTCTGGAAGAGTGAAAGCCGGGCTGATCTGTCTTTTCTTGAATCCTCGTCGGGGCCAGAGCACATTTTCCAGAGGGTGGCCTGCTCGAGGTGCTACATTTGTGACTCTGTACTGCGCCTCCCTCCCTTCGAAGCTCAGGTGCTATGGCACACACATCTTCCCTTGCCTAGTATCCCCGGGCCTCAGCTACTACAGGGTAGGAACATTTTCTCTACCCTCTCAGGTTCTCAGCTGAATCCTACAAATTAGACTGACAGAAAACAGATTAATAAAAGAAAAGACATATACATTTAATATTTGATGTTAATATTTTAGTGTTTACATGCACATGCAACTTCATAGAAAAAGAAATAAAGTCCCAAAGAAGTGGTTAAACTCGAAAAGCTTATATATCATTTTAACAAAAGGCAATAAATTATGGAGAAGAGATAAGACAAAGGAAAAGTGGTTTGGGCTTCCAGGGATGTAAGTTGTCAGAAGGTAAATACATAGGGGAAACTAATGGAAAACAAGGGTTAGTTAGTAAGGTTGTGTCTATGCAGCCTCATCTCAGTGTGCTCTCCGCCTCTACTGATAAATGTTGCTCCTTCCTGCCTGGTACAAGAATGAGAGACATCTTCACAGGGGACATTTGTGCCCTGATTTAAGGCAGATAATGGAAGGGCAGAAAGCTTTCTGCGTCTGTTTTTTCTCAATTGCCTTTAACCCAAAATAATTCTTATCCCATAGTGGCATATTTTGGGGTGGTAAAGACTGCCAAAAACTTGTCAAGCCCTCTGATGGGGACCAAGAGTCCACTAGCTAGTTCACGAATGTAACTGGGCACATACGTGAGGACTTAAACAGATCTCCAAGGTGAAATCCATGCCATTTGAAAGGTAGCCATCTGTGTCACATAGCACCTGAATTTTTTTAAAAAAAGGATGCTATTTAAAATTTTTTTTATTGAGGTATAATTTTATACATAAAATAGATGCATCTTAAGTGTAGAGTTTTACAGTTTTGACAGAACGAGACTTTGAACCACCTCAGAAGTCTCCACTGGCACTTCTCGGCCTTCCTACCCCATCTCGGAGGTGATGGCCATTCTGATTTCTGTTCCTGACATCCTTTGTGACTCCAATGGTAGAGCTTTTACATCCTATCACAGAACTGGACCTCCAATGGTAGAGCAGTGACTCTAATGGTAGAGCAGTGATTCCAATGGTAGAGCAGTGACTCCAATGGTGGAGCTTTTACATCCTATCACAGAACTGGACCTCCAATGGTAGAGCAGTGACTCCAATGGTAGAGCAGTGACTCCAATGGTAGAGCAGTGACTCCAATGGTGGAGCTTTTACATCCTATCACAGAACTGGACCTCCATTTCCCCGCTTCTCTATTAGGCCGGCATTTGCTTAAACACGTCTGACGTGGGGCTGTGCAGTAGGAAAATGGGTGGCTGGAATAATAAACGGGGAGGAGGGGAAACCAGGGAAAGAGGATGATGGAGTGCCACTGATCTGCCCTGGGCAGGCGCTGAGCTGGGTTCTGATTTACCGAGATGGGAGAGACAACGTGTTTGATTAAGGAGTGAAGTGTGCAAAGAAGGGAGGGAGGATGAGAATAGTCTGTCCCCGGGGTGGGAGGCAGCATGGTCTCAGAGAAAGCACAAGCTATGCAGTCAGGCAGATCTGGCTTTGGACCCTCATTCACTATTTCTATGACCTTGAGATGTTCCCAGCTTCCTTATCAGTTAAATTGGGATAATAATTTGGAAGGCATTAATCAAGGATGGGATGCACTTTAAGTGAGATAACGTATATGAAAGACCTAATGTAGTGCTTGACACATAATAGCTGTTTAACAGATGATGGTAGCTTTATTATTGCTACCAGGTAATCCCAACTTTTAAAAAGTTGTTTTCTTTTAAATTCTTTTTGAAAAGAGCTCAGAATGGTCAACAAGATACAGATCTACTCAGATCAGAGAAGAAGCTGCCTTGCTTTGCAATAATACATCAGAGACACTGATGTATTCATGGAACAAATTACGTAGCAGTCACCGGATGTGCTAATCTGTGCCTTATAAATGAGTAAAATTACATGTATCCTGTTAGTACTTATTGCCACTGTGAGAAAACACTAACATGATTTTGTATAACTACATTAACCACAGTACATTTCTACTTGGCCAATAAAATGACAAATTATTTAGGATTTATAGGTCCTATTTTTAAAAATACAAAGTTGTTATTAAAAAGTGTTTGTCTGTTACCATGAGCTGAGCTTCCTTTAAACTTTCCTTTAAACACAACAAACCATGAAGTAAAAAACAAAACAAAACAAGTCAAATCTCATTTGAGCAACTTAGTAGTCAGATAAGATCAGGGAGCCTGGATTCACATGGATCGATCCATTCTGAAAAAAAGATGACACCGTCCAAGTTACAATCCAGAGGGTGAGCCAGACCAAACAAAGCTTGGTGGACACATGGAAAGTTTTCTGGATGTTGGTTTGGTTTAATGTTCAAAATTCAGGAAGAAAAAAGTGAACCACTGTACAGTGGGAACTGCCAAGTCAACTGCAGTCAGAGATGATCACACTTAGACACATAGACACTAAAAGACACCCACACAAAACCAGTTTGGTGGATGAGTCCCCAAGTAAGAAGCATCAATCAGGGAACTGGACAGGATAATTTCTGAGTTTTCTTTCAAATTTAGAAATCCCCAATTCTCTGTCTCAGCCCTCCCAACCCTCAGGGAAGTCAGACAAACTCAATGAGAGATGGAATTTCATCTATGACAGGAAAACTAAACTTCTGTGAGAAAGAGGCATTTTCATATTCTATAAAATCGGGTGTTAAGAAAAAGGTTTAGGGTACCTCTGGTTCTGGTTACGACATAGAGAGTAAAAAAAGGCTGATACCCTTGCCTTAACAGCCAGAACAAGATGAATCAATGGAAAGAGAAGAAATCAAGTACAGATGGTAGGGAGAAACCCACTAAGTTTGTAAGAAAATTGTAATGACTGTGAAATGATGTAAAAAAATTAGAATGTCAAGGACCTCTGGCCATAGAGTATATCCTTACCCACCTATCAACTTCTTAATACAGGTCTTTACCGAGTTCATGGGCAACATGTTGAAGGCTAGGACCAGAGAGCTGAGAGAGATCCCCCATGAGACTTGAGGGATCTGGCCCAGGTGTAAGGGCAGATGCTCTCTAGAGGTGGAAGGCAGGGCAGAAGAGCTGAGAGAACACCATCTGAGGCACAGTAGGCTTTCAATGACCAAATGGGGAAGGGCAGGTATTCCAGGATTTCAGATATCAGAGGGTAGAAATTCGATGGTAGATCCAGAGAGCTCACCACTGACCCTGGCAGCCAGGCTAGAAGGAAAAGAGAGGTCTTCTTCTGTTTGGAAAACAGGCATCTTTGGGTATAGCATAAAGAAATCTCTAGACTCTCTCAGGTGCTCATATTCTAAGACTTATTAAAAGGAAAAAATGACCTCTCTTAAATCATTTAAAGCCCACGGAAGACTGACTCAAACTAAAACTGAAACAAATCTCAGACTCAGGCTGACTACATATCAAACGGACTCAGCCCTCCAATTCTAAAGCCTCAAAGAAGAAGGAACATCACGTTTCCTAGAAAGATTTCTTTTTTTGATAGTGTTCTTTTATAGAAAATGTTCATTTTGCAATAAAGATTATGAGATATTTAAAGATGAAAAAATAAATTAAAAAATGTGACCCTTGGTCAAGAGAGGAATAGCCAATAAAAACACACTTGGAGATGGTACAGATAGGAATATTAAAATAATGGTAACAAATATGCTAAAAGATGTAGTGGAAAAAGTAAACAACATAAAGAAAGATATGAGAATTTCAGAAGAGAGGTGGAAAAAGTGGAAAAGAAGCAAAAGAAATGCTAGTAAGATTCTACTTATAACCAATATGGAGTAATAGTGGCTGGATTTACCCCCCTGTGTAAAACAACATAAAATAGCTGGACAAAATACATGAAACAGTGGCTTTCAAGATATTGGACGTTAAACAACAAAGAGCAGTGATTCCTCAGACACAGAAGACAAGAGGTAAATCCTATGAATGCCCCAGTTTTTGCCTTGTAAGAGTTTTCAGGCTGTGACAGAAGGAAGGGCAATCTAGGTGGAACCCAGAAGGTACCTGAGTTTAGGAGATGGAGCTGAAAGTTCGGGCAGAGCAAATTGCTAGAGTTGGTAGAACAGAGTACCAGAGAGAGAAAGCTGGATAAAGAAAGAACTCTGGATGGTGGCAAAGGGCCTTCCATGAGTATTAAGCAGAATATTGATCAGTTCACATCTGTGAATTCCTGTGAGGCTGGGAGAAAAAAAAAAATCCATCTGAAAATATTAGAGAGGATGGTAACTGGTGCCCTAACAAGGCTGGAAATGATGCTTGTTACCACAACCACTTATAAATTACATTGTACAGTGTACTTGGCAGAATCTTGTCTCAGTAGTGGGAACTAATCAGCCCTATATTAAACACTACACTGATCCTGCCTAAAAAAAAATATCTTAGCTGTAAGAGCTAAAAAGTTCAAATTCTTTCCCAGCAACATAATTGCACCTCAGAATAAAGATCAGGAATATTAGAGGAACACAAAAATGTCCAGAATCTAATAAGGTGAAATTCATAATGCATGCAATAAAAAATTTCCAGGCATGTAAAAGAGCAAGAAAATATAATAAAGGTAATAATAAAAGATAAATACAATAAAGACACATAATAAAAGATAAATCAATTTATTAAAGTGACTCAGAACAGATACAGGTGTTAAAATTAGCAGAAAGAGACATTAAAACAGTTATTATACCTGTATTTCATAGCTCAAAAAATACAGAGGCATGGAAAATATAAAAAAGACCTGAATAAAACTTCTAGAAACAAACAAACAATAAATACAATATACGACATTAAAATACAGTGGGAGGTATTAATGACAGATTAAACATGTACGAAGAAAGTATTAGTAGGCTTGGGGATATGCCCATAGAAACAATTTAAAATAAAATAAAAAGAGATAAAAGAATATAAAAATGAAGAGTGCATCAGTGAATGGTAGAAAAACTATGAGTCAACTAATACACATGTAATTGTAGTCCCTGAAGAGGAAGAGAGAGTGAAAAACAGAAAAAGTACTTGAAAGAAATAATAGTTAAAAAAAAAACCAAAAACCGAAATAGATGGAAACTGTAAACTCACAGATCAAGAAGCTCAACAAACTCCAAGAACAAAAAACTTAAAGAAAATTACAAGCCACATCACAATCAAATTTCATAAAATCAAAATTAAAGAGAAAATCTGAAAGCAGTCAGAAAAAAAAAAGTTATGTGTGGAAAACAAAGGTAAGGATGACAGTAAATTTCTTACTGGAAAAAATGCAAGTGATAAAGTGGAGCCACATCTTTAATTTATAGGAATGGAAAGCAAAATAAAACTGCCAACCTAGAACTCTATACCCTGTGAAAAAGCTCATTCGAAAGTGATAGCAAATAAATATTTTTTTCAATCTTTCAAAAACTAAAAATATTCATCATCAGCAGAATTATATTATAAGAAATATTGTTGAGATTCCTTCAGGCCAAAGGAAAATGATACCAGAGGGAAAAATATTCTACATAAAGGAAAGAATAACACTGGAAATAGCAAGCCATGAGAAATATAGATTATTTTTCTTTTCATTTAGATCTCTGAAAGATAATTTACTGTTTGTTTGTTTGTTTGTTTATTTACATTTATTTATTTATGGTGACGTTGGTTAACAAAATCCAATAAGTTTCAGCTGTACGCTTTAACAGTAAGGCATAGTGTGTTCACCTCCCATAGTTAGATTTCTTTCTGTCATCACATATTTGACCCCCTTTACCCTGTCTACTTCCCCCATCCCCCCATCCCCTACCCTCTGGTAACCACTAGTCTATTGTGGATGTCGAGATAATCATGCTAAGCGAAATAAGCCAGATAGAAAAAATTGAAAATCAGATGATATCACTTATATGTGGGTTATAAATCTAAAAGCAACAAATGAACGGGACAGACAAACAGAGACTCACGGACATGGACAATAGACTAATTTACTGTGTAAATGAAAATAATAACAAGGGGAAGTTTTAACATGTGAAAATAAAATGCATGACAACAGAACAGAGGCTGGGAGGGAAGAAAAGTATACTATTATAAAGTGAAGTACGCAAGAAGTGGTACAATATCACTTGAAGGTAGACTGTGATAAGTTAGAGATGTGTACCAAAACCCTAAAACTATCACTAAAATAACAAGATATTTGTGATGGCATTTAGGGCCCACCTGGATAATTCAGGACAATCTCATCAACTCAAGATTTTTAACTTAATCACATCTATAAATGCCCCTTTTCCAAATAAGGTAAATCACAGGTTCCTGGATCAGGAAGTGGACATTATTTAGTCCACTTCAGCAAGGTTGTCACCTGGAGGCTTGACTAGGGAAAGACCTGTCTACAAACTCACACATTTGTTGACCAAAGTCAATTCTTTGGCTTCTATTTCTTGACGGCTAAGGACCAGAGGCTTCCCTTAGCTCTGAGATGCCACCCACAGTTCCTGGCCATCATGGGTTCCCCCAAATAGCCGTTGCCTTCCTCAAAGCTGGCAAGAAAATGAGACTCTAGCCAGACAAGTACTACAATCTTATGTAATGTAATCATACGCTTGGAATTATTTACATCCCACACTTTTGCCATAGTCTTTTGATTAGGATCAAGTCACAGGTCCCATCCACATTCAAGGGGAGGGATTTATGCAAGAGCATGAAGAGAAGTGGGGCTCATGAGAGAGAGTCTGTCTGCTGTGGTCTTCCTTGGTCTTCAATGATTCATATCCCTCCCATATAAAAAAAGACATTCACCCTTCCCCCAAATCCCCAAGAGTCTAATCACATTATAGCAATTTCTCCAGGCCCAGAACTGTATTATCTAAATCAGGCCAGGTGTGGGTGAGGCCCTTTGGGCATAGTTCCTCTGTCATTCTCTAAAACTAAATAGGCAAGTTATCTTCCCCAAACACACCCTGCAGACAATGCTGGGAGAGGCATAGGACAGCAGCTATAGACATTCTTGTCCAAAAAGGGGGAAATAAAAAGTAAAAAGGAGTCATTGTCCTCCAGTAATTCTGAAAGTTAGCTGAGAAAATGCTGATTTTTTTTTTTTTTTTCATTAGATTTCAAGGCTTGGGAATAATTCTCCGTGTCTCTAGGTTCTGCTTTCTGGCATCTTAGTTCTACCTTCTGTGTTATTCTTCCTTTTTTGAAAGAAAGACTGCATACTGTGATATTGTGATTTATAATAAGAAATATATATTTGGGTTTTGTCCCAGTTTTAGAACTCTTAAAACCCTTGGAATTTCCGAAATGATGAGAGATAAAAGTGTCTTTTGTCATATTAATGAAATAACTTGGAAAGTCCATAGGTAACCAAAGGGTGGGGTCTGGTTGCCAGAAGAACCAACACATCATTAGGGCGTTGGAACCTTCAGTCCCACTCCTTGACCTCTTGGGAGGGAAGAGGGCCTGGAGGTTGAGTTCAAAAACCAATGGCCATTAATTTAATAAATCCTGCCTATGTAATGAAGCCTCCATAAAAACCCAAAAGGAGAGCTTTTGGATTGGCGAACACATGGAGATTTGGAAAGAGTGAGTGGCACAGTTGGAGGGAATATGGAAGCTCCATGCCCTTTCTTCATTCCTTGCCCTGTGTGTCTTTTCCATCGGGCTGTTGCTGAGTTATATCCTTTTATAATAAACTGGTAATCTGCTGAGTAAAATGTTTTTCTGAGTTCTACAAGCCATTCTAGCAAGTTAATCAAACCCAAGGTGGGGGTTTTTGGAACCTCCAATCTATAGCCAGTCAGTCAGGAGTGTAGGTGACAATCTAGACTTGCAACTGGCATCTGAAGTTGGGGAGTAGGCTGAAGTGGGGCTGAGCCCTTGTGGGACCTGATGCTATCTCCAGGTAGATAGTGTCAGAACTTCGTTGAATTGTAGGACACCCATCTGGTGTCAGAGAATTGTTTGTTGGTGTGGGGAAACCACACTCCCCACACTGCAATGGTGTGCAGAGTTTTAGATATATTTGCAGCTGAGTAATTTTATCAATCTGCTTCTCGCCATTAGTATTTGGGGTTACAACAGGCTCCTCTCATTTTGTCCTCTGTATTTTCAGTCTAAGCGGACAGTATTCCTTCTGAAACAATTTTCTCAAGAACTTTGCGGTTCTCCATGGATTTTCCTGGGGTTTACTCCGTTAGACAAAAGCTGCACCCACATATCTTTTTGAAAATTTCCTCTTTTACCTTGGGCTTCTGCTGAGATGATTGAGGGACAATGCCACTAAATTTCCCAGAGGATTGTGGTTTGAGAGGATCTGTGAGGCATGCCCCTAATCTCTTCAGAAGGCTCTTTGTGTGGCTGAATGCTCTGATCTTTTGATGTTTTTGAGATTTTAGTGAAAGATTGTAGAGTCACACCCTCCGCTTTTTTTCTAGAATGTATTTTTCTGAGAGTGTTTGGAAGTTGTCTCTCAATATTAGTATGTTTTGGAGAAGATGAGAATGTTGGAAATTATCAAGTTTTGGTTCCTTTTATTTTAACAGTTTTCCCCTTGTGACATATTTTATTCATAGTAGCAATAAGCAATAAGAAATCAGAGGGCACCTTTAACACTTTGCTTGGAAATATTCTCAGATAACTAAGTTAGCCACTTAGTTATCTGAGTTCTGCTTTCTACATAATTGCAGAGGGCAACTGTGCTAAGCTTTCTGCTACTATTTAACGAGCATTCGTCTTCCTCTAGTTTCCAATAACATATCACTCTCTTCATTTTGAGTTCTCACTGGCCACATTCTTAACGTCCAGATTTCTGGTAATAGTCTGTCCAAGACAATTAAGGCTTTCTCTAGCATGCTCTTCAAAATTCTTCCGGCCTCTACTCACTGCCCAGTTCCAAAGCTGTTCTCATATTTCCAGGTATTTGTCATATCAACACTCTACTTCTGTTATCGAAATTTGTATCAGTTATGTTATGCAACTGATACAGATTTTACATATATAATATAACATTTATATACAATGTTATACATAACATATATAACGACATTACCACAAACCTAGCTTAAAACACAGCATACATTTATTATCTTTCGATTCCTGCGGGTCAGGAGTCTGGGCATGGTTTAGATGGCCTGTCTGCAATCAAGTTGTTGGCCAGGGCTAGGTTTTCATCTGGGAGGGGATATTCTTCCAAACTCATGCAATTGTTGGCAGAATTAAGTTCTCTGTGATTTTAAGACTGAAGAATTCTGTTTCTTAATGGCTGTTGGCCAGAAGTTCTCAGCTTCTACAAGGGAGCTGCAGTTCCTTGCCACGTGGGGAAGCAACATGGCCATTTGCTTCCTCAAATTCGGCAAGGAGGTGAGAGACTTCAGTAAGGTGAGTGCTATAATTTTATGTAGTGTGATCACAATCATACACATCCCATCACTTTTGCTGCATTTTATTAGTTAGAAGTAAGTCACAGTTCATCAAAGGGAGGAGATGACACAAAAGTGTGAATCCAGGAGGCAGGGATCCAGAGCACCTTAAGATCTGTCTGCCACAATAGCCAAATAGGCTTTATGCTCAGAATTCAAGGTAGGCTTAATATTCAACAATTAATAAGATTCCTCATATTAACAAATTGTAAAAGAAAAACTATTGGATCATCTCCCTAAATATAGAAAAAAAATATTTTACAAAATCTAAAACCCATTCCTAATAAAACTTCGTATCAATCTGGGAATAGAAATGAACTTTCTCAATCTGATGAAGGGCATCTGCAAAAAAGCTTTATAGTGAAAGACAATGATTTTCCTATGGGATAAGGAGAGGGAGTAAGGGTGAGAGAGAGATAAAAAGAGAGAACAGCATCTCTGAGCTCTGCGGGACAATATCAAACAACCTGTATATAGTAAGTCCGCACTTAACATTACTGATAGGTTCTGCGACTTTAAGTGAAATGATGTAAAATGAAACTAATTTTACCATAGGGTAATTGATATAAACAAGAGTTAAGCTCCTGTGGCATCTCATCAATGTTCAAGGACTTGCTAAACATATAATTGGAATCCATGAAGGAAAGGAAAGAGATAATAGAACAGAAATAATATTTGAAAAGATACAGCAGAAAAGTTCGAAAGATTGATGAAAACATGTAACCCACAGATTTAAGAAGCTAAGTGAGTTCAATGCAGAATTTTAAAAAAGTAGCTGGAGAGAAAAATAGAGCAGATAGAGCAGAGAAATGTTACAAATAACAAGTGACTTCTTACCAGAAACAATGCAAACACGAAAAAAATGATATTACGTCTTTAAAGTGTTAGAACATAAAACTAAAAGAAAATTGACCTAGAACTCTCTATCCAGATAAAGTATCTTTTATTTTTAAAAAAAGAAAGTTAATTAAGGATAATTTTATACCAAAAAAGCTGAGAGAATTTATCTTTAACAGCTGAAGGGAAATGATACCAAATAAAACTTTGGACCTCCTGGAAAGAATCGAGATGGCCAGAAAAGGCAAATATCTGAGTAAATATTAAAGGCTGTTTGTGCATATGCAATTAATTTTATATTTATAGTATATAAAAAAGTATAGTACAAGACAATAAGAACATAAGTGTAAAGAGATTGAATTAAATTATGTTTTTGTGAGGTTCTTAAATTGTCCATGAACTATATGATATTGTATAGAAATGGTGAACTTAATATGAGTATCCTAATTTCTAGAGTAACCACAGAGAAATATAGTTTAAAAGTCAATGGAGAAGCTAAAATAGATTACTAAAAATGATTCATCCAAGGAAAACAGGAAAGTAGAACTAGAGGAAAAAAACCACATGGGATAAATAGAAAAATAGATGGTAGGTCTAAACCCAACTATATCAGAAATTAACTATTTTCTTTCTTTCTTCCTTTCCTCCTGCCTTTGCTCCTTCCTTCCAATCTCTCTCCCTCTCTCCATTACTCTTTCCTTTCCTCCTTTATCTCTTCCTCTCTTTTGTTTTCTTTCCTTCTTTTATTCTCATCTTATTGCTTTATTTCTTTCCTCCTCCCAACCTTCTTTCTCTCCTAAATATCCTTTGACAAAGCACGGCCTTGCAGTCTGTGTGTTAGGTGTTGAAATGTGGTGGATTTCCTCTTGCATTTGTCTTTTGAGTCCATCTGAATGACTTGTCTGCCTTAGGAAAGACCAGGCTTCAGTCGGCCACCATATTTCTCCTTTGTTTCAAGCACCTGATTCCACGTCATACTTGGAATGAAGACATAATCGAAGTCAAAATGTATACAGTAAAGAACAGAATAAGTGTGTATGCAGCCTTGGTCCTTTTAATATTACGAAGTCTTCTCTTCTTCCTCTGAGAATGGATATTCTCTTTATAAACATCCAGGCCATAATTATGTTAAAAAGAAAGGAGAATTATCTCAGCCAAAGTGGTGATGAATGTGAGGTGGGTAGAGCCTCTACTGTCTTCTCCTTGTCCCCTGGCCCCAGCTTTAGATTGCCCACTCTGCCCTGTATCTTACTGAAGGAGTCATTTTAACACTCCTGTTTCCGTAGTGACATTTTTTGCAGACATTTTTCGGATCCTGGATTTGAATAATTTGAGAAAGTGATATTAAAGTTCATTCTGATGTCTGACCTCAATTTAAAGTTATAAGATATATCCAAAAGGTGAACATTTTCTTTCTAGGAGTGATAACTGTGGTTAGAAAAATTGGGTCAATCAGTAAACTTGCTGCCAATTTAGCTAACTGGTATCTTAAAAGAATAGATATAATTTAGTCACTTGTCCCACATGTTTCCTACCATGTGACCATGTCTGCACACACAACACGACACACAAACTTTTCTGTGAAAGGAAAAGAGAGAAGATAATTAAAGACCAGTCACTTACATTTCCATTTTAATGTTATCGAGTACAAGCTTTGAAAAGAATATGTTTTAGATATATTTTGGTTTGTTTCAGTTCTGGTTTTACTTAGTAACACCAAAAATTATTTTATCTGATTGCTGCTCTGCTTTGGCATTGAAAGCTTTTCTGAGATATGTCAGACAACTCGCTAAATTATAAGGCCTCCCCTTTCGTCTGAGAAAAAAAATGTCAGTAGTCAGAATTAAGAGGACCGAAGGGCATCACGGAGTTAAGTCCTGATGCCATGGAAAACTCACTTTATGATCTTGGACAAATCTTTAATTTTCTCTGAGTCTCAGTTTTCTTCCACATAATTTCTTCTCACATTCAATTCCTGTAAAATGGGAGATTCTAACATAGCCCTAATATTGCTAATTCCTCATTCTTATGAGGAAAAGAAACTCCTTTTGTGGAAAGGGAATTCAATTAGTGTAATTTCAAATCTCTCTCTGATCCTTTACTCTCTGGAAAGATGGAATGCTAAATATGACATATTCAGGGGAAAATGCCTGGGCCTGTATAGCTCAATGCTCTTCCTCTTGAGAGGAAGCCTCCTCCTAGAAAGAATAAGTTCCCTCTGGTCCTTGGTCTTACCAAGGCCAAGCTTCCACAGGGATGGGAGGCTCTATTAGTTCAACTTTGCCTTTCTGGGAGGGTAATTCTGACTAATTCTGGAGTTCAATGAATAAGACTGTTGGCTCTCACACTAAGCCAATGTCTCCAATTTAGCAATATCAATGATAAAAGTGATATTTTAGGTTCATTTAATCCATTATTTTATTTCCCAACATGTACAAACCATGGTGGAATGGAGAGAAGCTGTCTATTGGAGGTTTCCTTAAAAACTCAAACACCTGTCTCAGAGATTTGTGGAGACTCCAGAGAATAGAGAAGTAATACAGCACAGTGGTTAAAATTGTAGGCTCATTCAAGTCTATCTCAGTTTTAATTCCGATTTCAGCCCTTCTGAGCTGTGTCCTTTAGGCAAGTTAATGAATCTCTATGCTTCAGTGTTCTCATCTGTAAAATGAGGAAAAACAGCACCTGCTTTTTAGGATGATTTGCAGGTTATATCAGTTAGTATATCTGGCATTTTGAATTGTGCCTAGTACATTGTCAGTGCTCAGTAAATATCAATTACTGTTACTATTATAGAGGAGTTACATATAATACTTGCATCAAAATGAGCATTCAAGAATGTATAGCTATATCACCTCCTTTGTAGTGGCTGATATAGAAGAAGACATTTGTGCTATTTAGGTTAAGTAGGTAGAATATATAGATAATGGTGTAACAAGTATACACCCAAATATTCAATGACTTAGAAAACATGAATTCTTCACTCATTTAACAGCCCAGGGAAATGTACACAAATGTTTATAGCAGCTTTATTCAGAATGGCCCCAAACTAGAAACAACCTAGATATCTTTCAGTGGGTGAACGGTTCACAAACTTTGGCACATCCATACCACAGAATATTACTCAGTAGTAAAAAGGCATGAACTATCCATACACATAACAACCTGGATGAATCCCCAGAGAATAATGCTGAGTGACAAAAATGACAACCCAAACAGATCATATCCCGTATGATTCCATTTATATAGTATTCTCGAAAGGACAAAATTATAGAAATGGAGAACAGATTAGTGGTTGCCAGAGGTTAAGGAGGGTCGGAGTAAAAGCCTTAAAAGGGCAACGTGAGGGACCCACGTGGGGATGGGAATGATCTGTGTCTTGACTGTGTCAATGTCGATTTCCTGCTTGCGATACTGTGTTGTAATTTTTCAAGACATTACTGTTAAGGGGACAAGGATATCTGGTTCTCTCTATATTATTGCTTACAACTACATGTGAATCCACCATTATCTCAAAAAAAAAAGTTTAATTCCCTGATTTATTTGCGAAAAACAAACGAGCAAAAGATAGAAAACATAACTTGCATTTTAACTTCTATGTGATTTTAAAAGATAGCTCAAAAGTGTTTCTTAAAAAAAGCTTTTCACTGGAAAGCTTATTCTCACTGGAAAAATATATGCACATTTGTAACAATTTGCAACGGTTTTGCTCATACTCTTCATTACTCAAGCCACCATCTGAGGTCAGTCTAGACAATGTTTGCTGTGGCAAATGCCATTTTATTCAGAACTGCAATCAAATTCTAAAAGGCCAGCAAGTGACCCACTGCCAGTCTCTGCGGAGAAGCAGAAAGGTGGGGCATCCACTGCTCTTGACTTTCACGGTCACTTTGTGGTTCCTGGGTTCAGAGTCTTGGAGGAATTATCTAAGGGACACTGGAGAGAAGAAATTCTGATATTCTCCTTAAGGCCAAGTGTCAGTGTTTGCAACTGGCATGGAGAGATCAATCGTGGGAGAAGGGTCAGGGGCTGACTGGCTGACCAGCTTCTTCTTCCACATGCCACCCTCCATTCAAGACCCCTCTTGTGATATCTCTTCCCTTTCGTGGTTTCCCTTGAGAGTCACTTAACCACTCTCGACCTCTTTAAAGAGCAGTCATTTGTTCAAAAATATTCATTAAGTACCTGTATTGTGCCCGCCGTCGGCAGACAGTGGTGATCGGAGCAGCCCTTTCACTTCGCCATTGTCACCTTCTTTGACTGCGTAATGTAACTTAGGTTTTCTGAGTGCCCTCTATGAGCAAGGCATAACATTTTCCCTTGTGAAGTCCTTACTATCTGCTGCTCATTGTATTGATGAAGAAACACAGGTCTAGGAACGTGAAAGGGGCCCGAGGTCACGCAGGAACTGTGAGTCTGATCCACACTCTAATGTCTCTATTCCTTCTGGCTCAGGTCACTGCTGCTCTGAACCTTGAGTTAGGAAAGCTAACTGAGTTTGTCCTGCACCGATTTGGTTAGATATAATTCTAACCTGTTCTCTCGACCTTATGTCCCCTTTGCTACATCTGCCTCTGTGTAACCTTGAACCCTATGCTAGTGATTCGAGTGTGACCACCTGCCTTCAATTTTGGATTTAACACCTAAAGAGGCGATGCTATCATTCTTTATTCAAACTGGCCAGCAATCTAAGGCAAAAAAAAAAAAAAAAAAACCTGCAAAAGACATTGCCCACCAATTCTGTATTCACAAGAATGAATACAAGGTCTCCGCTGCCCACTTTCCAGCATCACTGTTCTTTCTTCACTTCTTTCCAAGAAAACAATAATAGCTAGTATTTAAGGAACATTGTCATCATTCTTCACTTAATCCACTATTGAATCCTCTGAAATAGTTATTATTATTATTTATTTATTTATTTATTTAATACATAAACTGATGTTTAGAGACACCATGCAATATCCCCAGGGTCATGCACCTAGAAGAGGCAGAATTTGAACCTTGTTTGCTAGTGTGTCTACTTCACTGCACTAAACTACCTGTGGAAAAATGGTGGTCACTCCTGAGGGCACTGCCGAGCTTAACCAAATGAACTAGTGGATCTGCAGGAAGGCATTAGTAAGTGCTTCTGAAGCACTTGGTAATGGAAAAATCCTTGTGGATGCTACCAGCTAGTTTTCAAAAGTAGTAATCTCACCACAGAGATATAATAATTAAAAGCGTGGGCTCCGGGATCCGATAACAAGCACCTGAATCTTTACCTCACTGCTTACAGCTCTGTGACCCTAAGGAATCGAGTTATTTAGCTTTTCTGCCTCTCAGTCTCCTCTGAAAACAGGACGAATAATGACACCTACCTCTAAAAGTTGCGTAAGGAATTTATAATCGGACTTAAGTCTACTGTTCTTTTAGTTCACGGAGTGTTTCCTTGTTGAGTTTTGAGAAAGGTCAAAAATGGATCATTTAGTTTTCACAAGCATTCTCAAAACCCTAAGTACCTTTTAATCACACCCCCTTAAACTGGTCTCCTTTCCAGACTAAACTGTCCTAATCTTGGAAATCTTTCTTCCTTTGGAGCTAGAATCACAAGTACCAAAGTAGAAACAAAAACACTCTCTTCAGCATTTATGAGGAAAAGTGCTGCAAAGTGCCCATTCTCAGCAGAGCTCTTCCTGTGGAAAGACTGAAAAATGAAGGCAGAGAAGTTCAAAGACTCGGAGCCTCTGAATAAAAACAAAATCCCTTAAAATTACGCTGATGGTTCTTCCAGATAAGCAGGTAATTCTTCGAGGTAATTTGGAGAGAATTCAGCAGTGTTTATTACAGGTTCACTTAAGAAAACCAAACATTCGGCCCTAAAAGCAATTTCAAAGCAAAACTGTAAACAGTATTTTTGAATAAAGAGGGAATTATGTGCACAATCTTACCTCCCAGGGGTTTTGAAGGATTAATGAGGGAAAAAAAGAAGCGATGGGGAGAAAATCACCAGAAGAATGACAGGAAATATAAGAAATTCTCCATAAATGGTACAGGCTGACAGAGTATAATGTCGGTATGTGATTTTTAATAGATATTAAATAAATACCTGTAGGAAGATGGACTTTTTGTCCGATGGTATCACAGTACTTGGGGAGGCATGGTCAAGCGGAGCTAGAATTGATGCAGAAAATGAAAATTAGTTCAAGCACACATTTCCTTTTTTTTCCTTCTTTGACTCTAAGTGCCAAAGGAACATTAGTATTTGCCCTAAAAGAATATCTTAATAATTTCTCAGTGAGCAAGTCAGACTATTTTATTTCCTGTGAAAATGACACACAAAATATCACGTTTTATGATACTGTTTATGATACTTTACCTTAATGGGCAGGAAAAAGCCCATTATTCTCCAATTAGAATAGAAAATATTAAAATGTACAGCAGTCATAATAAGGATGAACAGACAATGGGTGAATCTAAGGCCTTTAATAGATATGAAATATGGATATATTATGTTAAACTTTCATGTGAGTTCTTTAGGGGAAGATTGAAGAGCGGGCTGGGCTTCTGCCTCTGGAATGTTCTGGGAAAACATCTCCATGAATAACTTTTTGATCTCCCTCAAAGTGTTCATTGTTTTGAGGCCTCCCCTCTCCATCCTCCTTTTGTAGTGGTATGCCCCCAGAGAGCCGTTCCCCTCTGCACACGGCAAAACATTGCAGTTGTGTGTACGTTCTTTACCGAGGCAGTTGTGTATCACCGATGTGAGTCAAAGCTCGAGATTTAAAGGCCTGAAGCCACATACTGTCTGAAGTCAGAGGTTTTGGAATCAATGTAGCATTGTCAGGAGCACCCAGATTTTGTAATCAAAGTGATCTGGGTTTGAATCCTGCCGCAACCCTTCTTTAGGTAAACGGTCTTAGAAAAGTCATTCAGCTTCTCATCTCCAGTTCCCACCTGCGAAATGGGTTAAGTAATACTTACATAGCAGGTTGGTTGTGATTAATAAATGAGATTATGTCTAAAGCACCTCCCTTATGACACCTAATGTCATTGTTGATATGGCAGTTGTCATTGTTCCAGCCCAGAACACTGAGCCTATGGTGGTGCTGCAAAAACCACATTGGCCTCGAGACGTAGTTTAGTGACAGTGTCGTCTTGGCATTGGCATTTTCTTCCAAAATATGAAGTTTTTTTTTTTTTTTCCCAATGCCAGACTTACTGGTTCCTTTCTTACTGACCACTTCATATATGAAACCTTGTTATAATCATCTTTGTTGTAGAAATGTTATGTTTTGGAGCTTGTCCAAGGTCAACTTGCCAACAATAGTCACCAAATATGAGGACCCCGTTACATCAAGAATCTAGTGCTTTTCTTTGAAGACGTTTACAGAAAGAAACACTCAATCCATAGAATTTTATAATGTAATATGTCTCTCTTTTCTCTCTCTCTCTCTTTTTTTTTTATTTGCATATGTTAGGTTTCTCCAGTGACTTTTTAAAACTGGCCTGGTTGATGTGAAGCATTCTTCTATCCAAGTGCTGTTCTCAATTGCAGTCATGATAACTCAGAACTATATTATTTCTCTGTGGGAAGAATGCTAGGAATCCTGGCCAAACACTTCACTGGAAGGAAAAACACTTCTCTTGTATTTACAATAATTTTTCCTTCCACTTGATTAAATAATTAAAAATGTAATTAAGAGGAACTTCTCGAAGCATTATCAGTTTGGGAACAAGATTCTCGAGGTAAAAAAATTATGACAGTTCTCATCACGATAGGTAAAAAGAAGATTGCTTGATAATTATGTGCTTATTTGAAAATGACTTTTCTCTCATTCTTCATCATCTCATTTTGTTAAAATGCATACTGAATGCCTAGGATCTCTTTCGTTTGGGAAAGACAAAGTTACCATGTCACGGGAATAATATTCCCTGAGAGAAGGCCTAGTACTAAATGGTTACTCCCTAAAGGGATTAGAAAAGGAAATCAAGGCAGGAAAGTGAGGAAACTCGTGTGCTACTTACTAGCCTCATGGATTCCGCTAGCATTTCTTCTCATAAAATGTTGTCATTGTCTTTTATTTAGAAGAAAGTAAGTCTAAGAATTAAGTGGCATCTAAATGCTGCTTCTTACTTTGCCACCGCTTCCCTAGGTGGCCATGGAAAATAATATTTAGTCTTTTGATACTTTGGTTTCATCAAATGACTTAATAACTTCTACTTTTTAAATGGATTTTGTAATAGCTCTCTATTGCTGTGTAATGAATTGCCCTCAAACTTAAAACCTTAGAACAACAAAATTTATCGTCTCACGATTTCTGTTGGTCAGAAATCCAGACATGGCTTATTTGGGTAACTCTGTCTCGAAGTTTCTCAAAAGTTGGCAATAAAGGTGTTGGCTGGGCTGCCATTTCATCTGAAGGCTCGAGTGAGAGAGAATTCAGTTCTCAGCTCAGTTATGTGGTTGTGGGCATGAGTCAATTCCTCCCCGGATATTAGATTGAGGGCCTTAATTCTTTGCTGGCTGTTGACCACTAGGGCCACCCTTGGTTCCTCGCCATGTGGGCCTCTCCATAGGGCAGCTGACAGCATTGAAGCTGGTTTCTATCAGAGTGAAGAAATGAGAGAGCGAGAGCAGGCTTGCAAGACAAAAGCTACCGTCTGTCTCTTTTTAACCTAATCTCAGAAGTGACATACTATCCTATATTGTATTTGTTAGAAGCAAATTTCTGGGTCTAGCTACACTCCAGGGGATGGGATTACATACGGGCATGAACATAGGAGACAGGGATTGCTTGGGTCATTTTATAGGCTGACTCTGGAAAACTTAGTCATAACTAATCTGAGGGATCACAGGGAGTCATGCATCCAGATCATAGGAAGTCTTGAAATTTCCCTCTTTCCCTTGAATAGGACAGCATTTATTTATTCATGTATTCAAAACCACATTTAAAAAATTTACTCACTCATTTGAAAACATTTATTGTGTACTTGTTATTTACAAGGCACCTCAGGGTGGGGAGTGCTTTGAAAAGGCCAAAGATGAAAGGAGTTAACAATTCAGGTAGCATAAAGCACCCTTTGACAGAGAAGTCCTCTGTTCCATTGATGTGTAAAACACCATCAGTGCCCATCAGATCTGCAGGGAGGCAGAAGCAGAGCAGGACTGTATTCCATCTCCACACGCCCAGCCACTCTCTCATCCCCTGAAAATTTTGAAAAAGGCTCCAGAATGGGAAGGAGGTGGTCTACTTGCCTTTTATCACTTTTGGGGAAGCTTTAGATGCACTTCTCAACACTCTTCCTGGGTAAATGCGAAGTGTCAATTCTGTTTGTTAACTTTCTCCAGGGCCAGAAGAGCGGGGTATGATTCCTGTGCACTGGGAACGGAGACAAATGTGTCTCCTGGCACAATTTTCCATTGCTTAGTAACGATTCTTACGTTATTTCATTGTTATCTAAAACCATATTTCTTACTTGACTGTTAGATGCGTCCTTCTGTTCCCCGCCCCTGAGATTATAAATTCTCTAGAACAGAAGTTGCATCCTAACCTTCCTTGCATCTGAACAGTTTTAATTAACATAGAATTTGTGCAAAAATGATTTATACAGCAAACGCCTTTTTCGCAGGGGCCTAATTTACACAAAAACCAATTTAGGTTAAAAAAAAAAACAACAATAAACTTAAGATCATTAGTTGAAGGGCTTCTAGGGGCACAGTCTTATTTGTATTTCCCCACTTTTGATTCCTTCTGCTCCGTCTTTTCTTGAGTTTTAGTTAATTTCTCCTGCCCCTTAACCTTTTATTCCACAAAATCATGTATTTCTTTCCATCCTTCTTTGCCTGATCTCAACCTCAGCTCCTGCCACAGCCCCCACATGTGGGACAACGGACATCAGGGCCTCTCCTAATGATGGTAAAAAGAAACGATCTGCCAACCTGGGAGCTCCCACAGCCAGAGGCGCAAAAGTAGGGCTGCCTTTCTGTACTTCTCAGAGGTTTTCTATTTAAACACAGGGACACAGGCCTGCTATGGTAGTAGTAGGTATTTTAACACATAAATATCTTTATCCGTTTTGAGAATGTATTTCCTGTTTTGACTTGTTCTCTAAATATATATAATTTTTAAATTATAGGTTTACGTCAGGAGAACAATTTAGTCAAGTATAACTTTCTTCACAAAACACGTCTGGTTGCAGCACATAAACTGTGGAATGTGAGCAGGCTTAGGGAATGCACGAAACGAGTCGTCTTCTGTCCTAACATTTGAAAAAAACATCTTTTCTATAACAACTAAGTCTATAAAAGGAGCTGTTCTCTAAGTAAAGATAGCAGGGACCAGAATCTTAGCTGATGTCACCCAAATAGAAAAAAAAAAAAATCAAAATCCTGTCATGAGATAGAAAGTTCCTATAGTAAGAGAATCTTTTAGGTCCGAGTGGCTAAAGGGGCATAGTTACTTCAACAGCAATCCTTTAGACCATTTGCTTTTGGGGGGCCTGAGTTCTTAAACAATGACAGAGAGAGAAGGTGACATCCTGGAGAGTCAGTCTGTGTCACTATTTTGTAGTCGTACATCAGTGCGATCCAAGTGTGTTTCCTTTCCTTCATCTCACTGTATTTCTGGAGTGTCCATTCATGAGGTCAAAGGAAGAATTTTTGACTTGGAATCCAAAAGCATAGGTTTTAAAATGTAGGGCACTTCCCTCAAATTGGAAAATAACCAAAGAACTTAAACAGATTTGTTTATTAAAAGTTGAATCAAAGCAGAAACATATAACTAGGTTGGCATATATGCGACGCAGGAGAAAGATAGACTTCTGCTATGTCATAAGTCGGGGTTCCTGGAAACGGATCCTGAGATGGAGATTTGTGTGCAGACAGTTTCTTTGGGGGAGTGCTCCAGGAAATAATACCTATAAGAGAGGGAGGGAAGCAGAGCTAGGCGGAGGAAGAAGTCAGGTGCATCTGATCCCTCAGGGGGTGCTGGAGCTGGGTTGGCCCTTCGGGGTTGCCACAAACTGGGTATAAGGTCAGGTTTTATGATTCTCTCCCCACCTTCCTCATCACCTTTGCCACTGGGCTTACCTAATGACCTAATGACCAGGGAAAAGGGGAGACACCTTGGAAAATACAACTCCTTTTAGGCCGAGGGTAATTTCCTGAGAGGAACTTGGCCGTGAGCCTAAGCATGTGAGCTTAAACACCCAGCAGCTGAGAGAGGATTACCTCAGTCCTGGAATGGAGAAGTGTGCAACATACCACAGAATCTACTGCACACTCTACTTTAAAATAAGGAAAATGGAATCTGACAAAAGTCTTGGAATTGAAACAGAGATAAAGTAAATATGTATATAATTTAATTATTATGTATAATATTAAATAATTAATATATACAAACTAAGTAAAAATAACCAAAAGGTAACTCATAAGTGAACAGAAAGGAACCAGAAAAACTCCAGTGATATATATGTAGGCAGATTCACTTCCATCTACTCAAAGAAGTTTCATAGTGGGACATCATAAGCAATGGCGGATAAAGACAATGATTTCTGAATAATGAGTTTGTGTGTCCTCCTGGGCAATGGTCAACAGGAAGACTCTTTTTTCATGCTAAAATTAGAGGAGGTCAGTGAGATGCAGGCGACATTGCAACGTCCTCAGGATGTTTTATGGAGAGGCACATTTACACACTTATTTCCAGTAATTTCAGTGTGCCAAACAATTAGAAACAGAAAAATGTCAGCAATTAAAGAGTGGAGAACCAGAAAAAAAAAAAAAAAAAAAGAGTTGATGCAGTCCATGTTATTGGGCAGAATGCTTCTGGATATTTAAAAGTTTTGACGTTTAGTAATTGCAGACAATTCGACATAGAACTCTGAAATTAGTACACTAGGCCCAAGACGTGTATGAGGATAAGAAGCAGAAACTGATGAGTGCCATGGATCGAGGATGACTAAGGAAGACTGTTTGGACTCAGCCAGGAGAGGTACCACTGAGAGTAATCCCCGGGGGGAATTCACCAACACGTAGAAAGTAGGAATTGGTGTTTTCTACCAGAACTGATTTAGCTATTGCCATTTCTACCTTATATATTTAGTACACTGTCCGATTTATTTCATAGAGTACATGCAATTCTTCTTAATGAATCTTTTAGTGTTACTTCTGAAGTCCCAAGTCAAAAGAAACTTTTTGGGCAAGAAATGCTAAGGGGTAGGCAAATTCCCCCCATATTTGTTGTCACTCTTATGGTGCCCCAACGAGAAGACCAGAAAAATAGCATCTTTTAGCAAACGATGCCTACATAAGGTTATTTCTTTGTGGATGTGCCACCCACCTATTATGTAATAGTTTCACACACTCACTGCAAAAGAGAAAGAAAAACAAAAGCAGGACTGTATATTGGAAGCAATTATAATTCTTATTCGGCTCATATAAACCCTGGGAAGTTTCTCTAATCACATCCTGTTACAAAATTTTATTTCATTTCCTTCACTGAAAATGTTTCTACATCATTTTGTACATAAAAAATAACAAATACAGCTTCGCTGTTTCAAATAGATTCCGCAATGACAAGTACTCTTATAAAAAACAAAACCAAAAAATACCCAGTGTTTTACTGAGGGCTCAAAGGTCAAACTCTAGAGGCTTGAAATGAGAGAATTGTTTTTGTGACACTTTTCTAGAGGCAAGAAAAAATACAATAGCCTGGACTTTCAGCCACTCTGTTCAGATGACTTGTCTCCTAAAATCCTTCTCCATGGACATCATCTCATCCCTGTCCCTACACTGGGAAGGTCCACCCACCTGGGCTTGCACAGACTAAGAAGGAGACTACGTTTCAAGAGCAAGGTCATTTAGAGCACAAGGTGCCCTGGAACTGGAGCCAGAAGCCCTGGCTCTGGGTTCCAGCTCTGCTACTTGCTCCTCGGTGTCCTGTGGCGTCTGCTGGTGTCCCATGCCTGCTCATTGAAGGGACGTCAGTGCTGGCCTGGCGTGTGTATAGGGATGACATAAAAAATGAAATCTTGAAAAATAACTCTATAAACTGCAGCACTCAACGCAAAAATATTAAGTGTCATTATACATCTTTATCTTTGTTTCCAGGGATGTTCGCTAAATGAATTAAGATGGATGTTAAAAAATCACACTGAAGAGAAGATAAGAAGCATGAAGAGATAAGAAAGACTCTTTAGCCCCTTACAATTAGCCCTGCTGCCCTCTATCTTGTCTCTCACTCAGCACTTGTAGCCACCCATCATAAAGGAGAGTAATTAAATGTTCGAGCCTGGGGCTAGTGTCCAACACTTTGGCCAGTTGTAATTTTCCCTAGAGATATATTTCCAGCTTTCTCTCTCACACAGGGGGTTCTGAAGTGCCTTTAGCCTCTGGCTCTCTCTCTTCCTAGTAGAACAGGCAACTGGGAGAGGGTCACACAAGCATAGAGAAAGGACAGAGAGAAGAGACCCTAAAGACACGGTTCACACGGTAATCTGGGTCTGCAAAGCTTTGAGGTAGATCTGGTCCCATTATTGCATGGACAAGATGGGATTCCAGGAAGCAGAGAAGGCAAAAGAACTCTCTGTAAGTTTTCAGTTTTGATCCAGAACAAAGGTTGAGAACCTTCACTTGAAATATCTGTACCTTGTAACTCTCGTCAATTCACAGTCACAAAAATTAGCCATTCACAAACTTCCCTTCCCAGAATCACTTAAATACAAAACTATCATTACTAGTTTTATACCACTTATGTTTCAGGCTGGCAAGTCAGTCTCAGAGGCATTAGAGCTAGAAAAATATCTTTCTTCCCTAATCAAAGAAAGAGGCAGGGCCTGTTCCTTGGGAGACCCCGCTTCCGCCAGAGGTGCCCTGCGCTGTCTTCATTCACCATGACTGGGTGAACCACAGGAAGAGTCCAAGCCTAGAGGTCAGGTCCTCCATTCTAATTCTGACTCTGCTGTATCTTTGGCTTTGGGCCACTTCTGTTTGACTTTGTTTCCTTTGCAGTAGAAAGTATTGGGTTAGATTCCAACAGTGATTCTCAAACTTGGTTGCCCATGAGAAAAAAGCTCTCTATGGGAAGCTTTTAAATTCCTAACACTTGTCTGGCACTTTCCTGACCAATTAAATCAGAAGAATGGGGGCGGAGTGAGATTTAGACAAGAAAAGTTTCTAAAGTTCTCCAAGTAATTGCTGTGTTCAGCCAAGGTTAAGGGCTACTAGTTTAGAAGATCAGAGGCTCTCCAGTCTAGCAGTGCAGGAGAATCACTCGAAAGGCTTTAAAACAAGACCCCAGAGTCTCACCCTAGGAGAATTACAGTGTAAATCTCTGTGGTTGGTCTTAGGCACAATATGCTGTCAAAGTTCCCCAGGTGATTCTAACGTGCAGTGAGGTTCGTGTACCTCCACGTTAGATGATCTTCAAGGATGCTAAGCTTCCAAGAACCTACATCTGTGGGGCTTTAAGCATGTGGACTACTTTTCAGGAAACTAAGTGCTCCAGCTGTTCCTATCAGCTGCCAAATTAAGCAACTCCATCTCATGCTGAGGAACGAGAGGATTATTCCCCCTGCATTTGTCTTATCTGGGTCTCGGCTCTTGACCATCAGAAACATCCCCCCACCCCCAACATTTACAATCTACAAAAAGATCACCTAGACTTGACCTCAGTCCCATCATAAAAGTACACATCAGAGTTCTCAGCTTTTGTGGTCACCCTTACTTACCCCTTTGAGAACCTGATGGAAGATATAGATCCTCTCAAGAAGAAAACTTCACTTCTGCCTACGCACATCGAATTGAGCGTACAACTTTAATGGGTCCCCGAACCCCTGATGTAAAGAAAATTCTGTTCTATTTCGCCATGATATAAAAGTAAAAAATTTACATAGCCCCAGAAAGCAGAAATTGCAACACAGTAGAAAGAGCTGGGACTGAGGGTGAAGAGTCCTGAGTTCTAACCTTAGTTCCACCTCTAACCAACTGACTCTCAAGAGTCAGTGAATTCTTTAATGCCTCCGTTTATTCGTATGTCCAATTAAGAATCCTAACACCCACTCTACCATGCTTCTGCCCCACCTTCCACTCACAAAAATTTGGCACATTCTTCACATACATATGCTCTGTCCAAACTGTGTCTTTGGGACCTTAGCACCAAAGTGTGTTTATTTATTTGTTAACCTATTCTGAGTGCCTCCGTTAACCAAGAGACCGTAAGGATAACAGTACATAAGGGTCTTGGAGCCTGGGAGGGACTGGGTGAAGGGATTGCACACAGCATCCTTCTATTTGGAAAACAACTCAGAATCTGACCTTGGGAGGGGCAAGTGGAGAGCCCAGGAACCCACCATTCACCGGCCACAGTTCTTGGTGGGGAAAGGCTGGAACTGGAACCAGATGTCTGAGAAACAATCTCCCAGACTTCGCAGTAACTGCCAAATTGGCCACGAGCTTGGCAGAAACGAACTGGTGAGCGCCAAGTGGTTTGGAGAGAGTAGGAGGGCCGCTGGTCTCCGAGCACAGGCAACGGGAGAATCCGTGTTCCCACCCTCACTGGGCACTCGGGCCATTAGAGCTGCGACCTGACAAACGTTGTCGATGAGTCCCCGCCAGGAGGGTGGGCTTGATGACTCTAAGGAGCTCCAGATTTGCTGCCTCACCAGGCCAAAACAGAATTGTTCTACCATTAGCCTCGGGCAGAGGTTGACCTCGATAGGAGACTGTGTCCTGGTCAATCCCCCCCACTGCCCATTCTGCCCCCAGCCCACATTCTCTCACTAGACAATCTTTATGGAAGCACGAGCTGAGTGAGAAGAGGAAGGCAGCAGTGTGTCTTGGGCACAAAGTTTCTGCTCAGTAAGTTCACTTAGAGACGAGAGAGAAACCCAATGGCCCAGGAGAGTTTCCCCACCTGAACAATATTGAGGAAACAATAAAATAAGCCCCTAACCAGAAGTGGCGACGGGTGTGCGTATGGGGAGAATAGAGATCCTCAGAGAGGCTGCGGGACGGCGCTCTGGGGACAGAGGAAGAGTGAAGAGAGCATAGAGTTTAGGCAGAACCTAAAGTTTGACAGAGATCGGTCTGTCTGTAACACAAAATGCACATGCACACAAGGACGCACATGCATTCTCTCTCTCCTCCTCCTCCTCTTCCCCCTCCCCCCAAGAGCGACTGATTACAGGATCCATTTTAGAGCTACGTTCGGAGTGCTTTTGTTTTTGTATCAGGTATATACCACATGTGTATATGCCTAGTGGATAAACTGGGTTGTCTGGGAGCTGCCAGATGGCTCAACAGAAGGTGCCCACCCTCACCCCTTGGGAATCAGAGAAATCCCTGTGGGAGGGGAGGGGAATTGTCCAGGGAAAAATAATGCCAGTCTCCAAGTTCTATATCCTAAGGTGGTCTTTGGTCCTTCTAACCCCAGGACGTTTAGTGGAACTGTCGCTGATGGCAGGAGAAATGGCGGGTGGGATGACAGCCTTTGAAGCTGCAGCTTCTCATCCCCGGCTACTCCAGGCTTCAAGGAATGACACACCTGCACTTGCACATCCCTCAAGTAGATAGTTTCTTCTTGCTGCTGAGAAGGAATAACCCTGGCGATATCCTGTGGCTCGGCGGAACAATGTGGCTTTCTTTTCATTTCCTTGCAATTCCTCGGTTGTTGCTTGTGAACTGTTTTGCAACTACTGTTTCCAACTGAGAAAGAGGAATATACACAAGCAGTATATATTTTTAAATATTTACTTCATTGAAAATAAAGATAGGTATCTCATAGTTTCTTCTCATAAACCAAGTGATTTATGTTTCCAGACTGGGGCATTTCTTGTTGTCTTTATAAATTAGACAAATGGATGCTTTTCTACCACAGATTCTTTCTTTTAAAAAAAAAAAAAAATTTTTTTTTGGAGAGAAGGCTTCACGTTCTGCTCAAAATTACTTTCCAGTATATTTGAATCATAGGGAGAAAACACAAACAACTGTTGATGAGCATAATGGGATATGGATATGACCATTGGAAGGTCACTTTGAGGTTCCCTGTCTTGATGATCTGCAAAGTCCCAACGGGACCACTGGCCAGAGGAGATCAAGGAGATCCACTCTTAGACCCAAGAGCTCACAAGCGTTCTTGTGTGTAGCACCTCAACCTCACACCTCTGTTTTGATGAAGAGAAATACATCGTCACCGTTGATGGTGACACCCACCCCCGCCCCCCGAACTCAAGATGTTCTTTACAAACCTAGGAAAAAAATCAAACAAAGCTCTCACACCCTCCACCCCTGAGGAAGTTGCCATGCAAGGTCATTCACCCTCACTCCTGATGGAGTGAGGTAGGCACAGACCTCTCTGAGTCCCCTCTCACTGTGTTTAGGAGATTGTGCTTCATTTCTGTATCAGCCAGAGTCCAGCCGGGAGCCAGAAACTACACCAGTTAGTCTGTGAAAGAATTTACTACAAAAAACTGTAAACTATATATCTTGAAGAATTGAAAAGGCAAACACAGAGTACTTGGGTATGAAGAACCAGAAACTGGAGGAAGCAATTACTACTCTAGTGCGCAAAAGAAAAGGTTGGAATTAAGATTTAGAGCTTTGAGGAGGCTTAGGAAGCTGAAACTCTGACCTCCATGAACGGGATACCATCCAGCTGGCGAAGTTGTTTCTCAAGGGATGCAAAGAGGCTACTGGTATTGGGAAACTGCAAACGGGATTCTAGTGCTGCTGCTCCGATGGGCAGCGGCAGTGGGTAAAGCGGGTGTTGCTAGGGTGACGCTGGGGTGACGCTAGGGTGACACTGATAGGAACAGGAAGCAGGGGAATGGGCGTGGTCCTTCTTCCTTCTCAAGCCTCTCTCCAGCGCCCCCTATCTACAGTCTGCAATAGGCAAAGAAGAAATGTAATTTGCCACTCCCATTCCCAGCATCTAAAGCTAAGAATTGAGGGTGAGAGACAATAGTTTAATAAATAGTACACTTGGCTAGGTCGCCATTGTTTTATCACCACTGACCTGGTCTCTCCGCTTCCCTGACCCACCATTATAAGCTGAGGAACTGGTCCCTTTTTTTTTTTTCCCTTGAAATGGCTAAGCTTAGGTGCAAAGAGGATTTGGGGGCTCCCCAAATTTGGGTATACCAGCATACCTCTGGCCCAGGGTTTCTCAACCTCAACACCATTGACATTTTGGGCCGTATAATTCTTTGTTGTGAGGGGTTGTCCTGTGCCTTGTGGGAAGTTATACAAGCGGGCTACCTACTAGATGCTTGTAACACTCCCCCTCACTCGCTCCCAGTCGACCAAAAATAACAACCAAAATAATTCTCCAGACGTTGCCACTGTCCCCTGGGCAACAAAATCTCTGCCCATTGAGAATCACTACTCGGACCTCTTTCGGCGTCGTTATCCTGGATTTTCTGGCCTGAGGATTACAACCAGAAGGATGCCCATGCATTTGCACACTGCATTATAGTCTTCAAAGCCCTTTCTATGCTTTATTTAAACATATTTAAACAGTCTCAAACGGCAAGAAGAGACAAATACCATTGTCTGCATTTTACAGGCCAGCAAACCGACTCAGAACCCCACCCCCACTGCCCCAACTAGGAAACCCTATCGAGGCAGAATCTATACTACCCTGACAGCCCTCATCCTCAAAGTTTTAGAGGGGAAAGTGGGTGGATGGACAGCTGACTGGCAGAGAAGGAAACCTTCCCCCCTACCCCCTAGCTACCAATAATGTTCCTTTTATTCTTCTTTTAAAGTGTCCAGCTGTTGCCAGGAATACCATATAAAACATCTTTATGAAGTGAACACAGGCCCCAACAGCTTATACAAGCTGGCTCTGTCAAGGGCACTAGTGTTTCTAATTAATGCCTGGGTCCAGTGTTCCATGCAAGCCCTACCTGCACCCTCTCCCTTAGGTTTTGACTTCTGGCTAACCTGCACGGGGGCCCTTGTGCTTATGACTAATAAACGCTCCTACGTTTCTCGCTGGGTGTGGGAGGGTAGAAATAAAAGCCTCTTCCAACTAGCTGCGTCCCAGCCTGAACATGGACCATTCATAGCAGGCACCAAGGAGAAAGCTGCCCCGCCTTGCACTGTCCAGCCGAGCAGCCCTTGTAGACAAACGCTTCTCTGTGGCTGGGCCTCCTCGTTTTGACTGTGCTCAGTATCAGGCGTGGTCACCCTATGGCCTTTGGGGAAAAGCAGGGGACTCCTCACCACCCTATAGAGAAACCATTCTAAAAATATCGGGCAGGTATCTTCACACCCTCCCCTCATGACAGAGTTCAGGTACTCCCGAAGACGGAGGGCGAGAAGGCTGTCACTGTCACAAAATAGGGACAGATATGAAAATAAATTTGAGGCACTCCAGTGCATGTGTGTGCATGTGTGTACATGTGTGTGCATATGTGGATGTGTGTGTACATGTGTGTGTGTGCATATTTTTCCAGGACTTCTCATGTGAAACTGATGAAAACCAAGGTTATAAAGTTGCAGACCCTTTGCAAACCCTGTGGCCAATTGGCTAACTTCTTGACTAACTGATTACTTAGAATAATGGGGCTTTAGATCTCCAAGGAAACTCAAAGATCTTTTTGCCCAACTTGCTCTTTTTACCCAATTTGCTCTTTTTACAGTGAAATTAAGATCCAGAGAGATTAGGTGACAAATCAAGTCCATAATCCACAGCCGATCAGTGGAAACTCTCAGACTAGGACTTCTCAGACAAACAGGCTTCTTCCTGCATCCCCACACCTCTCCAAGAGGGGCGAGGGGTGGCTGGACCGCTGACTGGCAGAGAACTGCGGCCGGGGTTGACAGCACCAGCCTGTGTAGCCTGGCCCCTCCTTCCCAGAAGGAAGGGACTGCTTGGTTAGTGCCTACCTACATGTGCCCCTTCTGTCTCTCTTCTCCTTATTTTACCAAGGCTGATGGTCACTGGTTCCCATCTCCGAAGATCAGATCCTGGCTGCTGGGAGAGGCTGACCCTTGAGTGAGAAATAAATTGTAAACCAGTCCTATGTTCCTAATAGGGAATAAAGCCATAAAACAAAAACAAAACCTTAGATGGGTTATACAAATACATGGAAATAGTCAGATAATTTATCATAGTTCTCCCCACTTATTGATGATGAATATTTAAAAAATAAAATCTAAATCCAGGTCATTGCAGTTCAGAATTTATAACTAAATAGGAAGCTCTGTTTTGGCAAGGACTGTGTTATAATTGCCTTGAATTTTTCAAGGCACTTAACATAATGCTGGACTGGCAATTAAACTAGCATTCTACTGGCACTTGTTAATTAAATATCTTGAAGAATGATGTAAAAATAATGATACCTACTTTTTAAATGACAAGTTGACATCTAAGGTTAGGTCTTTCCAAAACGGCAAGAGAATTTTCCTTCTTTTTGTTGACTCTCACAGCACACCAGGAGGCTGGCTGTCCTCAAGCAGTGGGCATATTCCAGGCTGATGAGGGACGGTTGTGTCCTCAGATTTTATACAGTGTAGGGAGTGTTCATCAGTATGAAGTTTTTCAAGGATTCTGAGAATCGTGAAGAGCATTTGATTTGGAGTTCACTTGCGAACTGTGTGGCACAAAGAAAATCTCTAGACTCTCCTAAAGTGGAGATAATGAAGTCAGTATTCATATCCCGAGGGCGTTGTGAGGACGAAACCAAGCAAAATGATGGAGAGCGCCATGCAAACTGTAGAGTGCTGTCCAAAAGGAGGTTGCCCTTCATACAGGACTGGAGTAAAACCATCTAAATTCAAGAAAGTGGAGTCCCTACGCCTTGGAGGAGGTTTCCCAAAACCACACGAGCACGTGTATTCAAGCATGATGCAGCCACATGGTGACAGCTGTAAGTGCTTGAATTTAGGAGGTGTCTTAGTGCAAAACAAACTTCCTAATTCAAATATAAATTTTAGTTAATGAAATCATAAAGAGTTAGGACTGACTAGCTACTGGTGTGTCTGGAATTGTAAAATAAATATTCTTAAAAGTTCTCTTATGAGGAAACCAACTTACAACAACAACACAAAGCAATTAGCTTATAAAAGGAAACAAAAGTGTGAAATTTAGAAGAAAATGATTGCCCAAATTCCCGATGCCCCTGAATTAACCACCTTTATTTTGGCATACTGTTTCCAGACTTTCTTCATTACTTTAAAATATTAAAAGTAATGGCATAGACGATGCTGTAGGGGCTCAGAACAAGTCACCCCGAGATGTACCTCCGTGGTATGCAGATTGTTTTGAATTAAAGGCGACTTTAGCCTTGGGCTCAAGAGAAACTTCTGCCTCCCCCTTCACTGCCTAGAAAAATTTGAATTAGGGGCCTTGCCCATAATAAGCGATTATCACAGATCACCTCTTTTGACCTATCTTTAGGGTAGGACAAACTTTTATTTACCAAGCATCTGCTCATCTTATCCTACTGCAATGACCCTTTGGCCCCCAAGGCACCTTACCTAATTCTTAGCTCAGGAAGTCGTATATGCCTTGTTCCCTTTCTGTCTACGAACCTCTCGTGAGTGTGGGGTCTCTGACTCTCTCGTCTACGCATGGTCCTTATACCTATGAGTATATTAAATTTGGTTATTTTTTCTTGCTAATAGGTCTCATGTCTATGTGATTATTAGACCTTAAGTGCAGAGGAAATTTGTCCCTCCTCTACAATGCATAGATAAGGCAAAGATCGTGAATGCAGACATAAGTGACTAAAATGAGGGAAATATTAGTCTAGGAGCAACACCTTGTTTTACAGTTGAGAAGTGGGTCAAAATTTCCTTGCTCAAAGGTCAGCCTCAGAAGTGACAGGAACACCTCTGATTATTCCTGCAACAGCCACTTGCGTTGGAGACTTACACCGCCTGTGCTGACGACCGTGTGTGGACTCTCCACAGAGTAGCTTCTCTGCAACGCGTCTTGCTAATCTTACTACTTGCTGCCTTATTTAGTACTATGACTACTCTGCTTGAGTACCGTGAATACCATGAGTACTACGAGTAATCCGTTTTAGTACTTGCACTACCAACTCTTCCTGCTTTACCTCTTTACAAGTTTTGCTAACTCAACAGTCTCCATTTACTTTTTGCATGTTGAGAAGGCCCTTTGTAACCAGGAACCTTTACCAAGTTCCTGAAGCCTGGACGGAATGAATTCTTGCTTAGGCTGCGGCTGAGAAGGGGCTGAACTGACCCCTCTGCCCGGCAGGAAGGGAGCAGTGCAGAGGGAGACGTGAGGCCCCAGAGAGGAACACGCTGTGCGTGAGTTCCCATCGGTTCTGCTGGAGTGACCTCCTCGTTTCATTTGAAAGAAAGCCTCAGAACCAGACACACATTCCTAAGCCTCGGATAATTGCCGATTTTTCCACCTATTGTCTTCCTGGAATCATCGATGACTCTGCTTTGCTCTAATTAGCACAGATAAGTAGCTGCTAAAGTGTGACATGTGTTTTTCTCCGCACCAGTGTTGAGATCCTGCCTTGCTTGCTTGGAAAGAAAGCAGAACAAACAAACCTAGAAAAATAACCCAGAGATTACAGTAAGCTAAAAGTAAGATAAAGTATAAAGCATTAGGTTAGAAATAATTCCTACCACTTTGAAATCGAAGGATCTATTTTCGAAAAACAAAATACATAATAAACATGCATATATACTATAATGTACAATATCTAATTTTCAGTGGGGGGAAAAAACCTCAACAAATGGAAATTTCTCTTGAAGTTTGGCAAAAAGCCACCCCTGCACTCTGATTTGAGAGAGAAGACTGTAAACAACGTGGTGGTGTCTGGTTTTAGGTTACAGATTATTTGTGGATATCTAACTTTGATTATAGTTTAGCTTTTTAGATTTTTATCACAGAAACATATTTCAAAGAACCCCAGCATGCAAATGATGGTGTGGAAGCTTGTAAAAACAAACTCTTAGGCTTCTTTAAGCCTAAGAAAACCAAAATAAAAACACTGGACAAGCTGAGGAATGCCCCCCTCCCTCCAACCACGGGTTCATGTCTCTGGGTTTTGTTCTGTCTGCTGAGCTTTTTGTGTCCTGCAAGCAAAATGTTTGCCCGTTAAGATAAGTCGTGGATGGTGGAACCAACGCAAGCAGAAAGGAAGAGTCTGGTCAGTACCCAGACCCCAAATGCTCTGGGAAAGGTGGGTCGAGCTTTCTCAGTGGCGACAGAGAATGGAACAGAGACAGAGGCCCATTTTCCTCTCAGATAGAGAAGCGTAGGTCATTAGTCAGGCACAGAGCCGAGGGCACAACAATCCCCACCCCCTTCCCGTCCATTTACATACTGCAAACAGAGAGGATGCAGACAACAAAGCAACCTCAAGAAAGAAGAACAGTCACAGAAATGCAGTGCTGCCTGATTAGGGGCTGTGGTAGGGGAAGCTGGCTCTGCAGACCCACCCAGCTTGCCAGGAGAGCCTGGACAGAGCCAGTGTGACATGCACCACTCATATACAGGAGGGCATTTTAGCACCAGTGGGTTCAGACTGTTTCCTGTGTCTTCCCTCGGGGGTCTCTGACTTTGCCAGTTAATGCACGGGTACTGAGGACCTATCACACTGTCTTCAGGGTGCTAAGTATTATAAAAAGGAGAAAGAGTAAGAATGAATTTGCGGGGTAGGTGGCAAGACCAGCTCTTGTTAGACTTTGGGGCTCTTTGGAGACTCTTCCTGATGTCCCTTTCCTAACCTTCCCCCTACTGTGCCTTGCCCTCCCCCATGAACCAATGCTTTGACAATCTTCCTCCCTGTCTTAACGGCGTCTTTCTGCTTCTCCCTTCCTGGGAGACCTACAAGCTTTCTAAAGACAACCACTGGGTAAAGCAAAGGGAGAGCGAGCTGTGGGCTCCAGTGAGAAGATGCTTTCTGCTGGAGAGTCCTACCTGGTGTCTGAGAATTTCCATGCACAAGCCACCTTCACTGAGAGGAGCCCAGGGGTAAAGGCAAGCTCAGGGTGTGTAAATCTCTGCAGAGATCAGTGATCCTGGACTGTTCTTGTGGTTTCTAGCCACGTGACCCCATCAAGTCGCATCTACGCATTTGTAAAACAGAGCTGCTGGTCCCTGCCTTGTCTGTGTGCATGAGACCATGTATACGAAAGTGCAGAAGTAGAAGCTGTTATGGAAGTATTAGATGCTATTAGAACATTAAAAAAAAATGAATAGACACCAAGGTCCCCAAAGTGATCTTAGACGTACGCTGTCTCAGAACATGGAAAATTAGGCTCTGCTGTTGCTGAAAGGGAGCAGGGCTTCACTGTGTGGCTTATCCCAAAAGGACAGGGAAGCAGCCCTTCTGGGAGGTGGGACGAGATCCCTAGCAAACCTGCCACTCCTCACTTCCTCTCAGGATCGTGAGGGAAAGCGCCTCCATCTCCTGCACAATCAGCCTGAACTGAAACACACATCACTTTATGCCAAGTTCCAGGGGCTTGGTCTTCCTTTCCTGAGGGTAGGACTCCCATGAGTCAGTGGGAACAGGGTCAGTGGGAGCTTAGTGGTTTGACTTGAGGGGAACCTACAGGAAATAATTTAAGAAGATAATAAGGGGGATTTTTCCTGTCTGGAAATGAGGCCCACGGGTCTTTGCAGACGACCTTATTCTCTCATATTCAGAAATAAGTGCAGAAAAAGTCTCGGTTATAACCTGTTAGTACGATAAGCCGTATACTCAGACCTTGTTGGAGTAGTACTAAGCTTCGATGCCTTCAGCTCTACCCAGGGCCCAGGCCGAGCAGACCAATGTGATGGCCCGCAGGACTCTCTTTGCCAGCACCCAACACCACACGTCGCCTGGGCCCAGTCCGAGTCGGCACCTCCTTGGTCTCCCATTTGCCTCTCCAGCCTGTTAGGTTTACCCTCTATTGTTCGGAACTCAATTATCTGTGGAACTAAAATTGTAAATTAATTCTCACAGAGGTAGAGGGCAAGTCCTTGTGTGGCACCCTCCTCCCCATAAATAATTTTCATTTTAACAAATGGTTTGACGCCCAAAAGGTGACTAGTTTCAAAATTCAGCATTTAGTGCTATCTGTATTAGTGCTATCCGAAATTTGTATTTGATATACACTTAATAAGTAAAAAAAACAAAGTTATCAGAATGATGAAACATAGAATAAAATCTAGTAAACTCTAGTTCAGTCTCTTCACTTGATAGGCTCCAAACCCAATGAATACTGGATGAATAAATGAATTCAAGAGCGAATGAGGGAATGGAGCCACAGAGCTGAAGCTCTCACTAAACACCATCGAGGGTTCTAGGCCAATGCCCTGATTTCTAGATGAAGGAGTTGAGGCTTAGAGAGACTGCAGCCTACCAAAGTCCTCACCTGGGCCCCAGTGCCCTCTGTAGATGAGTCCCCACATTCCTAGTGCTGACTCCTGGGGAGAGACTCCTGACTGGGGTAGAACCCGAGTTTCTTCCCTCCCCCTTTCTCCCCACGCCATCTGTACAATGCTGCCAAGACTGGCTTTGAAGCAGGACGGCAGCTTTCATCACTCCCACGACTAATATGAGGGAAGCATCATAACAGGAGTCTGGGAGAGAAGCCCCCTCGCTTGGTTCTCACGATTCCAGTTTCCTATTCCTTGGCTGTCATCCTATCTCTGATCAGTGTCCAGTAAACAAAAAAGAGCCTGCTTTATACTATCACAGATAAATTGACACCAGTTAAGGGCTCCATCTTTCACTCTTTCTTTGAAATGAATCCTCCCTCCCATCACTGCTTTTTGTCCCATGAGAGGAATGTGTGTCGACGAGGGGAGGGGAGGGTTCTTTTTCACATCCAAACACAGAAAAGTGGCAGTGCTTTTGCTGCTGGGAGGGGAGGGGTTTGGCGTGGGGAGGGCGTGTTGGGCAGTCTGTAAGGATTAAAGCAATTCTGAATTTGAGAGCAGTTTCATCTTTATCTCTGTCTTTTTAGCCATGGGATGATCACCCCAGAGGCAAAACTGGGTCCTCTGAGTGGTCCCAGTGTCAGATGCAGGATGTGGGCAAAACTCTCTCCAGCGAAGGGGAGGGAGGTGCTGTTTGCTGCATTTCAAATTTCGGTACCACTTAGTCGAGTCATAACTTTCCTTTGATATTCCTGATTTCTGAAATATCTAATCCAGGTGGTTGAAAACGCTAGAACCTTCTTTCCCAAGTACGGAAACAGGAGACGGGAGCTCACCTTAGGGGCTTTCCAGTGCCTGCGGAAAGACGATGTGCAGTTGCCTGGGAAGCCCTGAGCCGTGCCCCCTCAGCAGTGGCCTCCACGAGCGGCAACACGTGAAAGCAGCTCCTATTTCTGTTGGCAGTTAGAGTCCCAAACTCAACTTGGAACATTGTATGTTCAGCCCATTTATACACAGAAATAACTTCCAATTATTTTACTGCTTCACCTCACACGAAAATCAGTTAGGGCATGGTTTTCCCGGTTATCGACATATGGTACAGAAAGTGGAACCCACGGGAAGAGAGGCTAGGCTTAAAGATGATGTGTGGGTCAGGATAAAGCAGAGGAGGCGCGATAAGCTCTGCTCCGTGCATCTTAAAGCTCCTGCTCTTTTCACTATGACACGGTGGGCACACTTCGAAAAAATTAGGCTTCACGATAGAAAGGATTTAGAGGAGGGAATATGATGCAGTTTGTATCTTTCGATGTCAAATCACAGCTTAACGGACATTTTATTCCTACTAGGCAAGTTTTCGTAATATGAATCAGATACAAGAAGTTGCTTCATTATGGAACATTTTCGCTGCACCTGACTTGTAAATATACTATCAGCTAGTAGAATGGTCTTGCCTGGAAGCAGCTCAGGCCCACAGAGCCTGCTCGGGAGGCATCGTCTTCCTTTCTTTTCCACTGGCGATTGTCAACACTGCTGCAATTTACTTTTCTGGCCTTGAAACTTGTTGAGTTTTAGCTGCAATTCAGGCTTTGCTCAATGTTTAGCTTTTTTTTTAATTTTTTTTATTTTTAACTCCAATTTTGATAAACCTATTTATTACTTTTAGGGTGCAAAAACAAAATCGGCTTACAAAGTTATCTATGTTGTTGAAATTCTCGCAGCCTGAAACTCTAACTCCTTAACCGCTCCCTCACGCCACCACCAATAACTTTTTCTCATTGAAATTATCCGTATAAAATGTAATTCAAAAATAACAAGATGAAGTGTTTTAGGAACACAGCTGTTTTATTAAAGTAATAGTTGGCTTGAGATATTATAATTTTGAGAGATTTTGACAAGCTGAAGTGAATTCAAAGGCCAGAAGGGTGAAGGGTCGAGAAATCAGTTTTGGGAGCAGGGGGAGGAAGGACATTGGGTCACAGAGATGCTGAAGGTCTGTCGTGTGAATATAGCCTTCAGACCTAATCTGTTTTTCTGTAGGATGTGGACCAAAGCCACAAGGTCAATGTTAGAAGGATTCAGATTTCAAATAATTAGAATTTTTCAAAAAAGGAATGGACTGCCTGGTAAGGGAGTGATCTTCTCATCAATGAAAGAAATCAAGGGAAAACTAGACGACCCCTGTCAGGAAGGGTAGAAAAGGGCCTTTTCTTGTAATGCTAAGATGTGGCATTCTCCATTAGGATCTCAAGAGTGTCAGGGAGCGCAGGGGCCAGCGGGAGTGGCTCAGAGGCGAATAAACAAGGAGGGAGTGATGACAAATATGGTGGGCCAGACACAGGAGACTTGAAACTGTCTCAGACAAAGAGCCTGTCACAGTCATTCTCCTCCTGCAAAATCAGCTCCTCTAGGTTCACAGGTTCCTCTGTGAGCCAACCATCTTCCACTCTTCCACTCCCCGACTTGATTTCTACACCCTTCTGGCCGCATCTTTAAATTCACTTTAGTTTATTAAATATCTCCCCTGGTGGAGCCTGAAACGTCTTCTCTAGCTGGTTCCCACCGAATGTTCCGTGTTCTGATCCCATGGGAACAGACTCCACTGGAGGCCACTGGTAAAGCCACACATTAAGAGAAACTTCCTGGAAAACCTGATCCTATCACCTGCCATTTGGGCCCTGGCTCACTCTGGTACAAAGCGTGAGAGTGGCGATCACTGAAAACCCCACCAGCCTGCCTGGTGGTATGAGAGGAAGCCCCGGTGTGTCTGTGAGTCTGACTCCGAGTCACTTAGGGGCAGATGTTTGGCCCCTTGTGACTCCTAATCAACCTGTTTCCTACTAATTTACCCTTCAGTCATCAAAATTTTATTTTATAAGAACTTTTTGATGTCCAAGAAGCCTGATGAGTCTCTTGAGCCCTTTCCCGCTTTGTATCATGAACTTCTGTGCTCCCAGATCTGGTACCAGGAGTCAGAGAGGCTTAGGTCTGTGCTTGCAGCCCTGGAGTTATGAAAACAGCCTTGCAAACAATTTCCTGCCCCAAATTGTAGGACAATTGTGATCATGTCAGGTGGCAAGCCACTTTTCTTTACTCTTTGGGTCCTGTCTCTAGGAATGATCCAACTCCATTGGAAATTCGGTAAATCGTGCCATTCATTCACTCCCTCATTCAACAACTGTTTAATGAGCACTTACTACATACCAAGCATTGTCCTGGTGTTAGGCATCCAAATATGAACAATGTTCACTTAATTCTTGCCCTTGAGGAATTCACATCCTAGTGGGGAAGAGGTATGCTTAGAGAGAGCATTCCAAAAAGTACAGTGTCAATAGAATGCCAAGTATTATAGAATGAAGAAGGGGCATCCAACTCAGACTGGGGTGGATGAGAACAGTTATGTGCTGCTTAACGACGGAGACATGTTCTGAGAAATGCATCGTTAGGTGATTTTGTCATTGAGTGAACATCATAGAGTTTACTTACACAAACTTAGATTGTATAGCCTGCTACACACCCAGGCTATATCTACAGGCTATTGCTAAGCTATTTTTCTCTTTAAGAAACACAAGCCTTGCTCCTCCGCCTCAGAGTTGTTTCAGCAGCTGCCGGCCAGCCCCAGGCTCCAGTTCAGGCTGAATGTAGCCCCAAGGCATCAGCTCTATAACCTGGGGCTTTGCTGCAACTGGAGGGCGGTTGGCTGGCTGAGAAGACACGGAAGTTTCACATGTTGGTATATTTCACATGTACAAGGATAATTTTAAGAAAAATTATTTTACTCTTACCTATGTGAATTAGAGATGATGTCTGGTGCAGGCTTCAAAGTCCATCTTTCTTCATCCGCCTCAATTGCTAACAGATTTTTAGAACATATTTTTTTGATGATAAAAATAACACCTTTATGGTAGGAATTTAAATTCACTAAAAAAAGTAACAAAGAAAATTAAAATCACCTATAATGTTACCCAAAATAACCCATTAAACATTTTGGATATTTGCCTCTCTGATTACCTCTGATTAAGTCAAACACTGCGTCAACGTGTATGGATGTTTGAAGCCTCATGATAAATAACCTAGAGGACTTTCTTCTAGAGACTGGACTTCGTTCTGTACTTTCAGGTCTCAGGGTCAAAAACTGCCTGAGCTAACCATGAATCCCTTCATCCAAATAATGGCCAACTGATTGGCTAGATTCAACCTCGGGAGGGATAGAATATTTAGACAAGGTGGCCTGGTTTACAACTTTTATTCTCCCTGGGTGCACCTACAGAGCCTTTTGACCTTTCTTCCGTAGCTATTGACACCAGACTGAATTATGGAAGGAACATAACATCCTGCCTCAGCTTAAATATTCAAAATACTATCACTTTTTAAGAAGATCTAGAAAAGGTGAACCCTGTTTTCCATCTCATGTGAAGGAGTCCTAAGATTTTCTTGTGATATATAAGGAAAGTCATAAGGTAGAACTTTTTTTTTAACCTAAAATAACAAAAGGAAAACCAATTTCACTCTCTTCTTTCGAAGTGTAGTAAAGTGTAGTATTAACTTTCTTTTCAAAATACGAAAACTATTTTTTTTATACTATTGTGCTAATGTGTTCTTTGTGGTTGGGGTCAACATTTTAATTAGCCTTCAAATTCACTTTAAAGTTTAGCTTCAATCTTGCTTAAATTATTTATTATTCAGAATTTAATACCACTCAGAGATATATCTTGAATAACCCAGAATTAAATATCACTCAATATATATTCTTTTCTAAAAGTGGCAAAGAACTAACTGTGATCAAAGAAAGAAATGAAAATCAGGGTGCTGTGTGACCCTTAACAGATTTTATAACCTCTCTGAGCCAAAGTTTCCTTACTGTAAATTAGGAATAACGAGAGTACCTACATGTGATTGATTGCAAAAAATATCCACAGTCCTTCAATCTTGATATCCACACCCTTTGCAATGTGACTTTGCAGACCCTTCCATCAAGTAGTAAAGTCTATTTCTCACTGATCTGAAACTTGTGACTTGCTTTGCACAATAAAGTGTGATTAAAGTGACAATGTGATAGTTCTAAGCCTAAGTCTTGAGAAGGTTTGGCTGCTTCCATTCTCTTTCAGAACCCTGTCTAGCCACCATGTGAACAAAACAGGCTAGTTTGCTCAGGAATGAAAAACCACATGGAGCAGAGACAAGTAAGTAATTCCGATTTAGACTATCTTAGACCAGTCAGCTCCCAGTCAATAGCATCTGAACACATATGCAAAAATGAGCCCAGTCAAGGCCAGGAGAACCACCCAGCTGAGCCCAAAGTAAATTATTAAACAGCGGAATTGTGAACTAAAAAGTGGTTATTGTTTTACACTATTAAGTTTTGAGGTAATTTGTTATGCAGTAAATGCTAATTGATACAGCATCTCACAGAGGCTTATTGAAAAGTTTAGAAGATTAGTATTTGTAAAACATTTATAACTGTTCCTAGTCCTATGTAAACTCTAAATAAGTGGTTTTCATAACCATTATCATTAATAAACTTTTAAGATACCTTCACAGTTCCATGATCTAATTGGAAATAACAACAACAGCAAAAAAATTCTCAAATATTAGCTTTAGTAGGATATTTTGACTTGTATTTCAGCTCAAATCCAAAAGTAATCAGCAAATTAGATTTGCCTGCACTGATATTTTTGTTGTAATACTAATAATATCCAGGGCGACCGAAATCTTTTGGCACGTGAACAAATATTTTTGCTGAATGAGAAAGCTTTGGTCTTACAAATATTTACTCTTTTGCCAAGGAAATCTTAATTGTTCAAATTTTTAAGAAACAAGTATCATTTTGATTTGCTTAGTCTCCTCTCACCCCCACCTCCCAGTTAGAAATGTATTATGTTGAGACCAGACATGTCATAAGCAAATCTACACATTTCACTATGTATGCTGGAAATCAGCTGAGTCATCCCAGGTGAAGTTGAATGTAATTTCAGAACTTAAAAATAGCTCTTGTTCTTTCCTGTAGTAACGAGTACTTACTATATATTTATTTTTCTGTATAATTATTTATAACGTTAGATTATAAAAATTACTATTTTTATGAAAATAAATTGTCTCAAACTTGTTGGAAATGATTTTATATGATTGCTTGTGTAACAAAAAATCTAGAGAGTAGCACACCAGCTCAAGAAATTGCACACATTGGTTGTTTTTTCATAAATTCTGGAGACTAGAGACATCCTCTCTGCTCGTCTTTATAAGGTACATAAAATTTCCAATGGCTGCTTGAATACATCTCATTTGCCAAGTCTTTCATTCTAATTTTTTTCCTATCCTCATGTGTCAGTAAAGCAAACTTCACTTTATAAGAATAAGACTTTACAATTGTCTCATGGTTTTTGGTTTACAAAATACTTTTATATATTATATCATTGTCATTTTAACATCTCAACTACCTAGAGAGGTGGACCAGACATATGTGACTATCTCCATTAACAAAGCGAATGGTACACTGAAGGTTACTGACTTGGTAATTGATAATGTCACTAGGTTCGAACCCAGATTTTCTTTTTTTTAATTTTTCTAAATTTTATAACATTTTATTTTGCTATTTTTTTCCCTTCCTCTCTTCCCCCTCCTCTCTGATAACCACTAGTCCCTTGTCCATGTCCATGAGTGTCTGTTTGACAAACCCAGATTTTCTGATTCCAAGCATTGGGCTCCCTTCACTGTGTACCATCTGGATCTCTATAGTGCTGCTGAATGATGAAAAGACATGGCCAATGAACAGTCAAACGCATATAATTTTGAATCCTGGTTTTACCATGTATTAGTTATGTGACCTTGGACAAATTATTTAACTTTTATAAGAGTGATAATATTATGTACCTTAAGGAATTTTATTTAAGATTAAATAATCCATGTAAATTGCTTAGCACTACAAGTGTTTAATAAATGTTAGTTGTCATTACTATTTTGGTATTAGTGCTGCTATCATTAGCCTGGTAGTAGGCTTTGGTAGCTAGAGTCTCACTTGAGATTTCAGAGTCTGAGATC
>NW_011888931.1:2511563-2514108 GCF_000151845.1 Pteropus vampyrus | reverse complement strand
AATATCTGCTTCTCCACAGATATTCCAGGTACTTCCCAAGAAAAAGACAGAGAAAGCTAGAGATTTATGAGCGCTAAGAATTCACAGGGCTGTGTCTGTTGCTATTCCAGCCACATTTCCCAAGGGCAGCTACTTTGGGAGGAGGCAGCTTTAAGGTCAGACCTACAGTGAGTGAGCTGGGGCAAAGGCGGGAGTTCACTTTTCTTACCCAAGAGGATCCATCAAACCTCATCAAGGTGTTTTCCTAATTCCAAAAACCATATGTTCCAGATTTGCATTAGGCTATTTTCCCAAAAGGCAGAACCCATTGCCATCAGTTTCTGCTTGAATAACCCTTTTTGTTTCCTTCTTACTATATATGTGCACGCACAAAACTGAAGCTAGTGACTGACACATTAAAAAGGCTGGATTAAATCAAACAAATGCAATTGTTCAATCTGAGAACTATTGGGAGCAGAAAATGACATCCAACTGAAAATTTTCTTCTTAAAACTTTCTAGATCTGGACTATACTGTTTAGAAAGACTGAAGAGACAGTCTGTTGGTCAAGAGAAAAACTCTGAAAAGAACTTGACTGAAGATTGAATGCCAGGACTTCAACTTCAAAAGAGGATTACTAATTTCTCCCCAGAGATTAATCTAACCTTGTGGAATAATAACTCTGAATTAACTCGAAGATTTGTATTTTCTATTGTGTTCTTTCAACCAAAAATCTTAAGCTCCGCTATCATCTTACAATAGAAATAATCGAGGAAGCGTACTCATCATTTTTAAGTAAATGATATTTCCTGGGATGGTGTAGGGGCAGGAGAAACTAATGAGAACACAGAACAAATAAATTCAACCTCCTTTTCTTGTAGATTGATTTTATGAAACTTGTTCACAAGATTCAGGATTTCTACCAGATGTCCCCATTCTGGTCAATGTCACCATGATACGACTGACTGGAGAAGAGAAAGCACTCGGCATCTAAAGGAATACAGTGCTCTGCACCATATTTTCAGTTCTGAATTGTTTCTCTTCCCCCCCCGGCTCAGGTCTCCCCTTTAGGAGTGCCCGTGAGGTTTTCGCTTCAGTTCTCCTAAAGTGAGTCTCTGCTCACCTGTCTCGTTAGACCAGCACTTTCGCGGTCCAGCGTGAGTCACAGGGGAGATTCTGTAAACTTGTCAGCAGTCTGTCATCATTCTCTTACTTGCAATTCCAGACTTGAAGATGTGTCATTGTTGGTCCTTCCCGATGTGTTGATGAATGCTGTACATTTGTAGAAACTTCCCAAGACTATCTCAAATCATTTTTACTGCCAAGACACAGGACCCCAAGACGCCCTTTTCAAATACATTTCCTTTCATTTTATAAGACCCTGAATATTTCCAGGAAAATATTATCCATATGTTTCTGTTTTGTGTCCACTTACCTCATCTTACTGTTTAGCAAGAAAAATTGGTATTATCCAAGAAGTCTCATAATCTTTCTTTCCTTTCCATTGGGGGACGGATGGCCACAGTCTTAACCAAGTTTAAGTCTGGCTGGAGACTTGAAGCCACAGGCATTTAAGTTTGCAAACACTATTTTCCTCTTCCTAATCAAAGAGGCCAGACTGGAGACCCAGGGAAGGCAAAACCATTTTAATAGCAGGATGGATAGAGCAGAAGTACCCAAGTAAATTAACCAACACACAATTTATATTCTGTTGACAATGTGTTCTTGAGTACTTAAAATGTTCTTATTCTCTAACCCCAAAATTCTGCTTCTAGGAAATTGTTCTCAAGGCATGGTCAGGGATATACCAACAGATTAATAAACACTGTAATATCATTTATCATAGTGGAAAATTTTAGTTTATCTGAAACTAAATGTCCAACAATATGTTATAAGTTAAACAAATTATAGCATATCTAAAACATGGAATACTATGAGGCTATTAGTAAATATTTAGTAAAAGAATATTAAGTGACATAGGAAAATGTTAATAACATGTTAAGTAATGAGGTAAGTTACACAAAAGTGGCATGAATGTTACTTAAAAACTAACGGGAGGGAACGAACCTATGACCTGTGTTTTCCATTGCCATGTGCAGGATACTTGCTCCAGAAAGAAAGGGAATTTCCCTCCATATCCCAAGAGTTCAGGCAGAGCATTGAAGAAAATTGAGGCTGTGGCCTCCAGGAGAAAAAAAAAAAAAAATTGACTCTCCTGAAAGAATTGAAGGCTCCGGGACTGAACGGGGACAGAGGGTTGCAAGTTTCAACCGGTTGCTGGAACCCAGGATCTTGCTGATCTGCAACTCCTGGGAGGAGGACAAGTGACAAGAGTGACTTATGGAGGCCCTCGAGCATTAACAGTAAGTGCTATGGTTTATTATTATTTCTATCTCTCCCTCTACCGGACAATTCCCACTAAGGTATAAACACACTTCGGTATCTCTCAGCTTAGAATAATCTTCTTTAACCCTGTAACTCTTGCCTCCTCATTTCTAAAAGTTTGCCAATAGTGGACTGCCCCCACGGGCTTGATTTTGGGTACCCTTCAATCCACTGCCTCCTG
>NW_011888931.1:2504486-2511513 GCF_000151845.1 Pteropus vampyrus | reverse complement strand
GGATGGCCACAGTCTTAACCAAGTTTAAGTCTGGCTGGAGACTTGAAGCCACAGGCATTTAAGTTTGCAAACACTATTTTCCTCTTCCTAATCAAAGAGGCCAGACTGGAGACCCAGGGAAGGCAAAACCATTTTAATAGCAGGATGGATAGAGCAGAAGTACCCAAGTAAATTAACCAACACACAATTTATATTCTGTTGACAATGTGTTCTTGAGTACTTAAAATGTTCTTATTCTCTAACCCCAAAATTCTGCTTCTAGGAAATTGTTCTCAAGGCATGGTCAGGGATATACCAACAGATTAATAAACACTGTAATATCATTTATCATAGTGGAAAATTTTAGTTTATCTGAAACTAAATGTCCAACAATATGTTATAAGTTAAACAAATTATAGCATATCTAAAACATGGAATACTATGAGGCTATTAGTAAATATTTAGTAAAAGAATATTAAGTGACATAGGAAAATGTTAATAACATGTTAAGTAATGAGGTAAGTTACACAAAAGTGGCATGAATGTTACTTAAAAACTAACGGGAGGGAACGAACCTATGACCTGTGTTTTCCATTGCCATGTGCAGGATACTTGCTCCAGAAAGAAAGGGAATTTCCCTCCATATCCCAAGAGTTCAGGCAGAGCATGGAAGAAAATTGAGGCTGTGGCCTCCAGGAGAAAAAAAAAAAAGTTGACTCTCCTGAAAGAATTGAAGGCTCCGGGACTGAACGGGGACAGAGGGTTGCAAGTTTCAACCGGTTGCTGGAACCCAGGATCTTGCTGATCTGCAACTCCTGGGAGGAGGGCAAGTGACAAGAGTGACTTATGGAGGCCCTCGAGCATTAACAGTAAGCGTTATGGTTTATTATTATTTCTATCTCTCCCTCTACCGGACAATTCCCACTAAGGTATAAACACACTTCGGTATCTCTCAGCTTAGAATAATCTTCTTTAACCCTGTAACTCTTGCCTCCTCATTTCTAAAAGTTTGCCAATAGTGGACTGCCCCCACGGGCTTGATTTTGGGTACCCTTCAATCCACTGCCTCCTGTGTTCGCCCCATCAGAGTGGCACAGACAGTAAGAGACTTCTCTGATCACTGTCACCCAGAATGTCTCCATTCTGTCTTCTTATGGCTCAACATCTCTCTGCCTCATTCAAGGCAGTGAGGCAGCCACTCCCATCCTCTGAGAACATTGGCTGCTGCGAGCTTCCGGAATACCTGCTCTCCTGGCTTTTCTCTGTCTGAGCATTTCAGCCCCTCTTCCTGAGCTGGCTCCTCCTCCTCAGATTTTAAATGTAGATGACTCTCTTTCTTCTCCCTGCCGTCTTTCCCTTGGTAATAATCATCCCACCCCCACTCCCCTGCCCATTTCTAGAAACTTAAATACCATTTTTATTCAAGATCATTGTCTTATCTGTGTAGGTCTAGTTATCCTGACCTTTGGACCTTTATTCCATATCACATAAAATATATTAAAATGCACCTATAGTTCAAAGTCAATGTCTTTTTTTTGAAGGCGAGGGAATACATTTTTTAATCAGATAAAAATATACACAAAATGAAAATTGTCACTTTAACCATTTTTTAAGTGTACGATTCAGTGGCATTAATTACATTTAAAAGTTGTATCACCACAATCGATTCCCCAAACTTTTCATCACCCCAAACAGAAGCTCCGTAACCATTAAGAAATATCCCTCTTTTCCCATCCTCCCAGCCCCATAACTTCTAATTTACTTTCTGTCCCTATGAATTTGACTATTCTAGATTAAATGTGATTTTTTTTTTGCCATTAAAAAATAATTTTGTAATTTTACTTTTGAAACTGTTTGGATAAAGCATTTAAAATTGGCTCTCATTTTTGAGCTACCAACAAGCATACCCAGGAATTCTTGTAAAGTGGGAAAATCTACTACCCAAATTATTTTTAAATAATAGGTCTTTATTATATACTTGAGAATTATTCAAAATGATATAAAACTGCATTTCGAAGACATGTAATGCATTATTTATTAATTTTTACTTTTTTATTTTGATTTTTTTCTGAAGTAATTTTAGACCCACCTAAAGTTGCAGAATTAGTACAGTCCCCATGTACCCATCACCTCACTTCCCCTAGTGATACGTCTTATATAACTATAGTTCATTAGTTCATTATCAATGATCAAACCCTATTTTAATTTCACGAGTTTTTACATGCACCACTTGTGTATATGTGTTTTTATAGATTCACGTAGGCACCACAGTCAAGATACAGAACTATTACATCAGGACAAAGAAACCCTCTCATGCTGTCCATGTACAATTGCTCCCTCCTATCTGGTTGCCTAATCCCTGCTAATCCACTGATCTGACCCTTGTCTCTATAATTTTGTCATTTTGAGAATGTTATATCAATAGAATCACACCTTTTGAAGTTGGCTTTTTTCACTCAGAGCCTCTTCCTCTACTCTCATCTTTCAAGAACCCTGCTTTCCAAGGTGATCTGTATGAGCACATAGAGTTGGTGGATATAGATTGGTATCTCAAAAGACTAAAATGAGACATTTTCTGTGTGTTGGTAATTTGGTCTACTAGCTTTGAAAAACAGGTGACAGATTCAGTATTGTGTTGGAGATGAAGATCTGTCATAAAAATTTTTCTAATCAGTTGGCATCTCTAGAGTCTTTGCAGACGTATCCTCAGGATTTTTTTTTAATCTTTCTCCCTTTGCCTTTGTCTCCCCATATCCACATTTTCCATCTTCAGTGAAGCCCCCATCCCCTCTTACCTGGTCTCTTAACACTGCCCCATGCTTCTGCTCTTATCCTTCTAAAATCCATTTCCCGTAGCATCTCATGGTTCACACCCTTATGAAGAATTTCATAGTATTTATCTTGTTGATTTATAATCAGTTATTGTTTATTTGTTTATGTCTTCTCCTCTACTATAAAATCACCCTGATAACAGTAAGTTCCTCCTGTCCCTAAAACCACAGACACTTGGCACGATCTCGATAAACATTTATTGTTAGAATAAATGACTAAATGAATATTCACATGACTGAAAAACTGCCCCCCACATGGAATAAGCAAGATAGCTATCCTTATTACACTATACAACTGCTCAGAAAACGCAGGAGAAAATTGAGAACTACTCTGGAAGTTGGGGATATACAGACTGGCAGAATATTGTTGGTGATTTAAAAATCCATGAACATACTGAGTTCAAAACCTCAACACTTTGGAAAATGCTGTTGGACCTTATGTGACCACAGTGGTTAGGATGTTGGCTTTCACCTGAGCTGCAGAAAGATCTCTCTCCCTACTCTCTCCCTGTTGCCTTATTTGATTTCTTAATATCTATAGTAATCGGGCACTTGTAAACTGCTAAGCCACATGCCAGGGGGAAGCACATGGCAAAAAGAGGCAAGTTTCATGCCAGCGCAGTGAAAGGACCACTCCAAATCAACTCAAGTTTATAAGTTCACCCAAGGTGCAGTACTGTACTTGGCTCTAACATCCTGTTGGTGAGACTGGCCAACTCAATTGAACTGAATATTTTCTACTTCAGCAAAAAAATTTATTGATGGAGGAGAGGGGGAGGGTTTGATATTTGGCATTTGGGACCAAAAAGCAAAACTAATTCCCTTTTTGTAGGAAAAAGAGATTTTTACAATAAAAAAATAAATAAATAAAGCCTTTTTCCTTCAAAGAAAAGAAGCAAAATGAGATACTCTGCTCCTAATTGAGAAAAAAATTGTTCTCCAAATGAAATATTTCTATATCATTCTGATAAGACCTGGGCTGGTCTTTTGTGTTAATGAACTATCTTGCCACCCAGATAATATTTCTGAAGCATAGAGTTACTTAAAAATGTGCTTCCCAACACTGAGGAGGAATTCCTTGTGATGCAGGCTGAGGGAAGTCTCCAGGATACTTATCCCTGTTCCCAGGGAGTCATGGCACATGTGTGACCTAAGACCTCAGAAGAAGCCAGTTTACCTAATTAGGCATCATAATCATCCGGAGCATAGGGAATGGAGAAATAGCCACCAAGGCAGGGAGAGTGAGATTTAGGGTGAGGGTGACTCTTCCTTCACTCTGAGCATTCTTTCTTTCACCCATCAAATACTGACCGTACCTACTACGAGAGCGAAGGGAAATGGACCAGGTACTATGAACTGACAAACTGAGACACAGTCCTTATCTTCAAAAAACTTACCATATAAGTATAGAAGGGGAAAACGTGCATAGATAATTCTAAGACCACATGGAGAAAAGCCACATGACAGTTATAGGTAAGATGTTACAAAAGTCTGGAAAAGATAGAACTTAGTTTACCTGGTTAAGGTAGAAAATGGCTAAGAAGGGAGGGTGTGTGAATCTGAAAATTCTTGGTGGAAGAGGTGCCATCTGTAAGGGACCCTGCAAGATAGGTGGGGTTTGGCCAAAAGGATGTGAGGTCAAAGGGGAATTCCTTTGAGGCATCCACAAACTCATCAGCAGAGGAGCATGCCCCTGAGAAGGCAGCAGGAGAAGTGGAGAAAATTGGCTCGATCAGTTCTGAAAAGAGCAGAGAAGCAGCCGTAGGCAAAGGCGCACTTCTTTGATCCATAATCACTTGTGATATCAGCTTTGATTCACTATTTACAGACCAAGATTGTATATAAGACCCCAAAGGTTTAGTTTGGCAAAATATAAGTCAAGGAAACAAACCGATAAATAGAGTAGTTCCCTCTTATCCATGGGGGATATGTTCTAAGATCCCTTATGGAAGTCTGATACTGTAGATAGTACCAAACTCTGTATATATTATGTTTTTTCCTATACATACATATCTATGATAAGGTTTATTTTATAAATCAGGCAATTTCGAGGATAGCAAATTTGTTCTTATCGTAGATCTTAGCAACCTCAGCATATGATTTATTTTTTCTTATTAAGTGGAGAATTTTTACCTTTTCCTTAAAGGAAGCACTTTATAGCTTCTCTCTGGCATACCCGGATTGACAGCATCATCACTTCTCTTGTGCTTTGGAGCCATCAAGTAAAATAAAGGGGGGCTTGAACACAAGCACTGTGATATCATGATAGTCAATCAGATCATGGAGTCAGCTACTAAGTGAATAAGGGGTGGGGAGCATGGAGACACTGGTGAAAGGGATGATTTATACCCTGGGTGGGAAGGAATACAACGGCATACGATTTCATCATGGTACTCAGAACAGTGCAAAATTTAAAAACTTATGACTTGTTTATTTCTTGGATTTTTCATTTCTCAGAAAGCAAAACCTTGAGTAAGGGGGGACTACTGTACCCTGAAGAGATTTGCATTCCAGACTCAGAATTGCCTCAAACTGGGTGTGGGCTCATGGTAACCTCACTGCTTCATTCCCCTGTGACTTTTTTTGAGCTACCTCACTGGCTTCTCCTGAATGATGAATGAGATCAATTAAAATTCAACTTTGGGAACATCTTAGAGAATTTAGAGGCAGAAATTCATAATGGCTCAGAGCATGGACTTTTGGAGTCAGTTTTTCCATATTTTAATCATAATTTCTTCTAGTACTCACTTTGTAAACTTGGGCAAATGATTTAACCTTTTTGAGATCATTTCTTCATCTCTAAAAGTGGGGCTAATAACAGTATATATTTCATGGGCTTAATGTGTAAAGATTAAATAAGAACATTTGTATGAAGACTTCAATCCAATTTTGGCACCTAATAAATTAGCTGTATCATGAATAAATAAATAGTGGCCCCAATCATGAAGTTGATGCTGCATTATACACCATTATAGAAGAAAAAGCCTTGTGATGAGGGTACTTAACTGACTCAAGAGATCTAAGACATCAAGGCATCATTTGGTGATTTAAAATATTGAATAAACCAGTGAGCAATCCATCGAAATCTTTTAGCTTGAATTTTTCAGTGGAGTGAAGAGCCAGGAGAGATGACATTTAGGGATGAACTAGAAAATACAACTCACCTAGAAAATTTTTAGTAGAATTTATTCTCTCTTTCTCTCTCTCCATCAACATACTGGAAAGTGGTCCCTTCCTATGTTGAAGTTTGGGCTATAAAAGGGCTCTCCGGGAGTAGTCATCTCACTTGCCATCGGCAGCAGCCCTTCCAACATTGCCAGTGGAGTTCCATAATTTTTGCCTTTCAAATCAAATGTAAAGCTCCTGAGGCTCATTTGTCTTAAGGTTTCTCCCATGATGTTTCTTTCATCCAAGGTGTCCACCGAATAATCAGACTATTAATGGAAAGTAAACTCTCAAGCTTTTTGTAACCTCCTCCCCTAAACCTGAGTCACTATTGTAATATTCTGTTTCACTGGAATTTTAACACCTTCATTTAGAACAAGAAGTTAAGTAACTTCACACAAGATACTTTAGAAGCCTAACACTCTCTTTGGAGTTCACATTCTCTTGCCTATGGGACTGGGATAAAGTATACAGTTTATCCAGGAAAGGTCATGCCAAATGGAGACGTAGCACTTTGTTTGAAAAGCAGGTATCTTATTACGTACAACCCTCACCTTCTGGCCCAGCCTAATGCCATAATTACTCTCTTAAACTTCCCTTTATTTAACATCATCTTTCCTGTCTTCTTTTGTTACCATTATTTAATTAACTAAACAGACCAAATACAATACTGAGGGCTAAGGACGGCATGAATCCAACTTGTGGAAGTCTGCTTTTAATTTAAAAGTATGGGGCCAGTTTCTTAGAAATTGCCGCATTTTAAAGAAAATGAATTTTCCTTCTTTATGTCAAGAGATGGTTGATCTAATTAAATTTGGCTTAATCTAATAATGAGTTATGTTAATGCTGTCTTCAAAATTAACATTTTGGTCCCAAATCCAAACTTTAATCATCAGATGTGTATTCTTGCTAGTCTAAATAAAAAAATAAATAAAAAATAAAAAATTTAAATTCTTGAATTCTCCACTCTCATAAAGACCTATTAGAAAGTATTGTGAGGAACAGAAAACAAGATTACATTGGCCACCAAGTGGACCACTGTGACTCATTTT
>NW_011888931.1:2491223-2503296 GCF_000151845.1 Pteropus vampyrus | reverse complement strand
ATTTTGGTCCCAAATCCAAACTTTAATCATCAGATGTGTATTCTTGCTAGTCTAAATAAAAAAATAAATAAAAAATAAAAAAATTAAATTCTTGAATTCTCCACTCTCATAAAGACCTATTAGAAAGTATCGTGAGGAACAGAAAACAAGATTACATTGGCCACCAAGTGGACCACTGTGACTCATTTTTCCTTGTAAAGAGATATGGAAATTAAAAATAAACAAACAAAAAACTATTGGGAAATTAGGAAGGTCTTTATAAATGTAAGCTCTTGCATGGTAAAAGGTGTGATTCACTTTTGCACGTCTAGTGCTTCCCACAGTCACACACTGGGTTGGTGCTCAGTAATGAGTGCTGAATAGATGTAAACTTTCAACCTTAAAAAAACTAAGCTGAAAGTGAGATTAACCCAAGATGAAGATTCTTTTCTGCTTTTCTTTCGATCATACATAGCAGGTATTCGAGAAATATTTATCAAATGCATGAATGATTGTCTCTGAAGCTAACCTGGTACAGAGAGAAACCATGGTGATTGAGATGCTGAACTCAGCACTACACCTGCCCCACAGTGCAATACCATGGGGAACCAAGCAAATAACAATTTATGACAATTTTGACCATTAGGCCCAAGAATTCTGCCAAGTTTGACTGGTTAGAAATGCAATTAGAAGACTAAATTCCCTATCTTGTTCTGATAACAATAAGAGATGAAAGGCAGTGTATGGATAACTGAAGAAATTTCAGTGACCTGTAAGAATTTTCGACTTTAAACATGTCGGATGACTTTAGAGCAGTCTGTAAATAGTTGGTCTATGCCCTGATCCAGAACAAATTGGTAGAGAAGGACATGACTTTCCCTGGGAAGTTTTTGCCACTCTGGCACAGAAAGAAAACTATTCTCTTGTTCTGTTTATCCAGAGTAAAGCACATTCTTTTTCATGTTAATATCACAGAAAAAGAAATAAAAAGAAGACAAAGGTTTCAGCTACAAGAGTCAGTAAACACAGCTCCCAAAAGATGCTTGGTTTTCACAGGTTGATTAGACCAATCAGAAGCAACAAGCATCTCTCATTGGAGACATCAAAATCAAAAGCCTTCACCTCAAATCTTAGTATTATTCCCCAAAGTCTGAAAGACACCAATTTCACATGGGTGGAATGATATTACAGAGAGGAACTGGAAGTTCTGTGAAGATAAATGAAATTCAGAATCTTTCTAGATTTAAGCAGGGAATAACAACCACAACCACCATGAAAATCACAAAATTCAGCGATTATTACAATAAAGAATGTGGTCACTAAAACTGACTCATGTATCTCGACTCCTCAGTAGCAACATGGACTTTTGTTTATAGAAACTGGATTTTAATAACACCAGTCTTTCTTCAGATTTTCAAATAATTTCATAAGGATAAAAAGTTGACTAGCATGTACAATATATACATATTCCATCACCTACTTATATGAATTTGTGTGCAAAGACATGCATACTGGGAAAGAAGGCCAACCATGCTGGCCTCTAAAATGAAGCCGTGTCTGGGGAGAAACACAATAGACATTGAACTGAACACATCAAAACTGCTTAATGGTTTTCTGACGTGCCTGCAGGCAGTGGGGAATAGCATGTCCAATTGGAAGTGCAAGGGAGAATTCTGAAGCAGTCAAAAAAGAAATGAATCCTCTTTCTCTTTTTCTTTTTGAACTCTATAATATAATTTTTCAACATTGTCCTTTTGAAGTCTGACATTCAGAAGAAAATTCCTTGAGGATTGTGAGATGCTGGAATGCATGACAAAGGAGGGCACGGAATGTCCTTTCATGTGGGTCTTTAAGGAGAGGGTAGATACAGAAAGTTTACATCCCACTTCACCCTCTAATTCCAGCATCCTAGGAAAATGAATTTTAACTCTGCCTGATGAGCACAAATGGAACAAAACATAACAGAAACAAACATTTACTCCCTAATGATTTATGTTCTTATCCTCCCAGCTTATAAGCAAGCTCTTTAGTAGCTGGGACACTCTTCGTCCTATTGGGTCCCTCCTAGTCTTCTTTACCCACAGACATTTGCAAGAGCTCTGAATCTTCTTATTCCTCTCTCCTGGTGATGTGCTCATCTACGAATCCCCCCACCTAGAGCCGGAGCTACATCCGCTTTCCCTCGGGCTGTCGGCTGACCGCAGGCACCGGTCTGCGCATCCTCCTGCACTCACGGATGGTCCACGCCATCGCTCGTCCTTGATCAGCTCTGTTTCCCAGTTCCCTTCAGAACAATGCCACATGTTTCCTATTTTCTCCAAATTTTCTGGAGTTGAAATCATTCCCATGGGAGAGTGGAACCAAGCCTTAACTTCAGGTCCTGACTGTCCTCCCTTCTGGGTAAGACAACATACCCTCTGTCCCCTCCATGCTCACCCAGGCCATGGCCTCCTGCTTTGGGGGCAAACAAGCCTCCGGAGGTGAGCTCTCTCAGCTTCGGGCCCTCTGTCTACAAACTCGCCCACCTTCACACCAGGCCTAGGCTACATCCAGTACCAGAAATTGAGGCATGCCTCCTCACGTTCAAGGTCATACAACCGCTGCGCCCTGGGCCCCGAGCCTCCTATTGGACTTGCTCCACCTCCCTCTCCTCCATAGTTTCAATTTCTCCCTCTTTTCCTTCTTTCCAACCTCTTCTAGCTTTCCCCATGGTATATAAAATATCCAAATCGATCTCATCTAATTCTTTCAAAAAATAATAGGTTTCATCGACTTCACCATCCTTTCTTTAGAGCAACCTCCTTCTCAGCTAAACTTCAGGAGAGGACAGTTCTGCCCTTCCTGCCTCTCTTCTGGTGTTTCTCGCTTATTCTTCAAACCACTGCTTCCCGCTCACTGTCTCAGGGCCCCATAAGGCTTCCTTTTTTCCTAAGGACACAAGAGACCTTCATAATAAAGACTCCTCCTATTACTGGACCTCTACGTTGTTCGACACTGTTGACCCCTCCCTGCATCTTGCCATGCTCTCCTGAGCACCCCCTCGCCCTGCCCCTCACACTTCCTGAACTCAGTTTCTTCTTAGTCTCCTCTGTGGCTTTCTCTTTCTCCTCATCCCTTTACATGGAAGTTTGGTCCTTGGCCCTATCGTCTCCCTATTCTTTCCTTGGCTGGGCTCACCTAATCTCATAGATTTGGGAGTCAGAGTCATTCACATATAAAGAAAGGGTGATGCCATACTCCTTTGCGTCATCTCATCCTCCAAGCTCTGACTTCTATACTATATACGATCACTTTGTCATACTTTCCTTCCAGTATCCATTAGCATGTCATACTCAGCATGTCAAAAATTCCCCTCAATTTGTACTCCTTCTGTATGTTCTGTCTCCAGTGGTGACAGCATCTTTCCTGGTTGTGCTATCCGGCTGCAGGTAAACTTCATTCCTGACTCTTCATTCCACCTGCGTTGTGCCGCCACACTGCTAATCTGCCACTGCATGCTCCAGTTTACCTGCTAAATCTATCTCTCACCTGCTCTTGACCTTGACAACCAGTACCCTAGTTTAGGTCCACATCACCTCCCATGAAGATGAGTGCAACAGGCTTCAAGTGCATCTCCTGCTCCTAGTGTCATCCTCTTCAAATATATTCATCACTCCCCATCAGGGAGATCCATGACTAAAATCTGACCTGTAATTCACCTTCCTATTACCTACAGGATAAACTTCAAATTCTTCAGCTGGCTATGCAGAGAAATAGAGCGCAGTATTTCAAATCAGAAGCTGAAACAAACTATCACTGGGAAGCCAGAACCTATGTGGTAAAAACGTGATCTGTCAGCCCAAGTCTACTGGAAATTATAATAAAATTATTTGCATATGTGCTTATGTCCCAAATTAGATTGTCTTGAGAAAAAGACTGCCCCAAGTGCCTGGAAAATAGTAAGAATTTAATAAATGTTTGTTGAAGTGGGCGTGGACTGGTCTTCCTTAACTTGCTTTTTTCCTTTGCTTTTTTGCTAAGGTTCTCGGGAATTTTCTCCTAAAAATCGGAAAAGAGATAGGGAGAAGTGGTGGGTAGCCATTTGAGGCAAAGGGATGAAAGGGAATCTGTGAGGGGAGGAAGTAATAAGGACTAATGTGTGTCTGGCTCCGTGTGACTGATTTTAAGAACAGAAATGCCTCTGATTAGCATGATGGGCTCAGCTGCACAGGAGAGAAGAAAGGTAGAGATGCAAAGAGGGGCACTTGTTTCTGACCCGCACTTAGCCTGTGCTGCTGATAAGGACAGGATGACATTGGAATCTCTCTCTTTATATATATGTCTGTCATTAAGAGAGCCGACTGTCATCTTCGTAGACTTGACCTAATACTCCATGTGTTTACCATTTAGGTGTTAGTATTCCGGGAATATAACTAAGCCCAAGAAGTGTCTGGATTCAAAGAATGGTGAGCCACCTTGTCATGGGGTCCTCTGGCACAATCTGAGAACCTTTTCTCAGCAGGGAGATGCCTCTCAAATCTCGTCATAACACTTCTAGAGGACCGGAAGGTGCTGCTTCTATCTCTGCCTATACTTAGGCTCCCAAAGTTCCCACCAAGATCAGCAGCTTTGCCCCTAAAAGGGAGTCCAGCGTCCTTTATCGCATTAATGGCATTTTCCTGCTTATCCAAGAGTAAAGAGCTCTCAAGGACACTGTCTTTTTGTATTCTTCTTCATCCATGTGAATATAATTTGTGAAGTTAAAGCTATAGACAAATCTCAGGCATTATTTTTATTACTATTATCAAAAACTTCCTATGTTCCTAGGCAAACAAAAATAGGCCTCTTTCAAACCTAATTACTTTTAAGAAAAGATACTTTTTTTGGTTATTATTCTCCTTGTCTATTGATTGAATTTTTCCTGGAATCCTCATTTTCTGATATTATTAAAATTCTCAAAGAAATCTTCTGTTATTGCCCAAATACCAAACTTTTGTGGTTTATTAGAAAATCAGAATGTGTAAAGCTGACTGGATTACCTCACTATTATCCAGAACTTCCAACATATGACATTTAAAATGATGAGTAAACACATGAGTGTGAGTGCTGTGATGAAGTTCCTGCCTTCAGAATACCGTAATTTCAAAACAAAATTAAGAAAGCAACCTTTGTATGAAATCTCTCTTTGTCCATTTTCGTTTGAGTTTATTTTGTTGTTTTTTTACACTCTGATATTTTTCTCGTTTACTTCCTTCTACGGTGAGGAATTATGTACTCATTGCTCATTCTTTTTATCTGATTCCACCAAGGCATGCCAGATTTCTGAGTTGAAGGTGATTTTCAACGAAGACTCAGATGAAGAATTAAGGAACTGGAGAAGAATCTTAATTTCACTGTTGGTACCTCTCATCTGCTCTTTTTCTCCTATTTTAATGTAATTAAAAGGAATCCTATGCTTATGATCCCATAAATTGTTGGCGAGAGTAGAAATTTCTGTAACCACTCCAGAGGGTAATTTGGCAATGTATGAAATGTTTAAATGTGTTGCCCTATGACCCAAGAAAAATTACAGGAATGTGTCTAGAAGGATATTCATCAATGACAGATAGCATTATTTATTAAAACAAAAAATCTAGAAACAACCTAAAGAGCATATCAGTCAAAGAAAGAACAAAGGAATTCTAGGCAGACATTAAAAGTAATGACATTGTTATGCATTAGAGAAAAAAAGGTTACAAAAGGGACATATGGTAAAATTTCTTTTTTGTTAAATCGCGTGTGCGTTTTAAAAAGTCCATAAGAAGATTCAAAATGTTATCACTGGCAAGTAGAATGTTAAATATTTTTGTAAAACATCCTGCCATGCTGTCTGAATATTTTATCATGAGCATACATTATTTTTCATTTGGAGAAATAAAGCACTAAACTTTGATACCAGAACTTTGCGAGGTCCATGACAAGGCACCTCCTCGAGCCCCAGGGCAGTCTGGGAGAAAGAAGATCTTCCCCTGAATCTGCTTGCATGGGTCATTTGGTCAGTCGTCTTGGCTCTGCCAAGCAGCTGACCTCCAGAGAGGCTACTATGGCATATCCGTTCAGCAAGACAAGAGTGTCACCATCTTTGGTTCAATGCCAGAGAGGATGTGAGCAGCCCAGGCTTTGGGAATGGTGGTGCCTGCCTTGCAGGTCACATAACAGCCACGTGAGATCAAGATCACAGGCCAGCCTAGAACAATACCTAAAAAACTGAGTTTCACTCGACGCTAGAGAGGCCCTAAGAACAACTGGGAACAGGTTAGCCTGTTCCCTGCTTGCTCTGGCCTAGCCCATCAGTGCTGATGCTGGTTCCCAAGCTTGCTCAAGCCAGAACCCTCTTTCTCAGGGACAGACAACACAAGGTTTACTGGTATAAATATCCTGGGTATGCTAGACAGTACTTTCAAAACAAAACAAAACTTGATTTAAAATAATAAACCTTCCATTGATGTTGATAATGAAGGAGATATATTACTAGGTCTTGCCTAATTTTGGAATCTTAAAAGTAATTCTTCGCATATGGGACTAGTTATTTTATAATAAATAAATGACTTGAGCTATTTCTCCTTAGACTCCATAACAAGCTTTTTTTGGTTTGGGGTTTGTTTTAACAACAGTAGCATGACACAATTCCCTCAGATTTCCCAGCCAGCAGGAAGGAGTCACTGGATGTGGCCCAGATACAGCAGCGACTCACTTGTCACACTAACTCTAGACACGCTGCTCATTCCCAGGGCTTTGGTTTCTTCACCCTTGTAGATCATCACTGATATCTATTCTTTCCAGGCGTACACTTCTAAGATTCTTTGCTTCCTATCACCTTTCCAGAATGGAGAGAGTTAGTATTTCAAGGTTCTAGACCAAAGAGATCTTCAGTAAAAATGTAAAGTTGCTGCCTGAAAGAGCTTTGTGGGAGAAGCTGACCTTCTAGAGAGTAACACTGGGCCAGTCCTTAGTTGATGGGTGAGAAAGTAGGAATAGCACCCAACGATTAAATGAGAAGTGGGACAGATGACCCTCCAGCTTGACCTGGATCCAGATGTTGGTTAAACTGAGATAGAGTATGGACAGTAGAGGGAGGGGAGGATTAAATTTTATGAGCATTTTTTTATGTATAAGGTGTATTTTTGGTGTTAATAAGAGCTAACATCTCCTGAGCACCTATCATATGCCTGGGCTGTGTCTATTGCTTTATATGTGTGATCCATTGAGCCCAGCCACAATCCTATACAGTTAGAACAATTATATCCATTGAACAACAGAGAAAACTGAAGCTTAGAGCTCATGCAGCTCTAAGTCATGACCCAGAACAGCAACATGAGTCTAACCCAGACCTGAGCTCTCAACCAGTAAGTTAACTATAGTGCCTGTCAGTCACTCTACTGAATAGGGAACTGAACCTGAGAGGCATAAGTATTTGTCCAGAGTCACATGGCTAGTAAGGAGCAGAGTGAGGATTTGAAACCAGTTTGCCTGACACGAAAACACATGATCCTTCAATTACACGTGATGCTTCCCCAGAGTCTGGCAGTGAAGGAAGGTCCTCAGTCCACTTAGCAGGGTTGCTGGCTTTTCTCCACTTGGAGCCTTAGTAACTGGGTCCAGCCTTAAACCCAAAATACAGCTGAGAAAAAAAAAGATGCATGGTCCATGTGACCAGTAAGCCAACCTAACCAAGACAGTTTTAGACTGTTTTAAAGATCGTAGGATACAATGTTGTAACTTCTGTGGTATTTCTTTTTAAATTTTATTATTATTATTATTATTATTAACACATCTTTATGTTGCTGACTTCGCCAGCGTCTACGCCAACAAGAAAGGAACAAATGACTGGGGCAAGAGTCAGCAAAAGGTCAAGGCCTGAATGCAAACCTGAAGTAAGGATTTATTTTTCAGCTTAGCTGCTTATGCTGGAAGGACCGTTTTTTTTTTGTTTTTGTTTTTGTTTTCACTTCCCTACTTTGTGAAAACCAGCTGTCAGGCACCTTGGACAGCCTGAGAGTATAACTGATTTCACATTACATTGACACCCCAAATTGTAACGGTCACACGTGCTCACGTGTGGGTTTGTCAGACCTCATCTCCATGTCTCTCCAGTTTTCCTGGTGGTGTCTCATTTGGCCTTACTTGTCTGTTCCTTGCTGGGCCCCTGACAGCTTATGTTCGCTGTTCCCATCTTCACTTGAGGAAGACACCTCTTGAGAGCAGAAAGGCCTGCTCCTGGGCTGCTCCCTTCTAAGTCTTGCTGGCTTCTGGTCACCGGTGGACTTGGTGGAGAGGTGTAGACAGTGGCTCACTTTCCAATGTCTTGTTGCACCTTGTTGCCGAGGCTTCCAGGGGCTTGGGCTCAGCATCTACACAGGCCCCCAGGAAAACAGCTCCTCCATCTGCTGGCCCTCACCCCTGCCTGGGTGAAGAGCAGAACCCAGGCCATCCTCCTCCACCACCGTTTCTCTTCTTGCGTCTTGCATGTTGTATGATGAACAACTCTGTCTTATTTCTGCAGACGTGAAACAAACACCCCATCCTGGTTATCAGGAAAAAAATGGTGAAGGTGCATGTCGTCGGCAACTTCTGAGAGGGATCCCAGTGATCCCCCTCCTGGTACTTGTGCCTTCGTCATCTCCTTCTCCTGAGTGAGGACCAGACTCAGCGACTTGCTGCTAATGACTAGAATATGACGAAAATGATGGACATCACTTCTGCGATTAAGTTATTCTATGAGTTGAATGTTTGAATTTCCTCCCAAATTCATATGTCAGATTCTAATGCCCAATGTGATGGTGTTTGTAAGTGGGGCCTTTGCGGGGTGATTAGGTTATTGGGATTGGTGCTCGTATAAAGAAGCCCGAGAGAGAGCCTTTATTCCTTCCACCATGGGGGGACACAGTAGAAGATGGCAATTGATGAAGAAGTGGGCCTTGAAGAATCTTCTGGCAACTTGATCTTAGACTTCCAGCCTCCAGAACTGTGAGGAATAAATGTTTGTTGTTTACAAGCCACCTACTCTCTATTTTTTTTACAGCAGCCCAAACGGACTAACACAGGTTACAGAAGACTGACTTCCACCTTCCATGCCTCTCTCTTACTGTCTGGCTCACTCCAGCTGCCATGTTATGAGCTGCCCTGTGAAGAGGCCAAATGGCAAGGACCTGAGAGAGAGGCCTCCAGCTGACAGCTCATGAAGAACTAAATCCTGCCAACCACCACGTGAAACGGCTCAGACTCACCTCTTTCCCAGCTGAGCCTTGAGATGATAACAGCACCGGAGAGGACCCAGCTGAAGCACACCTGAATTCCGGAGCCACAGGTCTGTGAGAGAATAACGTTTTTGTCTTAAGGCACTTAAATTTGGGGGTGATTTCTTACTCAGCAATGTATAACTAAGACAGAGCAGGATGTAAATCTTCTCTCAGACCCATTAAACTTAGGTTCCTAGTCAAGTTCCTTTGGGAAAATCCCAACTTTGTGTGGCTGAGCTGGCTGAAGAGAAAATTTCCCATGCTGAGGCCAATGGAATCAGGTTTACGGGGTGGGGAAGGGAGCGCTTTTACAGCTTTCTGCAATGGAGGCCTGAAGTTAGGGCTGAGAGGGAGCTGACGGATTGTGTGATAAGCAAGCCTGTGGACCCCTCCCCCTCCATGATTTTACCGTCCAGAAAGTACTTGACAGAGAACTTGTTTTAAGTCCACAAAGAAGCTTCACGTTGAAGGTGAAGATGGAGCTCCCTCGAACCATTTGATTACATGCCATGTCCCAGCACAGATTGATAAAATATGTTTTGAGAATTTATGTCAGGAACTTTTATAGTATCTGATACAGAACAAGCACACAGGAATACCTGCTGACTAATGTAATGGACGCAGCAGTGGGAATAATGATTATAGACATATATTCTTCGCCTCTTCTTTTACCAGATACTATATCAAGTGCTTTCAATTCTTTTTCTTATTAATCCTCATGACCACCTTACCAGGTGTGTATTGCGATCCCCATTTTGCAAGTGAAAAAGAACTAAACACAGTATTAATTGGAGTAGCTTTTTCAGGGTCACACCAAGCCTATAAAAGTAAAAATAAGACACGGGGTTCTGGCTCCACCACCGTTCCCAGTCCAGATAACCAGTGTTCTCACCACGCATCCTGGCCAGAGGGCGGGAGGGTTGTGGAAGGGAAGGCGCTGTTCTGGGGACTGCCCGGAACAGCATAAAAGCCAAACCTGTTTACATCCCAGTGGTCTGGCTCCTACGCCTTGACCTTGACAGCTTCTTACAAAGCTTTTTAATGACTTTTGTATGCCTGCCTCACTCCTTCAAGGAACGTGCTGCTGTGTTTCTGCAGGTCTTTTACCTTTTCAACAGAGTCTGTCTGGTGCGCTTCGAAAGAGGATTCCTTACACTCCTCTGATCCTACAGGGCATTCGGCTCTTGAGATAAGTGGACCAGGACATACCAGCCTCCCACGCCCAGGCTCCTGGCTGAGAAATCTCAATTACTTCAGGTCCTATCTACACCACTTTCTCATGTCTAATACATCTCGAAACACATTTAGGAAACTCAAAAATGAAAACACCTTCTTGAGATAAGGAATGACTATTTCAGAAGAAGCCTAAAAATAAAGTACAATCACAATCTGCATACGCTTACACGTCAGCCTGTCCTGCTTGAATTCTGCCTGAAAAGCTCTAGCTGCGTGACATCAAGCAAGAGTAACTTTAATCTCTAAGTCTCCATTTTATTCTTCCATAACAGCACTGTCCAGCACGGTGGCACTAGCCACTTGAAACGTGCTAGAAGTGGAAAATACATATTGAACTTCAAAAATTAAGTCTAAAAAAAGTAAAATCATGTTATTAATATCTTATTATGAATTATATATCATTAACATATTATTGTTAATAATTTTTATATTGATGATATAAAAACGATAATATTTTGGATATATGGGTTAAATAAAGTATATTATTAAATTTTTTTAGTACTACAATCATGATCTGAATTTAGCCAGACTGCCCTCATGTGCTTAACATGGAATGATTCTGGCCCAGCAAGATGCTGGGCTCCTGTGCAAACCACGGACGGGTCATTCCACAGAGGCAGACCTGGGACCAAGATGGGGGATTTGGAGTCCTGCGGGCATATTTAATCTTCTGAATTCTGTCTGAATTCAGCACCAAGTTCATTACTTGTTTGTTACCCTCTAGGCAAAAGGAATTAAAACTTAAAAAAAAAAAAAATCTCCAGTGGAGAAATAGATCAAAGGCAGTTGAACTTGGTCAGGGGCATCCAAAATAAATATTATTTCGTGGCTCAAACAAATCTTCTGGCTGTCTGGGCAAGACATGTTGATAAGGGACTTTTATGTCTCTTCTCAGCACTCCTCATTCCTCCAACCCTGTTCGCCTCATTTTGTTGTGGCGCGATCAATTCTAAGACCCACGGAGCCAATTGAAATGAATTATGAACCTTTATTAGCCGGCTGGCAACTGACTACCACACTGAGTTCAAGGAGATCAGCCCCGAGCTCCCAAAAGAGGCAACTTATAAAGCCTAGAACCACACCCTGGTTTAACATCGAACAAGCAAACAGATTAACCACACCCTAGTTAACATCAAACAAGCAAGCAGATTACAAAATCAGAAGTCAGCCGTTAGCATATCTTTGCCCAGAACTACACCCTTAACATTCTCCACTGGTTTTTTTAGGGGAATTCAAATCATTGATTCGTCAACCTGGAGCGGTGGGTAGTGAGTTCTGAGAACCCTGAGTTTCACTGCCTGCACCCTTTTTTGACATACGTAGTTAACAGTAGGTCTAATCCTCTCCTATTTTGTCAGGTTTCACCTAAAAGCCATACAAAGACCCCCTTACTTTAGGACTGAGAGAATTAAGATGGTCCAGACCAGACCCTCGATAGTCTTATCTTTAATGGGTCCTCTGTCCGACACAGGGTCCATTGTTCTGATGTCTGTGGTGGATGCGCAGCCTTGATCTTGGTATGGTGAACCCAATGACGGCGCCCAGCTACCTTGACCACAGTGGGTGTTGTGAGGATGACAGGGAAAGGTCCGTCCCAGCGG
>NW_011888931.1:2488378-2490083 GCF_000151845.1 Pteropus vampyrus | reverse complement strand
GTAAGGCAGGGCTAATGCAGGGCTAATGTGGTTAGGGCTGCCTTCAGGGATTCAAATGCCTTCCTTTCTTCCTTTCCCCAGGCTAGGTCCTCTCCTTTCCCTCCGGTACTGGTGTACAGGGGCTTAGCTATTTCTGCCAACCCCGGAATCCAAAGCCTGCAGTAACCTACTGCTCCCAGGAACTCTCGAACCTGTCACTTGGTTCGCGGCTGGGGTATCCTCAGAATAGCCTCGATCTGACTAAAGGACAGGGCCCTTTTTCCTTTCTGTAGATTGTACCCTAGGTATGTCACTTGGGGAGTGCAAAGTTGAGCCTTCAGTAGCCTGTTTACACTCTAATTCTGTTTCAGTCGCTAGCAAAAGATCATCAACATATTGTAGAAGTACGACCTCTGGGTGCCTCTGGCGGAATTCGACTAAGTCCTGACTTAGGACTTCATCGAACAGGGTTGGGGAGTTCTTGAAGCCCTGAGGCAGTCAAGTCCAAGTCAACTGTCCTGAGTAAAGTCTGTCTGGGTCTTCCCATTCAAAAGCAAAGATGGGCTGGCTAGCCTTGGCCAACGGCAGAGTAAAGAAGGCATCCTTCAGATCTAGGACAGTATATACTTGATGACTCGGGGGTAGCTGGCTGAAAAGAGTGTAAGGTTTGGGGACCTTTGGGTGGATGGTCTCAACTCGCTTATTGACCTCCCTGCGATCCTGGACAGGTCGGTAGTCATTGGTGCTGGGCTTCTGCACTGGGAGCAAGGGAGTGTTCCAGGGGGAGTGGCAGGGAATTAAGATTCCTGCCTTCCTCAACCTTTGAATATGGACAGCAATACCCACTTGGGCCTTGTGACTGACAGGGTATTGACGTACCTGGGCTGGAGTAGCTGAGCTGGACAGAGTCACTATAATAGGAGGATGATGTGCTGCCAAGCCGGGGAGATTTGTTTCTGCCCAGACACTAGGAATCTTTTCTTGGAATTCAGTTAATAGGGGGTTTGTAGGTAAGGCTCCCGGCGAGCTTATTAGGGGCTCCTCTAGCAAAAGGTATTCCTCAGACAATGGGCAGGTGAGTAGAATGGTCGGTGGGCCTGACCCGACAGTCAGTTCAGTATGGCCTTCCTTGAAGGAAATTGTGGCCTGTAACTTCTGAAGCAAGTCTCTACCCAGCGGCGGGTACGGGCATTCTGGCGTAACTAGAAATGAATGGGTAATTGTTCCTTTTCCCAGATCTGTTATCCTGCCTTGCGTCCAAGGGTAAGATTTCCCTTGTCCAGTGGCCCCTTGTATAAGTGTCTTTTCTTTTGAGAGTGGGCCCTGGGCGCTCTGTAGGACAGAGTAGGTAGCTCCTGTGTCTACCAAGAAGTTCACAGGCTTGCCTCCGACTTATAAAGTTACCCTGGGCTCCCGGGGGCTTATAATGTAAGAGCCCCGACCTCCTCATTCTGCGTCTTTGAAGAGGATGAGGGGGGCCTTCGTCTTGGGGGCTCGTCCTTTGTCAGGGCACTCATTCTTCCAATGTCCCTTTTTCTTGCAGTATGCGCATTGGTCCTTCTCCAGCCCGACTCTCCTAGGACCATTGTTCGCTCTGGGTGCCTGTCCCTGGCCTCTGCCTTTTCCTATCGGTCCCTTTGGATTGGCTCCTTGCATGGTTGCAAGCAGGACCTTGGTCATCTTCTTGGTCTGTGCTATATCTACCTCATCTCTATTATTGAATACT
>NW_011888931.1:2467694-2487538 GCF_000151845.1 Pteropus vampyrus | reverse complement strand
AGGGGGTGCCTATAAGACAGAGTAAAGAGAGTTAGGTGTCTGTCCGGATGGTTTCTCTTTCGGCCCCTTTGGTGTGGAGAGAAGGACAGACTTGGGAGTTGCCTTTGACTCTTGGCCACAGCGGCAGTCCTTCAAGTACTTGGGGGCATCAGAAACAATATCAGTCCACACATCAATATACAGAGCCTGATCAGGGTGGCCAGGATTTCTGTAGATAATACCCCGCACCTGAATGGCTGTTTGCAGGTCGAGTGACCCCTCTGATGGCCACCCTGTTCCAAATGTGGGCCAATCTACCTGGCAGAACCTCTGAAGGTCAAAGGGAGTGACACTAGCTCTATAGTCTTGGGCTCGTCTCCTGAAATCCTTAAAATGGTTAAGGAGGCACTGAAGCGGGGTAGGAGGATTCGATGAAGAAGCCTGAGCCATGTTAGTAAAAACAAGCAAAATCCCCACAAAAGCCAAATAAGCCAGGGCTAGGATCAGCCCCTGACCTAGCGTCCAGTCGGACGGGGCCACGGAGGCCGGACCTAAGGAAAGAATTAAAATACCACACATCGATATATGGAGTAAACCTATGAAGACCAAGGCAATAGGAGGGCAACAGTACATTCGACCAGTGCGGACAGACAGGCACAATACAGACAGACAAGACAAACTACAGGTAGCACAAAACGCTAGCGCACCCAAAAACCTGAATACCTGAACCAGAAACCTGAATGCCTGGAGTCAAGTCTGACTTCTCAGACCTTGACTGGACTAGGGAAGTATTGCTGTGTCCAGCCGTCCACTAGTTCCCTTTAGGGCCCAGCGACAGACAGATTCAAGCGCAGTCTTACTCACCGGTGAAGTTGCTCCGGATGGCTCGTGCCCAGTTGTTACAGAATTAAACCTTTTTGTCCACCTGCCCTCCTGGGCGAGTCTGCCTGGCGTCCAGGGCTGAGGAACGTCTCTCAGCGGCCGTCCCCTGGACGGGGCAGGTCCTCGCCCAAGGTGGCCGGGGTTGTGGGTCTTTGGAGATCTCTCCCTCTGGAGAGATCTCACTGGGGCCTCCAAATGTTGTGGCACGAACGATTCTAAGACCCATGGAGCCAGTTAAGATGAATTATGAGCCTTTATTAGCCGGCCGGTGACTGACTCTCCACCACGCAGGGTTCGAGGAGATCAGCCCCAAGCTCCCAAAAAAGGCAGTTTATAAAGCCTAGAACCACACCCTAGTTAACATCAAACAAGCAAGCAGATTACAGAAGCAGAAGTTGGCTGTTAGCATATCTTTGCCCAGAACCACACCCTTAACAATTTTTGTGGTTCTCTGAGGGGTCCCTTGCGATATTTTAAAATCAGAAAGCCGAGGCAATCATCTGAGTTGTGCAAGAAGACTTTGGACTCCAGGCACAAAAGAGATGGGTTTTCGTGTCCCTCATCCGCCATGCTAATCACTGGGGCGGAGGGGCGGGCAGTGGATATTTGGTGAGTTGCTACACTAGAGAGCCGTTTCTTTTCTGAGTTTGAGTCTACATTACTTACTACAAGCTATATAATTTTCTGGCCCTATCACCTCCACGGAGATGATTTTAACGAACTTTTGAAAATGCTTTGTGAAAATCGGAATCTTAAAGGAGCCACCAGCAGCCTGGTGAAAGCTAATCCTTATAGACTCCTGGGCCCTGTGAGCTGAGGGGCCCTGCACTAGCGAGTTAGCAGATTCTCCAATTTGTGATAATAAAAACAGGTTGCATTTATTAAATAGTTGTGGTGTGCCAGGCATACTTTCTAGGGCTTTGCAGACATTGTCTCATTTGATCCTTACAGTGATCCAGTTGGGTATTCTCTACTGTTCTTTGGTTTTTACTGATGAGGATATATATAACTCACTCAAGGTCACACAGCTACTAAGAGACAGAGTCCGAAATCAAAATCAAGTCTGTGTGAACCCTAAGCCCAGGCTCTGAACCCTTAAGCTATGGAGCTGACACAGTCAAGTCCCCGATGCTATGCTTTAACATTTTCAGTTAAACAGTCGAACTAAGAGTTTTTTTTGACTTTCTTGACAAAGGAAGTTTTCTAACCAAGCCTTGTTACTTTTAGAGTTTCTATTGCCATCACACGTCTCTCTCAATTTGAGTTTATTTGGAGATTGCCAGAAAATCCAGGGCTACTGCTATAGTTCTCCATACAATTCTGGGAGGCACTGCCCATTAGGATGCTGTGCAGTGCGTGACCTGTACAATGGTACATAGAGCCTGGTATAAAGAAGGTCAAATTGTCCCTAATTTACTTATCACCAGCTCCCATCCTCCCGTCTCATTCCTGATGAGTACTGAGCAATGTACTAAGTGTCAAAATTGTCCCACAGCATTGACTTAAATATCCTAGGCTTCTTTTCAACTTATTTAAGATAATTCACTTAACTTCCAAGTGACCTCCTCTGTGGCTTGCTTCTCTAATATTTCTTTAGTTAAGAGTCCTCAGACCAGAAATTCTTCACGATGAAATTGCTTCTGGCATTACAATTGTAAGAGAGTCTGTGAAGTTTATAAAGTTTATCAACAAAATCATGGGACTTGTATTTTAACATAAAAATCCCTAAACCTACATATACAATTGAGGTTGCCTCAGAATATATGTGTGAATCCTTTAGTAATCGATAATTACTTTCAGAGACTGTCTCATCTTTTTGTTAAATAGCAAAAAGAGTGATTAAAAAAACCTTTTTCTGCAAAAAAAAATTTGAGGTTATATTCGATTTGAGAAAAAGACTATCAAGAAAGATATTAGAGTTTTATCTACTAAAAAAAGTGAAATAGTAAAATAGTGATACTGTTTTTCTTGTGTTAGCTTATAAACAAGCTCATGAAAATTCCAAGAGATGTTTGTATATTTTGAGGGGTGGCACCATCTTGAAATAAATATAATTATTGTAAAGAAAAATAGTCATCGAGTCTATAAAAGTAAGATTTAAAAGAAATATCTTATTTCTTTTTAGTCGCATCTGTCATGAGAGGATAATGCACAGTTCTCGGTGCTATGCTCCTGATTGCATGCTAAAGAATCCAAGGTAAAAATAAATTAAAATAACTACCCCCAAAATGCTAAATTGAACTCTGTGGCTTGGCATAAAATTTAGGGCTTATGTTTAAAAACTTATTTTTAAAAGAAAAGTAATTCAGAGGAGGGAGAAACCACTGAAACAGTAGTTCCTCTGCCAACTTTAGCTCCTGGCAACCAAATGTTCCATGAAATACGAGTGCCAAGTAGCAGCCTCGGGCTGCCTCTGCGCTCACACGCGTACACACACACACATACGCTCAGAGTATTACTTATTAGGGATAGAGGACAGGCTGTTTACGTATCTGCTATAAATTGGCTTCTGAACCCCAGACTTAAAAGGCAGAGGGGTCCCACAGCCATGCTGTGCTGGAAGGGACAGGTACGTAGACACGGGAGGAGCCTGAGGACAGTGTTCCCAGCAGGGCACTGTCTCACCGCAGGAATAAGGGCAGAGCTAAACACACCCAGGTCTCCTTCCTGAATGTACAGATCAGATAAGCCACCCCACTTTCCCAGGCGCCAGGTTAGAGAGGGAAGAAGGCCCAGAGTGTCACAGAAATGGAGCTCCCTCCACCGAGTTGGAAATATTGGAGGTGCTTCTCCCTGACTATTAACTAGCACGTGGGAAAGAACATGGGAGACTGGAGCTTAGCCCCCCACCCACTCGCTAACTTTGCGTGCCAGACCCCTGACACCACGCTGTTACAGGGTAAGTCTCACTCAGTGTTAGTTATTACAGCATTATCTTGAGGTCCTTGTTTCTTTCTTTGCAAAATGAGCTTCTTAGACATGGTTTTCCCTTAGATCCCTCCCAGTTATGGAATTTGAAAACAACTTGATGTTTGACTAAAGTCGTTTATACAATAGCCGGGAGTTTGACTAAATTAAACTTTTCCCCCTAAGCCAGTTGGCTTGTGTAAACACAGCCTAGTGACCCTCGCCCCGACACCCTCCTGGTTACAGCAAAGTGGTGCTTGGGACACAGAGAAAAAAAGCTGCTCTCTCTTGACGAGATGCTCCGTGGGTGCCTGGGACTGATTTGGGAGACATTTAGAAATGGAAGGAATTATTTAGAGGGAGAAGAGGAAGAATGTCCGTGACTACAAGAGGAAAGGAGAGAAAGGAAAGGAAGAATGCAGAACCAAAAAGCAAGTGATCAGAATAACGCAAAACCAGCAATAATCTGATAGAAAGGTGGCCCCACACGGTAGATGTCCATTCACAAAATGTAAGCATTACTATCATTCAGGTTGGGCAATGTCAAAACTTGATACTTTCCCAGCACCAACTTATTGTCATTTTTAAAATTAGGATCCTTGGGGAAGAGATGTGTTTGAGTGTTATAAGCAAGTGAACATGAGTTTACAGTATTGATTAAAGTATAAAAATGAGCAAAGGGGCACCTCACTAAAAACATTAATCTAGACCTGTGCTTTTCAAGCAGATACAGGGGACATTCGGCAATGCCTAGAGACATTTTGCATTGTCACAACTGGAGCTGGGGTGCTCCTGGAATCTAGTGGGTAGAGACAAGGGATGCTGCTCAACATCCAACAATGCACAGAACAGTCCCCACGACCAAGAATCATTTAGCCCAAAATGTCAATAGTGCTGAGGTTGCAAAACCCTGGTCTTGCCTGGGGCAGAACAAATGAAAGACATAGCATAATTCTGGTGTTTTTTAAGGCTTTTCGTTGACATCAGAAGCAACATTTCATATAGTTATACTGCCAGGGGCTGAAGCTGATAGCTCCCTGATAAGTCCTTCTGAGTCTGACTTCCACATATGCAGGGTCAGCCCTCTTATATGTTGATTGGCTTCCCCCAGGAACAATACAAAACCCACCAGGCAATTGGATCCTGTGAGTTTACAAGCTGAAACACTTCAGTCTTGGAGATGTAGATATGTGATAATTGTTCTCTGAAACCACTTCCCTATACAAAGAAGAAGCTAGAGATGGTTGAAATAAGGAAATCAGGAATTATCTTGCTGTGCAAGCCAGACCACACTAGCCTGTCTGGCAAGTATGTGAGTCTAAGGCCATAGACCCCCTGCCTTGCTGGAAAGTTGGAAAGGGCCCCATGTGCATATTAAATTCCCCTCACAAAAGGACAAAACCGGTGATCCAGGGAGGCAAGGCCTAGATAGAAAAGATTAGTTGCCAATGGGAGAATGGAAAGTTCTAGATAAAATTTGATGTTATTTTAAGATCTAAAAATATTGCTCACAGGAACTCGAAAGATGTAGTTAGACCTTGGATAAGGAAGAGTCCACATTCCCCAGTGAGACATTTCCACCACCACCCCAGCTCCTCTCTTGAAATATCCAGTTTTACTGGGTGTTTCCGTGTTTCCTTTCTCTGCTTGCCTTCACCTCCCTCAGACTGAAAGGACACCAGTGGCCCTTTGCCATGCATGGGGCAGAGATTCCCAATCTTCGACCCACTGCAGAGATAAGAGCTGGGCTTGGACTGACGCCACTACCTTAGCAAAAGAGCCTCTCTCGGGAGTGCCACCTACTGGATGCAGGGAAAAGGGAAGACGAACCGTCAATTCAGAGATGAGCAAGGTGAGCGATTCTGTTCATAACTCCAAATTCTGGTCAGAGCCATGTGCTAAGATGCTTCAGTTAGGCCCAGATTTAACATAGCTTGCTCTACTTTCATTTTAAAAATTATCCTAGATCAGTGGTGAAACACACACACACACACACACACACACACACACACACACGCACACACTGGAATAGGACCTGACTAGTGACCTGGACCAGGGATAAAAATTAGTGCTCATCTCTGAGGCCAAGCTGGTGGACTGGGTGGAGCTACCTGGAGGCCAGGGAGAAAGAGGCTTTGAGAGTTTTACGGTGTGATTAAGAAGGTTGGTGGCAGAGATGGGAAGGGGTATCACCATATGGCCCCAGTGCTCACGCTTGACCTGGGTGATGGACAGACAGCTAGGCTGTGCCATGTGTTTCTATACCACAGAATGTGTGTTTGGAAAAAAAGTTTGAATGTATGATCAATATGAAGCAATTCAGGGTTCTAAAAATTAGGATTTTGGTCACCTTTATTATTCGGACTTAAAAATCCTAATTTTAACAAATTTTAGAACATGGTAGAGCTTAAGGTCTAACCTTTAGACCCAATTTATATCCAGTAAAGAAAATAAAGTCGCTAAATAGGTGTGTGCCACTGAAGCCCTTATTCACATTTTATTGGGGGTGGGGGGAAGGTGAGGAAGAGGGACTCAGCTAAATCTATTAAATTAGCCATCATTATAACCATTATTTAGTGAGTTCCCTCCATGGGCAAAGTACTCTACTAGGAAAATTAGCTAGCTAGTGTAATCTTCACACAGCATCTGAGAAAGGTAGATATTGTACCATTTGGTAGACAAAGAACCTGAGGATGCTCTTAGAAGCTGAGTGCCTTGTCCGAGGTAACACCACAAGTAAGTGACTTAGCTTTTTACAGCCATGCTGTCTCTTCCCCTGTATATAGAGTCAGGTTTTAGGACTTGAAAGGAAGGCAAAGGAATTTCTTCAGGATATGCTAAATTAAATGGAGTCATAAGGGAGTTGTCAGAGGTACGATTTCGTGGGGGACTTAGGTTGGAATCTCCCCATAATCTCCTAAGTGAGGGCAGCATGACAGAAGATGGTGACCATGGAGACAAGGAGGGTGTCATTGACCTTGGACAATAGTAGGAAGGAGAGATGTGAGGATAAGGTTTACATAGATGATAATTCAGCCATGGGTTTCTCTTTTCATTCATTTTATAAGAACAGATGAATATCATGGTTCAATCCTCATAAATAAATATTAAGATAGTAAATATCTATTTATTACATGTTAATAACTCATCGGGTTTGTAAATTAAACCTCATAACTCTAACAAATTAAGCTAAAATAATTAAGTCAAATGGAAAGAACAGTTGATGGAGAGGAAATATGTCCTGAAACCTCGTTTTTGGTTTTCTTTCCCCAAAAGAATGCCCGGCCAGAAAGAACTTCAAATATGAAAAAATACCACAAATAATGCATTTTCTGTTCTTACATCCATGCCCTATTGAAAACTCCGTTCACTGTTCCTCCGGGAAGTTCCTCCCTTCAACAATCAGGCCACTGTCCCTGAGACTTGGCAAGAGCCTTCGACATAACCAACAGCAAGGGAAATGTTTTAACAGGTCCGTTAATACGGCAACAGAGCTTTATTGTTACCGAACAGACACTTGGTGCAAAGCTGCTGCCGCTTCCACAGCCCCACCCGCTCGGCTTGGAGGACCCCGCCCACCGTGGGCCAAGTCCCCGCAAGGCCGAGGATTGGTTCTGTGGCAGGAGAGCAGGGACTACGGGGCACGGAGATTTGGAGTCTGAAGTCAGTGAGAGCTGGATTCGAGTCAAGAGTCTCTCACAGAATCTGTGACCTGTGGCAAATTATTTAATATTTTTTAAAGCTTCGTGCACTTAACACTTTACCTAGAACATAGTTAACACTAAATAAATAGCAGTGCTTTTTTTCCTTGTTTAAAAAATTGAGCTATGATATATAATATAGCATATATATACTATATATAGCATAAATCTTAAATGTAGAATTTGATGAATGTCTACATTTTTAAACATCTTTCAGCTTAAGCAATAGAACATTCTAGAACTCTAGGATATATATAGATATATATATACACACACATATATATATACATATATATGTATATACATATGTAGAGAAAATAATTTTCCTAACATCTATCAACAAATATGCATTTGACTGTTCTTGAACTTTCTAGAAGCTTTATCATACAGTCTGCAGTCATTTAGTGTCTGGTTTCGTTCACTCAGCATTTTGTCTCCGTGTTGTTTCATTTATCAGTAATTTCTATTTTGTTGAATACTATTCTGTTGTCTGAATGCATTAGAATTTATTTATCCATTTTACTGGTGATGGTCATTTGAGTTATTTCCAGTTTGGGGCTATTATGAACAAATCTGTTATGAACATTCCTGTACATGTCTTATTATTTTTTATAGGCGTAGAGTATGAAGTCTGCTTCCCCCATTACTGGTGCACCAAGCGTTCCAAAACGATTTCTCTCTTCTGCTTTTCTCATCTATCACTTCAGTGAATAAATTCAAATACTTTCCATTTCTGTATCTCTCCCTATATTGTATTATTTAGCTTCTGAAGAAAAGAAATATCATAAGTACCTGGAGAATCCCACAATGATATCTGCAAAAAAAATTGTTTTTTTGGAAATATAGGTATAAACTATTTGACTTAAAACCCACAACAATCGTCTGCTCTTTCTTTCAAACAATATTTCTTTAGACTAAGCTTTCAGACAAGAAATGTGCTCTAGAAAAAACAAAGATTAGTCTGATATGATTTGACATGTGTGTGTAAGTCTCAGAGACTTTCTACTCAACACATAGGTGATTCGGAGGTATAGTGCAAAAGTGCCACCTTCCCCAGCCTCTGCCTCACACCCTTTGAAGGTCAACACTACAGCCCCCACGATGCATTCAGCAGGGAACACCTTAGTGTCATTTGTCTGAGATTTCAGAGGTCCTGAAATTGTGAAATAAATATCTTTTAAATATAAATATTTATTTCAAGGTTTTATCATTTTAGACAAATTCACTGTATGAATATAAATAGTCATCAAGACCTAGTCATTCTCACTAAACGGAAAGTGTAATTCCAAAACCTCAATGAAATCCTTCTCTGGTAGCAAATCTCTCTGCTCCACCGCGTGGGTGAAGACACCTGCCCGACGTGGGTGTGCGGGATGACACCTGCCTTCCACTCGCCCACAGGGTTTCCACCTGTGTAGGTAGGAACCCTGGATTCCAGTTATATAACCTCAAAGAGGTGCGTGAAGGACACCTGTCACAAAAGGTAATCTGCCTTTCCAACGCCAGTACGTGACAGCTCCCATGAGAAAAAGCTGTAGGAGCCAAGTATTTCATCTCATTATTTCAATGACAAGGCCTTAATTCAAAAAGTCACTTAGGAGCAGCATCTGTGCGTGTCCCTGTACAGCTGTAGAAATCATCAATAGAAATCTCTTCTACCTGGGCCTTTAAAGATGAAGACTAGTGCAGTATGGACATTACCTTAAGGCTTGCACAAAGATGCAAACAGGCAAGAAAAATGCTGCCTGGACCTAGGCTCAGTCTCCCTTGTGCTTGGGACTGCCCGTGTGTCCAGTGTAGCATTAAGTCTTCAACAAACGTGTCCTGACTTATGCTATGTGCCCTCAAATCAGGCCACGTGCCAGTCATTCCCTCTTCCCACTGACATGCCCCATAGGTCTGAAATAGCATCTCATTTTGGAGGGTTAAGTTGTCATCCCAATAAAATGAAAGTGTCGCTAGAAAGTGTCCCTACATTAAGCCTATAGACCTATTTGAATTGGTCAGCTGGTTAAAAGTAGGCTTTGCTAGGTAGAAAGAGAGGAGCAGGTTGCAATGGTGAGGAGAGGATCAGGTCAGGTGCAAGGCCATTTGTATTTGAAATTGAGAGAAGGATGATCTAGGGGGCAGGGGTGCGGTAAATTTCCCCTCCTCACTGTGGCTGAGCATCAGCCCTTCAGGTGGCTTTTAGAAAGGTTTGTAAAGCTGACGCCTTTTTGTTTGCCATGACACCTACCACACCCTAAACAACGTGATATCCTGTCGTGATCTCCTTGATTCATGCAACCATCCTGGGAGACTGGTGTTAATATCCCATTTTATGTGCTTGGCCTGCATCTCTTAAAAAAATAAGACCACCTGTATCTTCTGACTTCAAACCCAGGGCTGTCCCCACCACTCCCTACCACACTGATGGACTCACTGCCATCACCTGCACATGCTGAGCGTGTTCTTTCTCATTTGGAAATCTCCGATTTCTGATTTTTGCAACCAAAGCAACATTCGCCGTGATGGCTTCTGTGAGCTGCTCTCTCCTCACCTTTGGAAAGTATTCTCTCTCCTGTTTCTGACTCTAGGACTTTCTATCTCTTCGGCAAGTGAGCTGAGAGAGCCAAGTTGTGGCAACTCATAAAGTCGGAGCTGAGTTGCCCAGAATAAACCGATCCAGTGCATCTTTCAGGTATCAGCAGGGACACCCGAAGAGTTTTGAAAAGAGTGGATATAATGAGTTACACACTCAGTATTGAAGTACTTAACTTGAGAAAATAAGAACTCGTTTGGTCTTTGTGATACTTAAAGTTTAGTAATGCTTGTTTTGAGGTGAGCCACCTGCCTGCAAGGACACCTCGGTGCCTCTAGCTATTCTCACTTCCCTTGGCAGCAGCATCTAAGGTGCCTCATGTTTTTTGTGTGAGTGTACTCGGGGCACTGTTCCCGGGGCTTACACCCAGACACCCCTTTTCTAGTTCAGGGGCAAGTCGAAAGCCTCTGCTCTAGTGCTGCAGCCTGCTGGGCTGGAAACCTGCTCTAAGTCTGGACCCGTTTCAGTCCACATACTTTATACCATGCAGAGAGTCTATACCAGACACGGTCTTGAAGAATCTCGTCTCAAGGAGCAGTTTATTGATCTGGCACATGATTAAAAGGCAACAGAGATGAGCTCAAGTGATGCTTTGGTTTTTCCATCCTGAAAGTGAATCTGAAATTTCCTTGGGGGATCATTAGCTCGTCCGCTGCTGCAGAAGAGGCAGATGGCTCCTCTATGCAGTCAAAGGTCACAGGACCATCCCCGACGACGTCTCCTGGCTCTCTTCTGTCCTCAGCAAGACACCCTGGGGAGTGACACATTCTGCCTTATATGTGGGATGAGTCAAACATTGTCCCAGATCACATCTGTACTGAAAGGAGTATCACACAGTCCATCAAACGGGCTCTGCCCGTCTCTCTCTGTTTATGGGATGAAGGAGAGGATTACGGGAAAGGCTGTGAAGTTTAAGCTGCTCCAAGAGAAAAGGAGGGGAAAACTGGCTCACACCCATCACAGAGAGCTGACCATTTCCAGCAGCAGGGAGAAGGGAAGGAATCTGGGCTGGTGTGTATGAAGTCACCTGGAGTTGTCGTTTGAACCAGACATCGCTGCTGCCAAACTTCGGATGACCTAATGTGCTGCACAGCACATGACTTGGACTTGTCACTTAGCAGATATGCTATGGTTCGGGAAGAAATTATAGGAGGTTCAATGCTCAGGCAACAGATTATTTACAACCTGTTCCTAATGTGAGAGCTTTTACAGCAGTGGTTTCATGGACAAAAGTACATATTAAAAGGCTAATGTAATCGCTCATGCTGGCAATGAAATACAGCCAAATTGGGTTTCAACAGGACACCTACAGCCGTGAAGCATGCTTCAATCTGCTTGGAGAGTAAACAGCTCTCCACTAGAACAAATTATAGACTGTCCAGGCCAGCAATAAGAGAATCTGAATAGCAAATGAATCCTGAATATTAACTTCTTCAAAGAAAACTTCCCTTTCCTCCCCTTATACGCTTTCTGACACCTTTGTTGGAACCGTTCATGTATGTGTACTTTTAATCCAGTTGAGCACGCCAGCTCTTGAGCAACCAAAAAAAGCTGATTCTGCTTTGGAAATCTTGAATGACAACGAAAAGACCCAAATACCCCTTCCTGCCTCAAAATTCCTTGCAAAACTCGGCCACGATAAAAAAAACACTTTGTCCCAGAAAAGTGCTCACATACACAATTAGATTGAACTGCATCAAAAGGAGCCCCCTTAGACATTTTTATGGAGGGACATTTTTATAGATAAAATGTGCCCCTTTTACCTTCCCCACCCCCAACCCCTCCAACCCTTGCAGGCCACTGTTTTTTGTCAAAGATAGTTGTAGTTACAGCTCATTAATCATCCATCACCCAGACAGACTCTGCCAAGAACGCTGATAGCATCAGGGCTCCAGGGTGCAGCCTGCTGAGGCAGGCGGGACTGGCGGTGGACATACTCTCCAGCCTGGTCTGTGAGACCACCGGCCCATGGGCCTCCATGTCTCAGACTTTTTTTTCATAGACTGAAAGCTCACGCTCTAGCCTGGGCTCAGATCAGCTGGGAAGCTCTCTCTCAGACAATGGCTTCTTCAGTACTTGAATAGTGTAACAGTGCTCCCAGGCCATCTAAAATGCTGGCATAATTAAAAACAACCAGAGCTGTCAGCCTCCTTTTTAAAAGACATTCACTGTCCTAAGAGTTCTCATCACAAAAATAAAACTATTTTTCTTTTCTTCTTTTTTTTTTTTCTTTTTATTGTATCTGTATGAGATGACGGATGTTAGCTGAACCCATTGCGATAATCATTTCACAATATGTGTAAATCAAACCATCACGGCATATACTTAACCTTATACAGTGATGTATATCAATTATTTTTCAATAAAACTGGGAAAAAGTACAACAAAGAAAAAAGGCATTCACTGTGCTGACTTACGCTCTGGATATGTAGATGAGTTTTGTTCTATTAATACATCACCAGTGCAATTCTATTTCTGGATATCAGCCAGAACTATCTGTGATTGAAATAGTGTATATACACACACACACAATCTCATCCTCAGAGAAGGACACGTAGTGTTTACATATTGGCCATAATTTCTGAACCCAACATTGGGACATCTGGTGTGATAAACGAGAGTAACATTGTTTTATCTGGGAAAAGCACATATATCAAAGAAAAAAAAATTGATGGATAATAAATTGAATTCCAGAGTTCTCCAGGTCAGAAATTTCAACAAGCAAATATTTGCCTTTCTCCTAAAGAGAGAGACTAATAGCAAGTCACCACCTTAAAAGCCAACAACAGTTTTTAAAGAGGAGAGCCCTAATTTGTTCATAAATATCTTTAAGTAGTCTAGAGAAGCAGCATTTACTACATTTCAGAGGTGAAAATTTGGAAGCCATAAAGATGAGTTGCTTCCCTCATGTCACTTGGGGAAGTCTCAGTCTGTGACACCCCATTTAATACACATTCCATTTGCCACCCTGTCAAAGACTCTCATTTCCTTCTTTAGACACCGACTTTAATGGATGTAAAGTCGGATTCTGGCATATGGCAGACCTTATTTCCTTTACCAGTTCTCTCTTTCAGGGAGATGGAGAGAGAGAGAGGGAGAGACAGTGGCAGCAGAAGCTTAAAATGCAGAACCATAATTAACGTTTTAAATTTCCCTTGTTGTGGGGGACAGGGTTTGCTACCTGAAGTTAGCGGAGATCATGTGGTTATTCTGAATCCACAGGAGACTCGAAGGGGTTTGTGTGAGTCATGAGATTTTAAAACGTTTCAATTAAAGAAAATATTTCAGGGACAAATGTAGCTCAACTCCTTTTTTCTTTTTAACTCCACCTTCTCCATCGACCAATTTAATTACCCAGTTAGTGAACCATGTGACCTGTGGATGGACTGCGAGTTTAAGGAGTGTTTCACTCACTGCATCATCTACTCGGCTTTACTAAATGTCATTAAAAGTGTGTTTTAAAGAAAGTCACAGAGATTCAGGTTATTCAAGCACACGGAAGCTTGTCTGTAAACAGGAGCATTTACAAAAGATCTTAGGCAAAACATTAAGACAGCTAAAGCTGCTCACTGAGATGTGCGAGTGACTCAGGGATGCATAGACAGACATGCCACAAGACTCTCTCCATAAATAAAAGGTTTTATTTAAGAGATAAGGTGAACTCTGGCCATTTATAGTAGTCCTTGTCTGTGAGATAAATGCTCCGGCATTTGTAGAAAGTAAGACTCTCAGCGGAGCTAAGTCTTCTCTTGTCAAAACAAGAAGATTATCTTCTAGTAACCCAGCTCAGTCTCTTTGACCTTGCCTGCCATTAGGGTAAATGAGATAATACAAGAAGGAGCAAGAGATCCAGTGAGATAGCTAATGAGTGAGGAGAGCGAGAAAGATATTTCAATATTTATAGAGAACTTCACGAAATCTAGATGCTCTTAGTAAAAAAAGATGCATTCTCCATTGCTTCCAACTGTTTTGGAAAGATGGAACAAGATTACTTGGAATTGTGTTTTATTTTTATTTATGGTCTAAAGCTGGTGGCTGCGACATTGTGGGTGACTCTTAACTCCATCTGTAGCGCTCCCTGGTTCTGGAGCTGCAGACATGACACTGGGCGGGGGGTGGGGTGGGGAGGAGAGGGTCGTGCTGGGAACACATTGCCATCCCTTCCTCAGATGTGCTGGCAAGACGGGCCCTGGCTCGCCTTATAAAAGTAGCTCCGGAGTAAATTAGCACATCTAACCTCAATATTTTGAAATCCAGAAACAACATTGAGTCATGCTGGTTGTACTGTAAAGTTTTATTGCGTTTTTTAAATAGAGTCAAAAACAAGCTGGGGAACATGTGAATTATCTCTTTACATCTGTCAAGCCCTGGAATTTGGCGAATGGATCAACATGATGGAATGGAGCAGGGAAGCCACGGGAATATGTCGTTAGAGAAAAATTGCACTGGCCTTGGGAATGCATGGCACTTCATCAGGCAGGTTCCCTGTTGTCTGGACCACATATCTGGCATGATGTCTGATCTGTGAAAAACTGGGGCTATATATGCCCTCATCCTGTACTAAAAATAGAGACTCATTTAAAGCAAAAGAATCTACAGGGGAAAAGGTATTGACCACTGCTGACATCAATTTGTACTATCAGTGTCTATGTCGTCCAGGCTATGCTCTCTGTGAGCCTGTGAAGTTGGGGATCTTAGACAGGATTTTCAAGAGAAAAGTGAATGAATGAATGAATGAATGAATGAATCTCATTCTGGGGAAAGCTCAATATGTACTGATGGTTGAAACTACTCATCCAGTTTTTCTAGATGCTCTTATTAGTCTCCAGGTCAACTTTTTCTGGAAACAGTCCACCAATGCTACCTGAAGTGTCAATTTTGTAAAAATGCTCTGTTAGAGGAGAGTCCAGGAATGGTTCCTTAGCCAATGGCATCCAAGGCCACAAGAGCAGACCACTTTCCAAAGTTCTCAGGCTGCTCAAGGGGAACTTAACTAAACTGATCGTAATTCATACCAACACCTTGCATAATAAGGAACACGAAGCAGATGAGAAAATACAATAAAGTATTTCAGAAGACATATGTGTAGACTTGCAGTGCCAGGGACTAAAATAGATTATAAAAGCTACAGTAATTAAACATGTATGGCATTAGTACCAGAGTGGACAAAGAAATCAATGTACAAAAATAGAACGTCTAGAAACAAACTCCAAAATTCAATATTATATGATACAGGTAGAATGCCCATTTAGTGGGAGCCACATAGATTAATACTAGCTTGTATAGTATAATTAGTTAACTCTTTAGAAGACAAAAAGCAGACATTAACCTCATGGAATTCCAAATGGGTTAAAAATATTAAGTATTTAAACATAAAATTATGAAAAAGAAGAAAATGTAGCTATGAGAAGGGAAAGACTTTCTAATCATCACATAGAGGGTAGAAATCATAAGGAAAAAAGACCAATGTTGCAAAACAAAATTGTGTATCACACACAGAAAGAACAACAGGTAAAGGATATGAACAAGAAGTCTATAAAAGAAGACATACTCATAGCCACAGTGTATGGATGGCAGATACCATTGGCTGCCCCAAACCCCGTTCGTTAACCTCTTCCCTCTTGTTCGTTTTAACCCTAAAAACTGGAAACGCTCAATACTTTCACTACCTGCAGACACAGGTGCCTATGTGACGTAAATCTACACCAAGAGTTGTTAAAAAGAGGTTCTCATCGTTCCTTCTCAGGCAATTCATAGACCTGCATTTCTTCAAAGACGGTTGGTCACTGGAAGTTTATTTTGTTTTAATTACGTTAAATGAATGAGTTTTAGAGATCTGCCATACAGCGTGTGCCTGGAGTTAGCAGTGTGATATTGTACACTTCAAACAATTTGTTGAGAGTAGGTCTCAATTTAAGCGTTCTTACCACAAAACAAAACAAAACAAAACAAAACAAAACAAAACAAAACAAAAACAAAGGGACCCAAGAAAACTCTGATGTGCTGCAGATCTCTGTTACTTTGATTGCGATGATGGTATCTTGGGTGCTTTCATACATTTAAACTCTTCAAATTGTACACATCAAATATCAAATATATGCAGTTTTTTGTATATTGATTATGCCTCGATAAAGCCATTAAAAATAAAGTTTATGCATAAAATGTTAAAAAAAAATTTAACGAGGTTGCCGGTACTTCTCGACTTCCTCCATCTTGCATGAGGATGTGAACCTAGAGCTGAGACAGCCATTTTGTGGCGGTGACAGAAGGTCAAGAGGATCACAGAGACCTGAGCCTCACAGAGTGTCCTTGGCAGCCCCGGTCTCCCATCTGAATAAGGTAACATAAACCTACTTCTCTATTACTTGATAGAAAATGCATTCTGAATACATTGAGAGGGTAAAAACAGTTAGAAAGCAAAACGCAAATGAATAATATAGATCTAATCCATTAATACATCACACAAAAGGGAAAAAAAGAGTTGCATTTAAAAGATGTCGGGGATAATAACATTTTTATTTTCTTTTTTAAATAAATATGAAATAATATGCTTAAATTCTAGAAATATCATTATTCATAAGCAGTAAAGCCTGAAAATCCTAGATAAATAATCTTTTAGTAAACATCTAAAAAGCTCTTAGAATGTCCAATTCTGGTGTCAAACCAAAAATAAATAATAGAAACTTATTATTTGTTTTGTTTTGTTTTCTTGTCATTTTTTTCAAGTATTCCACAGCAGTAAAATTACAAATACAGTAAATGTTCAAAATTCCAGAATTCAAAAATTAAATAATTTACTTTAAACTAATGTAAAATGAAGTTGAATGAAAAACATCAATTTAACACAACTCTAAATTAAACTACAAACCCAAAATAGACCATAGTTGATGAAGTCTACTAAAATCTACAAAGTAGACATACATGACTGAAACCAAAAGTACTCCCAAGGTCTAAATAACCAAACGTGCAAAATACAAAAGATGCAGGTACATGCTCAAATTCAATCTTACAATGTGGTTACAAATAATTACAAATAACAACAATGGCATTCAGCTATGGGACGTGACACTGACGATTCTTCCTTGAATAGCATCATAGTGGAACCAATTTAATCAAAAAGTGGGAAGATATAACTACCCCTAAAAATAAAATCCAGTAAATCAACAAATACCTTGGCCTATGAGAAAAATCAAGTCATGAAAGGATATAAAACAAAACAAAAAAATTAATCACGGATGGAAGTCAAGCTCAAAAACACAATGAACTCCACAGCCATCAGTTTCCATCCTAGTGCGGTTGCATCATCTTCAAAACGTGCGTGGTCTTCACAGCCAAGCATTAACTATTGTTGGGCTGTGCTGAGATGCATATTTTACTGACCCAAGAGCAAGGTTTTACACAGGAGCTCATCATTTATAACGCTCACACTAGGAAATAAGAACAGAGGCCAATTTGTACATATCTTTGCTAATGCTATACAGCAAAAATTAAGAACTTATTGTAAATTGTACATTCGAGAAGACTCATTATAGTTTCAAAATAAAAAGGGAGGAGTTAAAAAACTTAGCTAACTATAGGAGTCTGGTTAATGAATAACTGCAAATCTATAAAATAATATGTGGCCATTATTAAGTGTGTTATAGAAGAATATTTATTGATATAAGAAAATTGATGTTATATAAGTAAGTGAAAAAAAAAGTAAACTACAAGACAGGATACAGAGTACAGGATTATTTTTGTTCCTAATGACTGAGACCCCATCAATGGGGTCTGACCCCCAGTTTGTCATTGCATTCCCAGTGCCTAGTACAGAACTTTCTTTATACTAGTATCTTTTTAAATTTTGTTAAATGAATATGTGAAAGAAATGTAGCCAACTGCTACTAGTTTTTTTTTTTGCTTTTTGCTTTAAACATATACATATCACTTTCTTTTGTATATTTTTTATTGATTTTGCATTAAGTATATGTGACTTTTATAACTAGAAAAAAGTTAAATGACAGCTAATGAAATAAACCCTTTTTTTCTCCAATACCACTCTTCTTTTTGTATCGATAAAGAGCATGGGGACCACTTCCTGTGGACCATACTTGTGTGGTCTTCAGGGATGTGGAACTGAGCTGGTCTGGCCATGTGCCATGCTGAGTTAGGCAGCATGAGAACTCAAGGCCACAGTGGAGGGGAAGAGCAAAGTTCACAGCCTTCTTTGCCCACCCAGCCCTTGGCCTCCCAGGATCGGACTTCCCGCTGTTCTCCCTCTGCTGCTGGTGATCCATTAAGGGGCCTCCAGAATCCCAACTTTCTGTTCATCCTCTTTTCTCTTCGCCCCTTCCACCAATAACCCAAATAGATTTGCTCTGCACTCCATCATCTGTGTTCACTCGTAATCTATTTAGTGCTTGACAAAGTGACCACAAGCTATCGTGAGTAGGCGCTTTTTTCAGCAGAAAATAGCTCTGGTGCATTCCGAATTTAGCTAAAATGACAGAAATATGAGGGTGAAGCTCCCCATGGAGCCTCTAGATGGGTGGAGGGCTAAAACGTTGGATTGGTTTCAAGTATGAAGAGGGACGCAGGTCAGTTCCTGAAGAGCAAAGGCAATTGTAATGGAATTGAGGTAGTTCTATGACAAGTTGTGACAAATTCACTACCCTTGACCCTATTTCCACAGGCGCTTATTTTAAAGTAGCTCTTTCAAATGTGCCAGTGGAGAGAAATCTCATTTCCCTCACTGTGGGACCTCTAAGACCTACAGGAAAACATAGATTTTTCTTCTTCTAGAGAACAAGTTCAGACACTGCCGGGGAGACCTGCTGCCACAAGCCTGTCCCTCCTCCGCTGACCAGCCGTCCTCCTTTCTCCCTCTGCCTCTGTCCCCAGTCTCCTGCCCACTCATAGTTCCCAGTCATGGCAGGAAGTAGTCACCGTTGAAGGGACTGTCTTGTGAAGACCCTGCTCTTGCCATTGGCACCATTGTTTAAAACACACCCACTGACCCTTCTCTCTGGCCCCACTGTTATGGCCACAGTGTCATTTTGGAAACCTTGCATCTTAGACTAGAATAAAGAAAATTTTTAGAAATGAAGAAAAAGAATGAGATAAAAAGAGATACAATAGGACAGGGCACCTGGGGGAGAGCATGGTGGCCACTGCCAGGCACTTAGCTGAGAGCGAGTAGGAGCTGCCTCAAGGATTTCACAAAAAATGGAAGTCACTGAGAGATTCCCAAACACTAGCCCTTCCTGAGGCTTCTCAGCTTGGCCATATCCATCTAAGCTGCAGCCGTCACCCAGGCTTAGAAGGGACAGAGATCTGAAACTGTGGTAGAACTGACCAGAGGAGAAGGGAGAGAGAAAGCCTTTATCCCACTTTCGAAAATCTGCCCACAGATCTACAGCCTGTGAAACCCTGTGGACCCCCATCTCACTTTGGAAAACCCGGCGGAAATTTCCATGCCTTGTGCTCTACCTCTGTTCTCCAGTTCATGGTCCAGCAGCCAGCCCACGTGATTCTGGTCTAGTGTTCTCCCGAGTGGACAGCTGCTCCTGCTGACACTCCCCAGTCTTCCTTGCACTGCACTGTCCCCGGGGAAGGGCTCCAGTGAACTATGTCCTGAAAACAGTCTCAGGAAAGGTGGGGTCCCCTCCAAGAAGTAGGGGCACACACCATTCTTTCAGCGCTCATCTAGTGAGTGTCTACTATAGAGGGACATTATGCTGTGTGCTGGGGGTACGAGATGAATGAGGCATAACTCTTCCACTCAAGCTGGTAGATCATAAGGTACCCAGTCGCTA
>NW_011888931.1:2464652-2466338 GCF_000151845.1 Pteropus vampyrus | reverse complement strand
TGCCTCTAAGGCAATTCGGAGTCTTGGCCACTTGGTTTGCCAAGCAAAATGTTCTTTTCTGCTCCACTGTTGACGTAGCAAGTTACATGGTGTAGTTTTATTGAAATAACATGTGCAAAGTGTCACCAAAGCAGCAACGAGGATGAGATTACTTGCTCTACTCTCTTTCAAACAACGAGCAGTGGGGAGCTTATGCTAGTTAATTAAATGGCCAGCATTCCAGGCTCCTGAATCCTCAATTTTCAAAGCAGCAAATACTAGTCACAAATCGTTGCAATGAGCTAAATGTAGTATTTTGCCTGACTTACTGTGTGTGTGTGTGTGTGTGTGTGTGTGTGTGTGTGTGTGTGTGTGTGTGTTCCCTAGTCTTGGGACCCATCTTCATTTCTGTAGTTGTTTTGTTTATATTTCTAAAATGCAAATTGTGACTTCCCTGGGAACACTACAAAGTCCTTTCCTACAAACCCTGAGGACACAGGAAACTCACAGAGTTCTCACAGAATTGGCTTTCCCCTTCTATTAGACACAATGCTTTTCATAATGGGTTCTCAGAAAAATAAAATACTTTTTTTTTTTTTTTACAAAGTAAAATCAGATACTTTGATTTCCAAAGGAATTGGAAAAACAACTTAGTAGTCTCTTTATTGACTAAAAAAATGCCAAATAACACCTTTTGAATTTTCACAGACCTCTATAGAATGTTCTAGAACTTTCTATAAGACACATGTACTCATGGTATCTTTGAATATATAAAAAATGATGATTCTATGTATATGTCCTTTTTTCTACAAAACAGGTTAGAGACCATTTTTTTAAAGGGACTTTCTTTCTAAACAGTCCCATAGGAAGCTGATATCAAAAGTTATGTCAGAAAAGAATAAGTATTAGGAATAAATGGAAACTTCCTGCACTGGTCGTCTTCTCCCCACTCCTCAGAAAACTCTGGGCTCTGTCTGTCTGCTCTAATCACTGCTACCAAATGCTTCAAGTATTCAGCTGACTTTTCCAGGTTGGCTGGCTTCCAACTAAGACTAAGAAAACTTTGGTTAAAAAGGTGGGTCTTTAAGAAATGCCACTCACGACCCCACCAGTCATCTTCTTTTTCTTTCTATATGTGAAGAAGTCTGAGGTCTTTTGTAATCAAACTCTCTTCCATGCTGCTCCAGCTTGGGGACTGTAATTTGCAACACTGGTCTTCCCTTTAAGGTAAAATCACGGAACACTCGTTTTTATTTATTTGTTTATTTTTAAATTTTACTTATTTATTTCTTATCTTTAAATTCAGTTTATTGGGGTAATATTGGTTAATATAATTATATAATTTTCAGGTGTACATTATAATTTGACATCTGTATATTCTGATCTATGTTCACCACTCAAAGTCCAGTTTCTTCAGCTACCATATATTTGATCCCCTTTTCCCATTTCATCCTATCCCTACTCCCCTATATTTGACCCCCTTTACCACGTTGACCTCTCCCCTCCTCCTCCACTCCCTGTCCACTGGTAACTACTAGTCTATAGTCCATGTCCATGAGTCTCTGTTTGTTTGTCCTGTTCATCCGTTGCTTTTAGGTTTATATATCACATATAAGTGATATCATCTGATTTTCAACTTTTTCTGTCTGGCTTATTTCGCTTAGCATGATTATCTCGAGGTCCATCCATGATGTCACAAATGGCAGT
>NW_011888931.1:2440481-2463712 GCF_000151845.1 Pteropus vampyrus | reverse complement strand
CCATGAGTTTGGTACCTTTTAGGGAAATGCAAATCAAAACTACACCTGTAAGAATGGCTGTTATCAACAAGACAAGTAATAAGTATTGGAGAGGCTGTGGGGAGGTAGATAAGGGTAAAGAGGGTCAAATATATGGTGACTTTTGGTGGTGAACACACAATGCAATGTACAGATGATGTATTATTAAATTGTACACTTGAACCTATGTAATTGTATTAACCAATGTCACCCCCAATAAATTTAATTTTCAAAAAAGAAAATATTGATGTGAAAACATCAAATATTTTAAAAATCATGCCTTCTAAAGGAAAATAGGGAAATGTCATAGAAGTAAGCCTTTTGAATATTTTTGATGGGTCTGTACTATTAGGATTTGAAGTCTGAGTTTCTCTTTAAAATGACAGAATCCATGATGAAGCTGTGTTATGTTCCTCACGTTTATCTCTCAGTTGGTAAAATATGATATCAGTTCCTTGAAAAATTATATGACAAATATATTTTCAGTTTCATAAAAATCTACTTCTGGCTTCCTTCGGTTGGTATTGAACTGGCAATGAAACATTTTCCACAGATTGAAACAGACACCTCAGATCTTACTTATAACTCATTGAGAGAAGACAGAATATAGCAATAGAACGATTTCAGCTGCCTCAGAAATACAGAAATTAACAAGAATTTGCTAAGTAAGAAGTGTTTTGATAGCCATCTAACATGGGGATGCTTAAGGTGGATCTACGTCAAGATTTGGTGCGAGTTCCCTGTGCGTGTTTGCATGTTTCTGTGTGAATACGCATTGTCCTAAGGCCATGGTTTTCATCAGATTCTGAAGTGGCAACTCCAAAAAGTTAGGAGCCACTAGTGTAAAGCAAAATAAAAATGAAAAAGTCAGTTAGAAACAGAAGCATATTTTGGAAAGAACAAATATTGTGAAATTGAATAATTACAGTAGAGGAAGGATTTGTTTACTCTAACATTTTCCTGAGAACCTGGCACTGAGGTCTGGGGAGGGACAAGGCAGAGCCTCATTCCCATGGGGGTAGAGGCAGCCACTGAGCAGTCTTGATGTCTCCAAAGGCAAGATTTACTTTTAGGATTTTACAAATGTATGACAAGATAAAAGGCCCAGACTCACTGTGTCCAGATATTGACTTGAAAGAATTCAGGAGAAGAACAGGGTGTGAGGAGGGGGTCTAGTGTCAGAAAGACCAGGCTTCCTGGGAGCTCAGACAAGCATTGCTTTCTACTTCAAGTCTGAAATTAAGTAATGGAAGAGAATATATCACAAACAAAATGAACTCTTTGTAAATGTGTTGAACTCCACATCCGCAAGAGGATTTCATCTCACCTACAGATATTAAAGTTCATATCCTTTAACATCAATGAGGTCAAAATCCAAAGCTGAAGATAATGCAGGACACAGCCTTACCATACACATGCACACACATGAAGACCAGCTGGAAGAGAAAGAGTGTATTAGGGTTCTCCAGAGAGACAAAACTGATAGAAGATGGGGGGAGTGGGGAGATGAAATTTGCTTATGCAATTATGAAGGCCAAGAAATCCCAACCTCTGAGTTAGCAAACTGGTGATCCAGAGAGCCCGCAGTGTAAGTTCTAGTGAGAACACTAGCAAGCTCAAGACCCAAGAAGAACTGACATTTCAGTTTGAGCCTGAAGTCAGGAAAAGACCAATGACCCTGCTCAAGGCAATTAGGCAAGAGGAGTTTCTTCTTACTCAGTCCTTTTGTCCTATTCAGATCTTCAGCTGATTGGATGAGCCCCCACCTCCCCATATTAGGCAGGATCATCTGCTTTATTCAGTCCACTGATTCAAATGTTAATCACATCCTGAAACACTCTCACAGACACACACAGAATAATGTTTGACCAAATATTCAGGCTCCTTGTGGTCCAGTCAAGTTGACACACAAAATTAGCCATCACTAGGGGACTGATTCTTTTTAACAGATACATATCTGTTATCTGTCATATGTAGCTCCTATACATCCAAAGATCTATTATCTTCTTTAAAACCGCCAATAGTTCTAATAATAATGGCTGGCCTTCCTTGAGCACTTACTGCCTGCCAGAAAATGTCTGGGCACATCACATGAATTGAATCACTTGATCCTTACCACAACTCTGTAGAGAATGACTATTATTCTTCCCATCTTACGAATGATGAAACTGAGGCATAGAAAGTCCAATATTATGCAAGAAGTAAGGGAAGGAGCTGGGTTTCGAATCCAGCCAGTCTTGGTCCGGTCCCAGAGTTGTATTCCCAACTGCCTCTCATCCTCTCTCCTGCATTTATTCTGATCCTATAAAGCTTCCACAATTCAATATGCTTTTGTAACTTTTTTTTTAAAGACATAGTCAAGTGCCTACATGACCTATTTTGAAATTGACTTCTCTTGAAGATTAGATGGATGATAGATAGATAGACAGATAGATAAATAGACAGATGCCAAATATAATTTGATATCACATCTGCCTATTAAGGTAGTTAATAAACTCTGATTATACCAATTATGAACTAACAAGGTAGATTCTCAAGTGCTTGTCATATACTCCCTCTAACCCTATAAAAACAATGGCAAAAGAGAATTTGGTCAGTGAAAGATGCATGTAATTGACATAAAATATTCTATCCTAACTGAATATGACAGTAAGAAAATTTAACCACAGCGATTTCTGGAATCTCCACCAAAGAGAATGTTGTGATTGCAGTACTCTCCTTCCTGTATTCCAAACATAGAGCATTAACAGGTTAAAATAAATTAATTTAAAAAATCATAATTGTGCTAAAAAATGAGATAAATGACTTCATGAGCAGGCCACGAATAGAACAGAATACACAGCAGTAAATGAGATTTGAGATAAAAACAGGCATGCAATCGGGTCTAAGTTGGGCTCCTCATTTTCAATGGGGCTTCCATGTTGGGCTGTTAAACCATCCGGAGCTGCCTGATGTGATGGGAGGCAATAGAGGCAGCTGTATGAGCTTGAGGTGAGTAAGCCCTTGCTGGCTCAGGAATAAGAGACGTGACACTGCCACAGGACACACCAAAAAAAAAAAAAAAATGGTTCTGAACCAGGGATGTTGTGGGAGATGGACTGTAAACTGTCCACACAGAGTTATTAACATAGGGAAAGGAAAAGAAAACATTCATGTGTGTGCACACATGCACATGAACGTATGCACACATACACACACATATCCTTCTCAAGGTGAGCTTGAAAACTATAGCAAGAACGAGACACTATAAAACAAACAAACAAGAAAATCCAGAAATATCTGAATCCAGAGCAAGAGAGAGTACAAAAAATAAATATTATAACTCAAACAAAAAGATGTAAACTGAAATTTAAAACTAAACAGAAGGAATAAAAAAATTAGATTTGTCATAGCCACAGAATTAGAGAGTTCTAATTCTGTACTGAGTGATCCAAAATGAAATGCAGACAGATGAAGAAATATGAAGTATGGAAAAGGGGTTAGACAACTTGGAGACAGATTGAGACCCTCACTGATGGATCTAACAGAGTGCCAGAAGCACGAAATATACAGAATGACGGAGTGGCAATTTCTGAAGAACTAATGGCTGAAGACTTTCCTGAATTGAAAGAAAAAGGAGTCCTCATCTATGTAGTGCATACCACATGTGAAAGAGAGAGAGAAAAATAAACACTTTGTAATGAAACTGTACAACATTAAAGGAAAAGACAATCTTCAGAAGTTATAAAGAAGTTACAGAATATCTACAAATGAGTAATAGTTGGGGTGGTGTATTAGTTTTCTATACTACATAAATAATTAACACAAAATTGGCAGCTTAAAACAACACACATTTCTTATCCCACAGTTTTTGTGGGTCAGGAGTTGGGACACAGCTTAACTGAGTTCTCTGTGAGGCTACAGTCAAGGTGTTGGCCAGGGCCAGGTTCTCGTCGGAGGCCCAACTGGGGAAGGATTCACGTACAAGCTCACGCAGGTTGTCAGCAGAGTTCCTTTCCTTGCAATTGTTGGACTCATGGCTACTTGCTTCTTCAAAGCAGTAAACAGAGCAAGACTAGAGCCAGTATGCTAGCAAGGCACTCTTATATAACATATCATCATTCTAGTAGTGACACCCCATCTCCCTCGCCATATTCTATTGGTTAGAAGCACATCACCCACCCACAGTCAAAGGAGGGGATTTTGTAAGAGATTGAGTACCAGGAGAGATTGTAGAGATCACCTTAAAGTTTGTCTGCTATAGGTAACAGCAAACATATCACCAATAATAGATACCAGAAGATAGTGGTGTAATATCTTTAAAATGATGGAGAAAGGAACCGTCAGTGTGTACCAGGGTGAATGATCATTCATCACGAGGGCCAAATGAAGCCATTTTCAAACACATAAAAACAGAGAGTTGTCTACCACAGACTCTTCTTGAATTTTTAAGGAATATAGTCTTTAGCAAGAAAAATATTGATATAATCTGACAATATAGCTAACTACTGACAGTAAAATATTAATAATTGATTTTGTTTTTAAAAGATAGACCTAAATTTCAGATGGCAATAACACGAAGATGGGAGATGAGATGGAAAGTGTGTCAAACATACCAGCCTACTAATGGTACCTTCACTGTTTGGGAGGATAGAAGCATTGGGTAAGTTAAGACGGCATTATGAAAATGTAAAATAAAAGTGAAAGATTATAAGCTGTAATATTCAAACCAGCATAAAGGAAAAAAAAAAAAGCAAATCCAAAACAACCACCACTGTCACCAATAACAAAAAGCTTTATCAATTTAATGTCAGGAAAGAAGAAAAAAATAGCCAAAGAAAACATGGTACAAAAGAGGTAGTAGAAAGAAACCCAAATGTGTCAATAAACGTAAAATGATTACATTCACCTGTTAAAACATACCGCCTTTAAAAGACAGAGTTAAAATATCTGAAGAAAGTTTAAAAATAAAATAATTTTTTAAATTCATGAATGTCAAGGATCCCCATTGCTTCAGTCAGTGAGTCTCCAACTTGTAATGAATTCCCTGAGGGATGTGTTGAAAATATAGATTCCTGGGCCCCTATTTAGAAATGTCGACTAAGTAGTCCTGGTTTTTAAACCCAATTATCTAAATGTTTAACCAGTTAGCCAGTTGCTTCTTTTCTTAAAATAATTTTTATTTTTCAACTACAGTTGACTTTCAAAATTATTTTATACTAGTTTCAGGTATATAGTATAATAGTTAGACATTTATATAATTTACAAGGTGATCCCCCTTGATAAGTCTAATACCCACCTGGCACCATGTAGTCATTACAATATTATTAACTATATTCCCTATGCTGTGCTTCACATCCCTTTGACTATTTTTTAATTATCAACTTGTACTTTCTAATCCCATCCCATTTTTCACCCAGTCCCCCAACCTCCTCCCATCCAGCAATCATCAATTGTTCTCTGGATCTATGAGCCTGTTCCTGTTTTGTTTGTTAATTTATTTTGTTTTTTAGATTCAACATATAAGTGAGATCCTATGATGTTTATCTTTCTCTGAATTTATTTCTCTTAACATAATACTCTCTAGGTCCATTCGTGTTGTCACAAATGATAAAATTACATTCTTTTTTATGGCCACGTAATATTCTGGTGTGTATATATATATATATATATATATATATATATATATATATATATATATATATATATACCACTTTTTTATTCAGTTGTCTATTGATGAACACTTAGGTTGCTTCCATATCTTGGCTGTTGTAAGCAATGCTGCAACGAACATAGAAATGCATGTATCTTTTTGAATTAGTGCTTTGGGTTTTTTTTTTTTTTTCAGATAAATACCAAGAAATGGAATTGTTGGGTCATCATCATTGGGTAGTTCAATTTTTAATTTTTGAGAACCCTCCATACTGTTTTCCATAGTTAGCCAGCTCTTTCTGATGAAGGTGCTCTGAGTATCAGCTCTAGAATATCAGGTTTTTCCACCCTCAGCTTTGCCCTGAAAACCTTCCTCCATCATATAATCTTACTTCTTCCAACTTAGCTTTTCCTGGTCCCCCCTCAAAATGATGCTTTTCCTTCCCTCATCCCCCCATGTGTCCACGCTCATTTATCATGCTGGACCCTTCCAGCACCTGGTATGGTAAGCTGAAATCCTAGGCTATATCATTATCATTTATGAATAAATCAAAGTGTGGACAAAGTAAATCAGAGTGGAGGTAAAACAACACCAAGAAGAAGGAGAAAGAGATAAAAAAGAAAAGGAGAAGAAGGAAGAGACAGAGGATGCTGAGACAGCAGGCGGTGGAGACAGACGCAGAGGCACCAGCATGGTGAGGAGGAGAAGGGAGAGCAGGGAAGCATGACTTGTCTGCTTATTGCTTCCTAGGCTCCAAATCTTCGGGGTTAGATCCAGGGTGCTCTGTAGCCATTGCTTCTGCAGCAGCAAAGATGAAAGTCAGACAAAATAATCCAAAAGTGCTGAACTCTGATGGCTAAGTCCTCAGGGGTTTATTAGACTTTACTTTCCTCAGATATTGAGGAAAGTCTTCAGCTGAAGTCCATTAAGCAAATTAAAAAGCAGGAGAAAAATAAACATAAATTGATGCAGATAGCAGTTTTATAAGGCAAAGGAAGCAGTTCTGACAAAACTCCCAAGCGTGGATCCGCAGCCCTTAAAACTCCTAAGATACTGTTCTCACCAAGATACTCTGCTGGCAGTCGTAAAAGAAAGCTAATATAATTTTTTCCCCTACAAAGACAGGGGCTGGTGCAAACTAAAGTAAAGATATTATCCACTTTGTTTCTTAGTACAATTCCAGACATCAAGACATTTGTCATTTTGTCTCTAAGCAGGAAAATAAATAACAAATCCAAAACTGCCATATATATATATACATATATATATATACACACACACACACATACATACATATTTAAGGATTATATACCACATATGACTTCAGATGAAATGAAACCACGTTAACATGCATTTCTCCCAAATAAAAACTTATGTGTTAGAGAATCACTTCAAAGTCATACCCCTTTGCAATTATTAGTATATCTGAAAAACAAGGCATTTTATGTCCCAGATCTTTAATAATCTAAAACAGAGTTATCGCACACCATGATGTACATAGCACCATGCTTGCGCCTGTGATACATGCAAATAACATGAACAAAAGACCTACATTCAGGTCCTCTTCCTTGCATATGACTGTGCATTTACATTAGCCACTTAAAAATAAAGTCAGCACTTGGACTTTGTCTCAGAGGCAAAGAACATTCCCTTGCGGCAATGGCTGTCTGAGTTCTAAGTGTATTTTCCTCAGAAGCAGGGGAGAAGCCAGCATTAGATTTTCCATTTCACGTTCTATGGCAGATTCAGAGGCCACGCTCTTCCTCACCTTGCCCTGAGGTTATGGAAACCGAGCCCATGGCAGCCGCACTCGCTAACAGATTCACATGCATTCCCTGGTTCCTCTCCAGGACTCTGGGATGCAGAAAGCAGAGGGGGTGATGCCTACATACAAATATAGTCCTCGGAGTTTCTAAGCCAAGTAAATTCAACATTTCAAAACATTCTTACATTTTAAAAGGCTCAAGCTTTCCAAAATTTGCAAAATTCTTGACTTCCAAATATCTCCGGGCTTTGCTTTATACTGAACACGTATAAGCATAATTATAGACATCATATATTTCCAAACAAATAAAGGGGAACGCAAACCTGAGTCATCAAAAGTGGGAAGTACTGTTTTGCAAAAATGTCACGGTATATTCTTAAAGTGAAAAAAAAATTAAGTTGTACTAATTTTTAATAGATGAAAGCACATTTCAATCTTTTATGTGCAATTAGTTACAAGGAGAGTATCTTTAATACATAAAGGAACAGATTCTCCCTTGACCCTAGTAGCTAACTTCCATTCATCTCTCAAAAGAGCCCATAACCCCAAACCTAGTTGCTGGTCTCTGGACACCAAAAACCAGATTAAATCCAATTATTCTTTCTAGCAAACACAGGAAGGTCATAACCAGTTTAAATTTACAGAAACCCCAAATCTCATTTTTACCAATCATTTTTACCCTCTTTTCCCTTGAAATGTTTTTTGAGAGTTGCCTTCAAAACAAAATGGACTAATGTGGGCTTCTCTGTTGCCTGCCTTTCTCACGGATTAGTGGAGATGCTGATGACTAGGAAAATGCATGAATTGTGTAGAAACCAGAGATGGGACATTCAAATACTCCACAAAGAAAAAATACAAAGGAACAAGAGTTTCCCCAAATCCCCAAAAGAAATTAGAAATAATAACCCCCTGGAAGTGCCCACGATTTTTAACATCCGTGGAATGCTTGGTTGAGTTAATATCAACTATTACGACCACATCTGGGTTAGCAAGTGGAATTTCCATGCAATCTTGGATCCTCGGCTTTTCTTATGCAACCTCATTAGTAGCACAAACTCTGCCGTGAAAACTCATCCAGATTTGCAACCAGCGTTACCTTTTCATCAAAACCATTTAAGATGTGTAAGGCGAAGTGTAAAATCCTGGGCCATGTACATATGGGGAGTAGCTGTACAGTAAGGAGCTGGCTAGGTGGGAGCACCGTATAAAATCAGGCTGATGACCCTCGGAAGAGAGGAGAAATGGGGGCTAGGGGCTCTGACTGAGAGAGGGCGAAAGCAGAGACAGCTTCTAAGTGACACGGAATGCCTTAATCAAGATCAGCCACTGCGAATGGAAAGTACATTTCCTAATTCACTTGTGTAAAGAGTATAGGGCAATTGCAATAATTTGCTCTTCTTGTTTAGAATTCTACTAGATAATTGCTGTGTTCAGAAAAGAAAGTGATGACTCTAGTTATCACGTTATAGTGATATGGGCTGGTTTGTGGAAAGTCGCATCTCTGGATTAAATGGTAATTTATTGTTATTTGTTTTTAAACTGAGTTTCTGTTGATATGTTCTATTAACCCACCATTTATTAAGCTCTGACAAAATGACAAGCACTAGGAGACTCTTATGGCAAGTCACTTAATTACAAATATTCATTCAATAAGCATTTATTGAATACCTACTCAAAGCCAAACTTTGTGCTATGGTGTTAAAATACAAGGTCACTCTGAGCTTCAGTTTTTTTTCTTTTTTTTAAATTGTGGTATAATTGACATATAATATTAGTTTCAGTATACGACACGATGATTTTATATTTGTATATATTGCAAAGTGTTCACCACAATCAGTCTAGTTAACATCCATCACCTCATATAGTTACAAATATCTTTTCTTATAATGAGAACTTTTACGATCTACTCCCTTAGCAACCTTCAAATATACAATGCTACAGTATTAACTACAGTCACTGTGCTGTACATTGCATCCCCACGACTTATTTATCTTATAACTGGAAGTCTGTACTTTTTCACTTCCTTTATTCATTTTGCCCACCCCCAGATCTCCACCTGTTCTCTGTATCTATTTGCCTGTTTTGTTTTGTTTTGCTCTGTTTGATTGCACATATAAGTAAAATCATATGGTATTTGTCTTTCTCTGTCTGACTTATTTGACTTAGAACAATGTCCTCCAGGTCACTTCATGTTGTTACAAATGGCAAGATTTCTTTCCTTTTTATGAATGAATAATATTCTTCTGTGTGTGTGTGTATGTGTATGTGTAATTTTCTTTATCCATTCATCCATTAATGGATACTTAGGTTGTTTCTATACTTTGGCTATTGTAAATAATGGTGCAATGAACATATGGGTGTAGATATCTTTTCGAGTTAGTGTTTTCATTTTCTTTGGATAAATACTCAGAATCGGAATTGTTGTATCATATGGTAGTTCTATTTTTAATTTTTTGAGCTACTTCTTACTGTCTTCCATAATGACTGCACTAATTTACATTCCCAATAACTGCACGCAGGTTCCCTTTTCTTCACATCTTTGCCAACACTTGTTATTTTTTGAGTTTTTGATAATTGCTATTCTAACAGGTGTGAGGTGGTTCATTGTGGTTTTGTTTTTCATTTCCTTTGTGATTAGTGATTTTGAGCATCGTTTTTTATATACCTATTGCCCATCTGTATGTCTTCTTTGGAAAAAATGTCTATTCAGATCTTCTGCCTATTTTTTAATCAAATTGTTTGTTTTGCTACTACGTTGTATGAGTTCTTTACATATTTTGGATATTAACTTCTTATTAGATATATGATTTGCAAATACTTTTTTCCATTCAGTAGGTCGCCTTTTTATTTTGTTGATGGGGGCTTCAGCTTGTTAATCTGTAAAAGAAGGTACTAACGGCAACATTTCTAGAGTTTCTTTCTGTTGTAAAAAAATCTCATTTCGATTAGTTTTATTATTTGTTTATAAATAGTTTGTCTTTCATTTATAAACTTCGAATCCAGATTCATTACTGTGATTTTTCCTAAATCTAAATTATACATTGAAAAGGTCACCAGACGATTTAGTTCTCACCACTGGAGCCTGCCAGCATTGAGAATGGAGATAAACGTTAACTGGAATTTTAAACACATGCTTACAAATTACTGCAAACCTCAGATACAATAAATAAATGACAGTAAGGGAATCAAGATCCTTAGAATTATTCCCATAAAACTTCTTTCCCACTCAATAGTGGCAACATAATCAGGATTCCAGCATAAACGGGGTCCTCCTTTTGTGGGACATGCTCAAGGCTAAAGGTGGTTTGGTTGGTACCTCATACCCCAGTTATCTGGCTCGCCATCACAACCCTGTTGCCATTGACAGGAGCTAGCAGTGTAAGCCCGCTAGGTTTCAGTTTTCCTTATTCAGGGAGTGCACAGTTGGATTAAATGATGGAAAAAGTCATGCCACACAGACATTTTCCTTTCAAGAAGTTAGAGAGAGTTCAGCCACAGTGCAAGTTCTTTCTGCATTTATCTTGGACTAAAAAAAAATTGGAAATGGCTATAACATGACATGTTGACATATGAGAGTAGAAATGGGGGGAGGTTTGTGAAGATGATGGCAGAGAAAGTGGTCTACAAATGGTTAGATATTTGTGGGAGGAAAAGTAGCAAAAATGCACTGGGAAGGACTGGCCATTCGCACACATACGCACACTGATATTCTCAGGGTTAGAGCACAAATGACTGAAGAAATTCTTGGGGTACCACAAAGTTTAGTAAATCTATGTTTCATGGAATAATCAATGTTATCCTACTGTCCTGAACTGCACCAGGATTTTGGAGTGTTTGGAACACTGGAGAACTTTCATTATGCATTTGGCAAATGTTAAAAAATGTCAAAAATAGAAACAATAAGAAAGACCCAGTGCGAGATTTGCGTGGCACGAAAGACACATGAAGAATTCCTACCTTATCCGTGCTTGTGCCTCCAGGCGAGGCAGAACGCTCAGGAGGGTGAGCTGTCTAACCTTGGCAGAGCAGCCTCCAAAGTAGCAGTTCTTAACGTTCTGAAAGTCTTAGATTCCTTTAAAAATTAGGTCAAATTCAGAGTTTATCCCCAGAAAAGTACACACAAATATCCCCAGAAAAGTGCACGCAAATATCCCCACTTTGCATACAATTATAGGAGATTTTTCAGATCTTCCGAAGCCTTGGACGAAGCACTGTATCCACTAATTTAAAGTAGCTGTTGCTGTGATCACCATCAGAATGACAAGTCTAAATTTGATTTGTTTATACTTCTGCACTGGTCTTAGCTTTGTGATCGGTCGCTCCATGTAGGTAAATGTATGAGATTAGCAGCTTGAATCCTTATACCTGAACTCTATGGCTCTTATGTCCTCATTTCATTTTACATGGCCCTATATAAGGGAACTGTGAATAATGTATCCATTCATTCTTTTCAGTTAATCATGATATACAGCAGCTTGGATGGCACAGTAGACTATCATCATGTGGTCACATTTTATTTAAAAAATTAATTAAGTAAGATCACACTATATTATCAGGGTTAACTATATTATAAGTTAATATGGTTACTTTTATAAAAATGAGGTCTTTAAATAATAGAATCTTCACAATAATTTGTAATGAGAAGTGATTTTGAAAATCTTTTGAGCCACATGTTTGCTGGGTTTTCCTTTGACAAAGCAGTTAAATAGGTTGTCAGATTTAGAGATTAATCATTTTTTATTTTAAAATAAACAAGTCCATTGAGTGTTTTGTTTTGTTTTGTTTTGTTTTCCCCAGCACCACTAAGCAATTCTCCATTTCTCAGAAGACACTGACTGAGTGTCCTACAATTTAACTCAATTCTAACACTACCTACCAGGGGATAAGGTCAGACCCCACAGGTTTAGGGTTCAGTCCCACAAGACTGCCCTCCACTTCAACTGCTCAAGTTCAAGTTGTTACCTGTGCTTCTGACCAACAGGCTGTAAGTTGGAGACATCCATGATCCTCTCCTTGGGTTCAATTAATTTACTAGTGTGGCTCACAGGACTCAAGAAACCAGTTTATTTACTGGATTACTGGTTTATTACAAAGGATATTAAAGGATACAAAAGAACAATGAGATGGAAGGATACATAGGGAGAGGTCCAGAAGGGTCCCAAACAGAGGAGCTTTGGTCCTTGTGGAGTTTAGAGTGTGCCACCATCCTCGCGGCATTTGGTACGTGCTGGTTCGCCAATCTAGACATTCTCTGAACCACCTCTTTTCGGGTTTTTATGGGGCTTTCATTACATAGGCACGATTGATGAACTCATTGGCCATTGGTTATTGAACTCAATCTCCAGCCCCTCTCCTCTCCTTGGAAGTTGGGATGTGGGGCTGAAAGTTCCAACCCTCTAATCACACTTGGTTCCCCTGGCAACCAGTCCCCATCCTTCTGGTACTTTCCAAAAGTAACTTTGTTAATATAAACTCAGTGTGGTTGAAAGGGTTTGTTATGGATATTAAGACACTTTTATCACTCTTATCACTGGGAAATTCCAAGGTCTTTATGATCTCTGTTCCAGAAATGGGAACAAGAACCAAATATATATTTATTAGAAATCACAATATCACACATATATTTCAAATGTGATCAACTTTTTTGTTACACATGGCTGGCTATTAGTGGTATCTGAAACTAACAGATTTTTAGTTATTTTTATTTTGGAATAATTTTAGATTTATAGAAAAGTTTTAGTCTCCATATACCCTTTACCCAGCTTCCCTGACATTGACATCTTACATATCCACAACACATCGGTCAAAACCAAGAGATTAATGTTGGTACAATGCATCAACTACAGGCTTTATTCAGATTTCACCAGTTTTCCTAACATTCTCTTTTTTTTCCTTTCAGGATCTAATCCAGGATACCACATTATATTTTGTCATCATATTTCATTAATCTCTTCCAGTCTGTAACAGGTTCTCAGTCTTGTTTTTCATGACTTTGACACATTTGAAGAGTACTGGTCAAGTATTCTGTAGAATGTCCTTCATTTCGGTCGTGTAATGTTTTCTCATGATTAGACTGGGGTTATGGATTTGGGGGAAGAAAACCAGAGGGGTGAATTGCCCTTCTCATTACATGATGTCAGAGAGTACCTAACATGAGTCATCACTGATGAGGTTAACTTTCATTACTGGATAAAGTGGGCTCTACCAGGTTCTCTACTTAAAGTTACCATATTCTATCCGTTGGAAGCAAGGCACTAAGTTCAGCTCCTACTCAAAGGGAGGATAATTAAGCTCCATTTCCACATAGATTATTTAGAATTCTTCTGTAAGATTTGTCTCTTCTCTCCATATATTTATTTATTCAATCATTTATTTATATCAATATGTACTCCCAGATATTTATTTTATTCTCTAAGTTGTAATACTATAGCTATTTATTTTTTTGCTCAAATTGTTCCAGTTTTGCCATTGGGAGTTCTTTTAGTCTGGCTCCTCTGTCCCTTTGTTATATTATCCGCCTCTCTCTCTCTTTCTCTCTCTCTCTCTCTTTCTCTCTCTCTCTCTCTCTCTCTCTCTCTCTCTCTCTCTGTCTGTCTGTTTGAACACTTCTTCAATTTCCAGCACTAATAAGATGCTCCAGGCTCATCCTCCATTTTCTCTGTCCCAGTTCTAAAATCCTCCAATTTTCCAAGGAGTCCTGGTTGCCTTTATTGGAGAATGTTGCCAGAAGCAAGATCTGTGCTGAGTGTGCTCATTGTTACTGAGTGTCACATCTTCTAGTTTCTCTCAGAAGATAGTTAAGAAATAGATGTATATATACTGACCCACATATACACACATATCTATATTATTTATCTATCAAAAATAAAACTTCTATGTATATATATTTGATAGATATGTTATCAAAGATAGGGAAATATAGATATGTATGTATGTATACATGTGTATACATGTATATATCTATCTGAAGATGATAGATAATGATAGTTGATAGATAGATAGATAGATAGATAGACAGATAGACAGATAGACAGATGATAGATAATCTCTGACTCTAATCCTGCACCACAGCATTCATTCTAGCCTTCTTTTTTTGCTTATTTGTACCTTCTTCCTCTGACAGTATGAAATCTGGCTCCCATTATCCATAAATTATTTACTCATTTGTTTAACTCTAGAATATATGTAATTTCAAAATTGCTCACTCTTACCTCCAGGAGAAATGAATTTACAAACTAAATTGTAGCACTGATATACAGATCTTGTTTTTAGACTTTAATAGTCAAACAAAGCACTGTTTTCCTAGGTTACCTAAATCAGTAACTGTTTTCCCACACTATTCAATGAGGTTATGTTATACATTTGTGATAGAGTTAGATTTCTTTATCACAGTCTGCGTTCCATCTTGGGATCTCCCTATATACCCTGGTTGATTTTTAAAATTTTTCATACAGCGAAGTTTATTCTTTGTGGTGCACAGTTCTATGGGTTCTGACAAATTTATAGACACATATCCACTACCCCAGTACCATAGAGAATAGTTGCATTGATCTAAAATTTTCCTTGTGCCATCCCTTTGTAATAAACTCCTCCTCTAGCCCCTGGCAACCACTGATCTGTTTTCCATTCCATAATTTTGGCTTTTTCATAATATCATATAAATAGAATCTCATAATATGTAGTCTTTTGGATTGCTTCTTTCACTTAGAAAATGCATTTGAGATGCATCTATGGTGTGGAAATCAACAGCTTCCTCCTTTTATTGCTGAGTACTAGTCCATTGGATGGACATACCACTAGTTGTTTATACATACTCTTGCTGAAGGCCAACTAGCTGCCTCCAGTTTTCAATGATTATAAATAAAGTTGCTGTAAACGGTTAACTTGTTTCTGTGTGAATGTAAGTTTTCAATTCACTTGTGCTATTGTTGGTTCCATTTCAAAGTCTATGTTTAACTTTTTAAGAAGCTGCCAAACTGTTTTCCAAATTGACTATACATACATCAATATACTGTGTTGGATGAGACTTCTTACCGCTCTGTGTTTTCCTCAGCATTTGGTATTGTCAGTTTGATTGATTTTAGTTATTCTAATAGGTGTGAAGTAGTATTTCATTTTCATTTTAATTTACATTTTCCTAATGATAAAATATGTTTACTGCCTTTTTATGGGCGTATTTGCCATCTTTATGTCTTCTCTTTTGAAATGTTTGTTCAGATCATTTGCCCATTTTTTAATTGAGTTGTTTGTGTTGCTTATTGTTGAGTTTTAAGAGTCCTTTACAAATTATGGATACAAGGCTTTCATCAGCTATGTAATTTGTAAATATTTCTCCTAATCTGTGACTTGTATTTTCATTCTCTTAACAGTGTCTTTGAAAGAGCAAAAGTTTTTAATTTTGGTCAAGTCCAAACTATCAATTTTTTCTTTCATAGATGATGCTTTTGGCATTGCATCTAAAAGCTCATTGCCAAATCCAAGTTCTTGCAGATTTTCCCTTATATTCACTTCTAGAAACTTTATAGTTTTTAGTTTTTACATTTAGGTCTTTGATCAATTTTGAAATGATTTATATAGAAAGTATGAAATATACATCCTTCAACAAACCTTCTATTTTTTTAATGTTTTATGGTAGGTGTATTTTTGTTTATTTGCTCATTTTTGGAAATAGCCAGTTGTTCCAGGACCATTTGTTTAAAACTCATTTATCCACTGAATTGCATTTGCATCTTTGTAAAAATTCAATTGACTGTATTTTTGTGAGTCTATTTCTGGGCATTCATTATGTTCCATTAATCTATATGTCTATCTTTCTAACAATATCATGATGATTTGATTATACAGCTTTATAGTAAGTGTTATAATCAGGTAGCATGAGTCCTTAAGTTTTGTTCTTTTTCAGTTAAGTTGCAAGAGATTGATAACTGGAAATTTATTAGGTAAATTTTAATAAAAACTTTGCATAATGGGCAGATAGAATTTAAGAATATTATAATTACTAGTACAACCAACGATAAACTTCTACTTAGATCTACATATCACAATGAGAATTTCAAGTGTCTTTAGATATGAGCATAAAATAAATGGCCCTTGAAACTAGCTTTTTAATTATCGATCTACAAAGTATTTAACCAAATTTTTCAAAAGTATTGAAATTTTCTGAACGCTAATCTCACTAAAATTTTATTATGAATAATTTAATTACAGCAAGACATTTTGTCCTGCTAATAAAATTTTTAAATGTTAATTTTACCTCTGTCGCATCCTCTTAAAAATTTTAGTTTGGTATATGTTTATAATTTATGTAATATGCTAGTGCATAATATGTGTGATTTATAATTTAATATATACCTAGTGGAGAAAAATGCGCAACTTTATTGGTGGGCTTTGTGATCAAGTTTGGAGACCGTTACTTGAGAGGAGAGCTCTCACCTGGCTGAGCTGAGTAGAGGAGGGCTACTGAGGAGAAAAAAAGACAAAAAGACAGGTAAGAAGGGCCAGAATGTAATTATCCTCTCAGTACCAAGAAGTAGAATTCTAGAATCTCTAGGCAGTTGGAGACAAAAGGGTCAAGAACTCTTCTTTCTTTAGGGCTCTAAAGAAAGGCTCCTGGTTGAAGACGAGGTCACTTGTGCCTGGAAAGAATCAGAAATGTCTTCATGGGAGGCAGGAAGTTCATGTGAACTGCCAATCACTGACTGAGTAAGTAGAACAGTGTTTCTTCCACAGAATTACTTGAGCAATGCCTCTGGGGCAGGTAGACACCAGGAATCCACCTTTTTAATAAGACTTAAATTACTCTGATGAAGTCACCTGTCTGGAAGGACCAGAAATACCAACCTCTGCCTTAAAGGATTTAGAACATTATGCTTGAGGCTATCATTGCTGTGGCGTTCTGTTTTGTTTGATTTTATTTGTTAAAGACCAGTAAGATTCTAAGGCAAGGAATGGAAACCAACTTAATCTGTAAGCTTTGCATCTTAAACCTCATCTGTCTCCCTCTCAGAGCTTGGCTCAATGCTGGGGCATAGCTCCATGCTATACGCCAGGGACTTTTTCTGTAAAGAGTCAGATTTTTATTTTAGGTTTGGGGGGTCTCTAGGATCTCTAATAAAACCACTCAGTTCTGCCATTGTAGACAGAAAGCAGCCATACACAACACATTACTGAATGGGTATAGTTATGTTCCAGTAAAACTTACCAAAGCAGTCCTGGTTTGCTGATACCTGGTTTGCTATTAGCCAGTGTGCATTCTACATACCCCAGATGACAGGTAGTTAGTTACCTTACTGCTTAGTTACTTTAAAGTCCCTGTAATAACTCTCCTCCTGGCCTTGCTGAACACTCAGCTCTGTGTTTAGCTTTGCCTCTGTTTCTCCATGAAGAGAAATTAATAATTTTAGAAATTTCTAGGCAGATGCAGAAAATGATACTGGATGAAAATACGGATGAATATGAGGTTTGGTATCATAAGCAGTCATCAGAAATTTTACTCCACCTCCATCTCAGCAAGGTCGTTATATTTGGGGAAGACACATCACTTCAAGAAAGGAAGTGTTCGTGGAAAGCTAGTATCTAGTAAGGGGTGAAGCTCTTGATCCTACTCCCATTTTAAATAATTCAGTGGGGGCTCCACCACCCAACACATTCCTCCTCTTGTGACCCATTGTCATTCATCCCCTTCCTGCTCATAAGTTGACACCAGACTTTTAGGAGGCCCCATGGAACAGTGGTGGAGGATCCCAGAAAAACATCGCATTTGTGATATAAGACTGATATTTTTGAAGTGATGAGCCCACATTTGGAAAAGTGTCAAGAAAATAAATAGAAGAAAGATAAGATGCTAATTCCTCTCCTTTCCCTAAAGCCTCAAACAATAAATCTTGAAGTTGTCCATGCAGACTCATGTATATTTCATCTCTGGCTGGAATCAGGTGTCTGTTTCTGCATATGTAGGGAATACCTGACTCTTTGTATTCTTTCCTTTCTATTCACAAAGTTAATGGGAATCCTAGAAATATATTGTCCTCTGTGGTTTTTAGGTGGATGGTTCTTTCCTGATCCTAAGAACATAAGCATTTACTTGGGAGTAACGGTGTAGAAAGCGTTAAGGAAAGAGCCTCCACTCACTCTTTCCCTGTGCTGTATCCTCTCTGTATTTCGATTTTCTTTGATGCTGATTCTGAATGATTAAAAGTGATAGGAACCATCGAGGTAAGGCTGCTGTATTTCGAGGTTAGGCTGCTGTATTTAAAAGTGATAGGAACCATCGAGGTAAGGCTACTGTATTTCGATTTTCTTTGATGCTGATTCTGAATGATTAAAAGCGATAGGAACCATCGAGGTAAGGCTGCTCACAATCGTGGCTGGCAGATTATTGGCGACAGACTTAAACTCAGGATGAAGCAAGGCTGTCTGACCTGGTCTTTCAATCTTTGACAGGTTCTGTCTCCAACAGGCTCGGGGATGAAGGCTGCCAGCATCTTGGCCCTGATTGGCTGCCTGGCCACAGTCACTGAGCCCAAAGTCTACACTCGCTGTAAACTGGCAAAAATATTTTCGAGGGCTGGCCTGGACAACTACAGGGGCTTCAGCCTTGGAAACTGTGAGATTTCTCCCATCTTGTTCTTTCTACCTTGGATGTCTCCCCCACATTCACTCTTCTTCCCAACTTTTCCACGTTCTATCTCACCAGGAATGATTGCTAGGTGTTCAAATATTCTCCTGAACTGCTTACTGCTCTCTGGGGCTTCTCAGCTCCTTCCCTGCCCCTCCTGTTCCCACTCCTGGTGTCTTGTACTAATGACACCAGCCAGGGAGCAAGAAAACAATGCCACCCTTGCTGGCATTGTGGAGGATGAACCTGACTTTTAGTTTAGTCCCGGCTCGGCCACTGACTAGATGTGAAGCTCAGGCATGCCAACCCTGCCTGTCATGTGCCCCATGAGTGAGCTACCTGCCTGGACCTGCTCCAAGGTTTATTAGGAGCACAGCATTATTGTAGCACATATAAGGGAACTCACCCCTAAGAATAGGTTGGAGGAAAAAAATGCATTTCTATTTCTGACTTTTCCCCATCTAGGGATCTGCATGGCGTACTATGAGAGCCATTACAACACCACAGCTGAGACTGTCCTGAAGGATGGGAGCATTGACTACGGCATTTTTCAAATAAACAGTTATACGTGGTGCAGAAATGCAAAGCTACAAGAGAAGAACCACTGTCATGTTGCCTGCTCAGGTACGATTTCAATTTTCATCCTTGTGGACAAAGGCAAGAATTCCAATAATGGGATATCCACCTTTTTTCTGCTTTAACTAAAATTTAGAGTTCAAATAAGCAAGTAGGTCTATATCAGGCTAGTAAATTATTCCACAGTTCCCAAAGGTAGTACTCTGGATCCTGTGGCCTACTTGCTCAAAGATGACTTACTCTTTCTAAGATGCTTTTTATGAAGCCCACCATGAAAACAAGAGGATGGGCAAGTGACTTTACTACCCTTTCATGCATAGAGATATTAAATATCTTTAATAAGAAGGAGATATCTGTTTGCCCACTAATTTCCATAAGCAATTCAATCAAAAGATGCAATTTATGTTTCTTCATACAGAATGAGACAAATAAATACACTTTATGTAGCATTTTTTAAACAATAGAAATAAAGCTAGAATTCACTGCCAAATCTTCTACTTCAATCATTTAAGAAAATATAGGTGTGCACAGAACTGAGGATAGCAAAATACAACAGACATGAATTCTGGCATTAGGGAAGAGAATACGTGTTATATGAAGTTAAACAAATGTCTGTACACAGATTTGGGTTGAATGTTGTGGACTTCAGAGGGAACAGGTATAATTAAGAAAATCATGGGAAGTTTTGTAGGCACAGTGATATATTTGATCTAAGACTTGGAAGATAGTTAAGATTTGGATATTCAGAGCTGAAGAGGAGTCATTCTAGACAAGGGAAACAACAAAAGCAAAGAGGTACATGTAGGGATGTGTGGGGCATGGACAGGGAAATGTGAGAAATTTATCTGGAACAAAGGGTACATAAAGACAGAAAATAGGACATGTGATTGGAAAGGCTGATTACTTTCTGATCACGAAGGATCCTGGAAGCAAGACTAAAATGTATGTACTGATTTCCACCTGAAATAGGAAATCAACAGCGATTAGTTGATTAATCGCTGTTTTAGAAAGATTAATCTGCAAGCACAGTATAAGAGAAATTAAAGAAGGGACCATTAAATGCCACTGCAATTGTTGAGGTGAGAAATCACAAGATCTGACAGTTATGGCTGGTGGTGTGGAGAAGGGACTGATGCAAGAGGTATTCAACAGCAAAAGGGCAGAGCTAGGTAAATAATGAGTGTCTCGTTTGCCTCCCCTCTAGAATGTAAGCTTTATGAGAGCAGAAGTTTTATCTGATTTGTTAATTAATGTATCCTCATTGCCTAGAATGATGCCTGGCCATTGTTGGAGCTCAATAAATATTGATGAAATAAATGAACGGAGGGAGTAAGGAGCAAGGATGAAATCAAAGAGTCATAAAATATCCTATGACAAATTCCTTAGGAGCAGGAAATGAACTTTAAATTTCCCTTTGATTCATACAAGATGATTAGTAGCTGTTTTTGAATGTATGAATTATTGAATAACATGTTAATTTATCTAGTAAATTGTTCCTAGCCGTACATTAATTCAGAATGCTCACTACCTCCAGAGGTAGATCACCTAGTAATTGGTCAGCCCTTAATTTAGAATACTCTTTTGTTGGACCAAAATTTACCTTCTTATAGCTTTCTTCCATTAATCATAGTTTTTCCTATGATTAAACTTATTAAACATTTGACAACGATTAGTGAATATTTCTCATCTTATATTTCTTATCTTCTGGGCTAAATTTTCATTATCTTCACCTTCCTGCAGACATGACTTTTAAACCCTACTCATCCTGATCAGTCTCAGTAGCATTCCTTAAGAGTTCGCCAATGGAGTCTTCCAGTTAAACATGGCGATTGGGCATGTGCATTACTTCCCATGGTAGGTCTCATAACGCCCCCCACACCAGAATATCCATTCATTCCCTAATCCCCAAGACCTGTGAATATGTTACTTTATAAGGTCAAAGGGACTTTGCAAATGTGACGAAGGGTACTGACCTTGAGAGGGGGAAGATTATTCTGCGTTATCTGGGTGAACCCAAACTAATTACATGAGTCCTTAAAACTGGAGAATTTTTTTCCAGTTGTGATAGCATAAGGAGGAAGAAAAATTCAAAATCTAAGGTACTCAACCCACCATTGCTAACTTTTGAAGATGAGAGAAGAGGCCACAAGTCACAGGATTTGGTGGGGGGAGGGGAGCGTCTATAGAAGCTGGGAATAACCTCAGATGACACCCACAAAGGAAGCAGGGACCTCAGTCCTACAACCTCAAGGAACTGAATTCTGCCAAAATCCAAATAAGCAAAAAATTGAATCTTCCCCTAGAGAGCCCAGAAAAAAAAACAGCCTTGCCAAGTGCACACACATTGAGGACTGTCGTGTCTTCTTCATGAATTAACCTTTTTATCATTAGAGTCACTGTCCCTGTTTAACTCTGGTAATATTTCTTTAGGAAATATTTAAAAAGTCCATAAATTGACTTTTTCTGATAGTAATATAATCACTCAACTTTCTTTACCTGATACATTTTTCCCATTCTTTTACTTATAATCTATCTATATCTTTATATTTACAGTGAGCTTCTTATAGACAGCATGTTGTTAGGTATTACTTTATATCCAGCCCAATAATCTCTGCTTTTCAATAGGAATATTTAGACCAGGGGGTCAGCAAACATTGTCTCAAAGGGCCTGATAGCAAATATTTTAGGCTTTTTGGGCCATATGCTGTTTCTATTATAACTATTCAACTTTCCATGTAGGACAAAACCAGTCATGGACAATATGTAAATGAATAAGCATGGCTATGTTCCAATAAAACTTTATTTATAAAAATAGAGGGTAGGCCTGCAGGCCATAGTTTGCCGAACCTTGGTTTAGACCCTTTATATTTAATGTAATTAAAATCCACCATGTTGTGATTTGTTCTCTATTTGTGCCAACTATTCTTGGTTCATTTTCTCTGTCTTCTTTTGAATAAATTGGATATTTTTCAGTATTCTCTTTTATTTCCTCCATTGGCTTATTAGCTATAATTCTGTTCTAACATGTATCATTATCTTATTACATTCCATCTTCAAATAATATTCTACCACTTCACATATATAAATTTTATAACAGTATGCTTCTATTTACTCATCTTATCTTTCGTAATATGTTGTCATGTATTTTACTTCAACCTATTATACACCTCAAATGCGTTTTTATTATATTTGCCTTAAACAATTATCTCTTAAAAATTTAAATGAGGAAGGGGATCTTTATATTTACCATATATTTACCATTTTCAGCATTCTTCATTCCTCTGGTGGATTCATTTGGGCAGGCAGTTAAGTGACAGCATTTTCCTTCAGCCCAAAGAACTTCCTTCAATGTTTTTTTCAAGTGGAGTCTACTGATAGGCATTCTCTTACGATTTTTTTTTTTATCTCAAAATGTCTATGTTTCATTTTCTTTTTTGAGGACTATAGTCTCTCCGTATAACTTCTAGGCTGACAAATGTTTTCCTCTCAATTTGTTAAAGATATTCCATTGTTTTCTGCTTGACTTGTTTATTATGAGAAATCAGTGATTTTCTTATCTGTGTTCACTGTATGCAATGTGTCCTTTTTTCTCTGGCTGTTTTTAAGATTTCCTTTTTATCACC
>NW_011888931.1:2422372-2440431 GCF_000151845.1 Pteropus vampyrus | reverse complement strand
GAATAACCTCAGATGACACCCACAAAGGAAGCAGGGACCTCAGTCCTACAACCTCAAGGAACTGAATTCTGCCAAAATCCAAATAAGCAAAAAATTGAATCTTCCCCTAGAGGGCCCAGAAAAAAAAACAGCCTTGCCAAGTGCACACACATTGAGGACTGTCGTGTCTTCTTCATGAATTAACCTTTTTATCATTAGAGTCACTGTCCCTGTTTAACTCTGGTAATATTTCTTTAGGAAATATTTAAAAAGTCCATAAATTGACTTTTTCTGATAGTAATATAATCACTCAACTTTCTTTACCTGATACATTTTTCCCATTCTTTTACTTATAATCTATCTATATCTTTATATTTACAGTGAGCTTCTTATAGACAGCATGTTGTTAGGTATTACTTTATATCCAGCCCAATAATCTCTGCTTTTCAATAGGAATATTTAGACCAGGGGGTCAGCAAACATTGTCTCAAAGGGCCTGATAGCAAATATTTTAGGCTTTTTGGGCCATATGCTGTTTCTATTATAACTATTCAACTTTCCATGTAGGACAAAACCAGTCATGGACAATATGTAAATGAATAAGCATGGCTATGTTCCAATAAAACTTTATTTATAAAAATAGAGGGTAGGCCTGCAGGCCATAGTTTGCCGAACCTTGGTTTAGACCCTTTATATTTAATGTAATTAAAATCCACCATGTTGTGATTTGTTCTCTATTTGTGCCAACTATTCTTGGTTCATTTTCTCTGTCTTCTTTTGAATAAATTGGATATTTTTCAGTATTCTCTTTTATTTCCTCCATTGGCTTATTAGCTATAATTCTGTTCTAACATGTATCATTATCTTATTACATTCCATCTTCAAATAATATTCTACCACTTCACATATATAAATTTTATAACAGTATGCTTCTATTTACTCATCTTATCTTTCGTAATATGTTGTCATGTATTTTACTTCAACCTATTATACACCTCAAATGCGTTTTTATTATATTTGCCTTAAACAATTATCTCTTAAAAATTTAAATGAGGAAGGGGATCTTTATATTTACCATATATTTACCATTTTCAGCATTCTTCATTCCTCTGGTGGATTCATTTGGGCAGGCAGTTAAGTGACAGCATTTTCCTTCAGCCCAAAGAACTTCCTTCAATGTTTTTTTCAAGTGGAGTCTACTGATAGGCATTCTCTTACGATTTTTTTTTTTATCTCAAAATGTCTATGTTTCATTTTCTTTTTTGAGGACTATAGTCTCTCCGTATAACTTCTAGGCTGACAAATGTTTTCCTCTCAATTTGTTAAAGATATTCCATTGTTTTCTGCTTGACTTGTTTATTATGAGAAATCAGTGATTTTCTTATCTGTGTTCACTGTATGCAATGTGTCCTTTTTTCTCTGGCTGTTTTTAAGATTTCCTTTTTATCACCAATTTTTCAGCAATTTGATCGTAATGTGTATTTTCTTATGTTTATCTTACTTGATACTAACATTATGGATCCCTGAGTTTATAATTTTCATCCTTTCTCCTAGGACACTAATGAGACATGTCTTAGACTACTTGATGTTGTTGCATAGGTCCCTGAGGCTCTTCACTTTTTTCAGACTTTTTCCCTTTTTGTGTTTTATTTTCAGTAGTTTTCACTGCTATATCCTCAAGTTCTCTGATCTCTTATCTGAAGTGTCTAATCTATTAAATTCATCAATTGAATGTTTCATTTCAGATATTATATATTTTTTTCAATACTGGGTAATAGTTTTACATCGTTCATTTCTCCCATTTTACTCATGGTTTTCTTTAAGTTCTTGATATAAATCAGCTTATTTAAAAGTACTGCTTAAACTGTCTTGTCATTTCTGGGTTGATCTCTCTCTCGATTGATCTTTCTCTTGGTCATTGATTGATCTTTCTCTTTGATCATGGGTCACATTTTCATGTCTCTTTGCACATGTAATAACTTTTTATTAGCTACTAGATATAATGTATGTTACATTATTGAGTGTCTGGATTATGTTGTCTTCCTTTAGGGAATGTTGAGTTTCATCGTGGTAAGCAGTTAATTCTGATTAGGGAAATTCTAGAGTGATCTTTGTAGTAGAACTAGTTTAGTCTCCTTACCAAGGCATGGCTCTTTTAGTGTATCTGACTGTCTCAGGGGTTCAGCAAGGTCTCTCTCCTCTGGCTAGTCAAAAATTAAATGTCTTCCAGCCCCACAGGAGCTCTGTAATTGTTCAAGTCCCTGGTAATTGTTCTCTGACTCAGTTTTCTCTTTTGCATGCCCGGTTTAGCCTTCAGTCAAAGGCTCAGTGAAATTTTTTTTCAATTACAATTTTTTTTCAAATACAATACTATATTAGTTTCAGGGGTACAACATAGTAATTAGACATTTAAATAACTTACAAAGTGATCCCCCTGTAAGTTGTGTACCCATCTGACACCATACATTGTTATTACAATGTCACTGACAATATTCCTTGTGTATACTTTACATCTTTGTGACTATATTTAAAACTGGCAAATTGTACTTCTCAATATCTTCTTCAGTGGATTTCTTATGCAGATTTTTGGCGCTCTCCTTGAGGGTACCTCCTACCTCTCAGGTACCCTCCTCCACAAATCTAGCTTCTGATCTCTCTCCTCCATTTAGATTGCTATCTCCTGTCTGGATCCTACCTCCCTGATCTGGAAAATACCTCTGGTCACAAGGTATTGTGACCTCGCTTCATGTGGTTTCTATCTCTCAAGAATCATGAATCCTGCATCTCCTGTTGCGTAATGTCTAAAAATAATGTTCTCATATATTTTATCTAGTTTTCTAGTTGTTTACAGTGGGAAAGGAAATCTGTTACTTCACCCTGGCCATGCTTGACTTTGAATACAGTTTAATATAATAGTAATTTAATATTGTTCAATTTAGTTCCAATTAAAGAAGTCTGGGGCAAACTTATATCTGCAAGACAATCTTGGAATCTAGAAATTAAACTGTTGGACAGTTCATGCTGAGAAGTGAAAGAACATTCATATCTGTTTTCTTATCATAAAGAGCATGGGATTTTTAGGGACAGCTTTAAAATAGAAAACAGGATGTTGATTTTATATCATAATCACTCCTGTGACTGGTCTCCCTCGCTTCAGGCCGAAGAGTCTTTAATTACGGACAATGTCATTCTGCCCCATGGATTATAGTAGGGACATTCGTCATGGGAACCTGAAAATAATTTAGCATTAAGGTATGTTTACAAGATACATGACATTTCACATATGTACAGTATACACGCACCTCATGTCCATCTTTGAAGCTATAGAATCGCCTCACTCCCGTACCAAATTGTATTCCTAAAATTCCTGCCTGCCTTATCCAAACTATTTGGACACAATATTTTTTATATACATATATATATAATATATATATAAATATAAACATATGTATGTATGTACATACACATAGATATAACATAATAGCAATCTCTATTTTCTTCCAGTATCATAGACCACCTTAAAACAAGAGATGTTTAAGAAAAAGGAGTTGATTTTTGCTCTCGTATCTAGTCTAGTCAATTTATAGTAATCTCTATTTCTCACCAGTCTGGTATCTGAGTTGGCCTTTGTCACTTCGGAGAGGGGAAACAGATAAATTGCGGGCGTGATAGTGATGTTTTAGTTGGGATGCAGTAGGATGCTGCAGAGACACAGAGAGACTTGAAGCAGAACCAAAAACTGAAAATACGTAGTTCTTTTAGTGTAGATTGTTGCTGTTTTCCGTCGTTGGATGTGGGAGAATAAACTATTCAATTGAATAATGCTTTGCTGTTCAACATAACCCTTACTTTATTAAAGTTTGACTGGACAAAATTTTCTACTTGAAGTAAATCGAGCAGGAGCAATTCTTGGCACGTATCCTTTTAAATACGTGCCATCTTAACTCATTCTTGCCCCTCTGCTGCCCCCCTGTGGCGGTTTCCCATTTCAGCACGGTGTCGGGTCCTTTACTTCCCATCCCCCACCTCCCTTAACATATTACCCCAAGCAAATTCCAAGTCATGTCCAACCAACACTTTTGAAGCAACTAACACTTATGAAACAAAATGCTAGAACAAAATGGAAGGCTGACAAACGCCTTACCCGATCTCCACGATCCGGGCCTTCAGAGCCTATGGAGTGAGCTTTCATCCTGGCATAACAGATAAACTTTCTGCTTCCTCCCCACTATGTGTAATCCGGGTCCTTCCCACCCCTTGAGACACTCCCAAACCCACTTTTAGGGACTAGGCCCCAAGCGCTTCCCAACACAAACCACAGTATCTCAGCACTTAGCAAGCACGTATGCACACAAAAGAAAGTGTTTCTAAGTAATTTGAACATGTATCAGATACCAAGCACTTAAGTTTGATAATCGCCTAATAAATAAATAATTACTTGAAAAATTAATAAAGCGTTTATATTTTTATTATCGGCTTCATTAGCATATAGTGGTCCATAAGCGGGAATCTTTGCTTAAGTGGCTCTGTTGGAAGGAAGTAACTGAGGCTAATAGATTTTAGGCCCCAGGTTTGAGTGTAGACTCATTTACTGGGTGTCTGGACCTCCGTTTGTAGGGATAATAATGATGCCCATTTCTATGGTTATCATGAGGACTAAGAGATGATGCATAAGGAGACTTAATGTGTGCCTGGCATTGAGTAAGTTTTCTATAAAGGTTAGCTATTAGTAAAAGCTATTATTACTCTAAATACTATGTCTCTAGAAACAAGGCAAAAACTTTTATAACCTTACAAAGCTTAATTTTCCACTGGATACTAAATGCTAGTGAATTTGTATATATTGTCTTAATTTGTTATCATTTATAGATCATATCTTTTGTTAATTACCTCCGGGTTAAAAGATTTTTGTTTTAAATAAAAAATAAATCACATTTAGAATGAATTTGCTTAAAAGAAATTTATCACTATCTTTTACTTTTAGTTACACCTATCTGAGAAAGCAATATAATTAGCAACGAAACAGGCATACTCAAGGAAAAATTTTATTTTCAATTGAGATTGCAAAATAATTTGGTACTATAATGCTCCATTAAAATGGAACATTTTAGACTAATATTATTCTCTTTGATGATTTTTTTTCTGCTAATAAAAGACTTAGAAAATATAGAATAATGATTCAAAAGCACTGGTAATCACATGATTAAGAGTTAATCTTTCTTAAAATACTGATGAATTTATGATTTCTTTTTCTCTATACCAACATGGTCCTATAGAATTTTCTGAGATGATGGAAATGTTATCTGTGCTTTCCGAGAACCACTAGCCACAGTAAAAATGCTATAAAATCCGAAATGTAGTAAAAGCAACCGAGGAACTGAAGTTCTAATTGTATTAATTAATTTGGATTTAAATAGTCACATGTATATAATGGCTACCATATTAGATAGTATAGCTTTAGACAGAAATTTTTATAATATTGATAATTTCATATTGGGAGCATTTTTCAATATTATTAAATAATATGTAAACATGATCTAAATGGCTCATTGTTTCATTATATAGAGGAATTACTATTAATGTGAACATCAATAATTATAAGGAAATTAGATTTTTCTTTCCACTTGGAAATAAATTTTCTCTTGTAAATAAAGCTACGACAAACTACGAACCCATTACATTCCCACTAGCAAGTACACAAGAGTACCTATCTCATTGCAGCTTAGTGAGCCTTGAGCACTACCCCATTCTTAAAAAATCTTTGTTTACTTGATAAATAGAAATGATATCAAATGGTGTGGGTTTTTATGTCTTTAATTGGTGGTCGCGGTGGGCATGGAGATACCACTCAGATTTCTCCTGAAGAGATGTCCGCCTCAGCTGCATTTGTGTGATTTGCAGACAATCCACCTGGCACTTCCTTAAGGACTGCCTTAGCTACAGACAGCTGCTTCCCCTAAGGCTGTGCCTCCTGGGACAGCCAACACCCAGCGACTGAGAGAGGCAGAAGTATAAAGGCTTGGCCATTTAGGTCTGATGTGGGCAACTCTGACAAGTAATATTCATTCCTGCATTCTTGGCTGGATTGGCTGAGGCTTTGAGGGGCCTGCATCAGAGCTGGACATCTCTATCGGCTCAATGTTTCTGCCCCGTTGCTTTCACAGGTGTGAATCCCCACTAAATACCTCAAACTCAACTCAGCATCCACTCTGAAGAACCCAATCTACAACTGAAGTGATGTTAGACTTTTATTTGCCTTTTTTCTGTCATGTTTGTGTCGAGAAGAATTTTGAAGCCACTTCTGGGCAAGCAGGAAAGAATGCCTATGTCAATGAATATATTTTCAATGGAAAGATTTGTTAAGTCTGAAAATCATAGAAAAATAATAAAGGCAAAGTTGGATGTATTTAATACAAAACTTAAAATTTTCTGCACATGAAAAACACCTGGGATAAAAAGTTTTTAATGTACAAACCGTAAAGTTACAATAGATAAAGTTTAATACTTACCATTAAAGATATCTTATATGTCAAATTAACCCAAGGAGAGAAAACATTGTACCATCCTGTTTTACTTGTATATTTCTTTAGTATATAAAAAACAGTCTGCTATTGTGTCTTCTCTAAATGCATTTCCAGAAACCCTTCAGAACTGATCTATTCCTCTGAAACTTCAAGAAATCCAAAATGAGGATGATCTGCAAACAAAAGGAATTCTTTGATTTGCGAAGAAATGCAACAAAGAAATAAGAATATGGCTTTTTAGTTCTTCCCATCCTCCTATTCCAAAAGAGCAGTGAGAAAACCTCAAATAACAAAGTCTCAGCTAACCCCATACCTCCTCTCTTACAGCCTTGCTCACTGACGACCTCACAGATGCAATTATCTGTGCCAAGAAAATTGTTAAAGAGACAGAAGGGATGAACTACTGGTAAGATGCTTCTTTTGGAAGACTTAGGCTGATGTAGACAAACCTACGGTCTGTCCATTTGTCATGGCTGCAGTGGATGTTGACAAACTCATCTCTGTAGTGTGGTCCCCACAGTGGTGTTAATGTGACTTGTCTATAACCTTCTCAATTAGTGTGTGTGTGGGGGGGAGGTGCGGTGAACATAGTGGAAGGCATTCGTATAGGGAGGAGAGAGGGTATTGAGCCATGATAATTTGTAACGGCATTTCACGTTCCAAACGATAGAGAAAGGGTTGCTTTCTAATATGAATTGGAAAGCATCAATGAAGTCAGTACACCAGAGGGAAAAAGCTTGAGTTTGCTCTAGCTTTGGATAAGATTTGGAAGGTTACCACAGCATTTTGTGGGGAGAGAAAATAAGCAGCAGGAGAGGAAAATGATAAATTGTCAGGACACTTCCCTAGGACCGTGCATGGGATGGTGTTTCGTGGTGCTCACTGTCACCTCTGCACCTCTGCTCTTCGTGAACATGGCTGATCAGGTCCCCCACTTGGGGAAACCAAACTTCCAGAGATGTAGGTGTTTAACTAAATGACCGTCTTCATAAAAATTGCTTCCTTGTTGCATTGAGGTGAAGGATGACTAGGAGAAAACCGGGGGGAGAAAAGTCTTAACGAGGCAAAACAATAGAGTCTTTGGATCTCAGAAGTAAATGAAACTAAATCCTGGGCACTGCTGGTTATTTATTTGGGTTAATTATTTATGGTTTTTCAACCTAAGAATATTTGGATTGTCATGCTTTCTTCTTTTGTTTCTGCTTCCCTCACCCCCTTAGGCAAGGCTGGAAGAAACACTGCGAAGGCAGAGACCTGTCTGAGTGGAGAAAAGGATGTGAGGTTTCGTGAACTGGAACTGGACCAAGGATGCTTTTGCAGCGACTCCCTAGAATGTACAATGAATGTCAAAATGTTTGTGTCATCTTGTCCCCCTTCCTCCCAATATTCCTTTTCAGAGTCAGAGATTAAAAAACAAAACAAAACAAAAAACTAACCTACATTTTTAAGAAAATAAATATTTCTATTTAAATGTCTTGACTTCACGCTGACTCTGTTTCAATGATATTATAAAAACATGATGTTAAGACTTGAAAAGTCACCTACAAAGTGTTCTGGCCCTGGATGGAACAAACTTTTCTTTATTGGAAGGCGAGGCATCCCTTGGTTGACCTCACAGATTGCAAGAATCTTGTCAGCTTACGATCCCTTATTTTTTTTTATTTTTTACGCCTACAGCACCTGGTCTTCCTAGGTGGTCTCCCATCCAAGTATTAACCAGGCCCGACCCTGCTCAGCTTCCTAGATCAGACGAGATCGGGCTTGTTCAGGGTAGCATGGCCATAGACATGGCTGCTCATTTAAAAGTAAGTTTGCTGACCTGTGTCCTGGAGCTTGGGGTCATTCTTCTCCTGGTCAGTGGACATACAATCCTTCCTCAGCTCAGCAAGAATGTTCCTGCTTCCTCTGGGCAGTCCTGATGGGCATTTCATTGGGACCAAAACGATGCAATTGCAGCTCTTAGCCCCGATGGTCAGAGAGCTCCCCATGTTACTGCAACATCCATTTAAATTAAATCCATCAAACTCAAAAACCACACTTACATCCTCATAACAAAATTGTTTCCAGGCTTAGATCTATAGATTTTATTAGTTTGGTCAGGAAACTGGCCTGACTATTTAAAGGATATTTCACTGCATGATCTCGAAGAGATATTCCCAGGAGTCTCTGCTCCATGCAGGATGGCCTCTCTACCCTTCCCATGGCAGTGCAGCTCTGCTCAAGCTGAGTTTTCTCTTGTCGGTTCTCTGTTCTTCTGGGGAAAGTACGGTTGGGGTGGCTTTGTGCGACTTTTGGTAAAAGCGATGTGCTCAGGTTGAATGCAATCTGACCCCAAGAATGCACTAAGTTAAAGTTTGTTGTAGACATAATTATGCCTACAAATAAGTTTCACACTTAGAAGAAAGTCTGCACAGATTACACTGATGGGCTTTGTGATAACACCTAAATGATCCATAAACACTCTGGCTGCCAACTGCCTGAGTTTTACTGTTGGCTCATTTCACATCCACTGGTTTCACTTGCAGGCATAAGCTTTTAAAAAATCTAAACAGCTAATTGCCAGAAGAATATAAACATTTCATACATGTCTAAACAAACATAATCCAGTGACAATTTAACAGGCATTACAAACCATGGGGAAAAAAACTTTTAAAACTCATGTAAGAATTAAAAAATAATTCTATAAGATGGCTGAAGGAAATTTGAAAAATATAGGACCTATTAAACTGCACTTAATCAATAATCTGTGCTTATGAAATCCATAGATATGCATTTTTCATTATTATTGTCCCATTATCCATCTGCCCTGTAGTCCTTATTTTTAGCCAAAACTCCCGCTTCATTAAAACCAATGGTATCATGTTAATGACCTAGGTTGGCACGGCCCCGGCACCAGCTGTTTGAAGACTAGGGGAAAGATTAAAAATAAAACAAAAAAACAAAACCCAATTCCAAAAAAAGTGCTTTGAAATTCAAGGTGAAGAGAAGTTGGCTGGTCTTACATTTGATTGATCTATTTTTTTTTTGCAAAACATAAAATTTCTAAGCATGCAATCCTACTCATGCTTTCTCTCCTTAAATGTTTTATTTAGTTAGTATTTCTATAAATAATAATTTAGGATTAAAAATTTCATTTTCTCATTATTTTCTACAATTAATGCCCTCAGAAATTCGAGAGAAAAATATTACTTCTACTTCTGAGTTATCTTCATTTAACAAAAGTATATTAAAATAACAACTAAGATTTATATTCCCTTTTAGTTTCCAGGACATTTGGAAATATGTTTTCAGTTTCTCCTCACAACCGCCTTATCAGCAGTTTACCAAATGCATTGAGCAGACGGTCAGATAGTACGGCGTAGAATTTCATTTATGTGGGTACGTTCTTTCTTTGGGGACTCAGCCCTGCCTGACTCTCGGTACCCTCTCCCCCAGCATCTGTCCCTTTGCATCTCAGCCTGGTTCCTACTATTTCTTAACACTTTCTGTCTGGTCTACCATTTTCTTGATGTCTCTTGAACCCAATAAACCATTTCTCCTTGGGTGTCTTTGCTCTTGGTTTTTCCCGAAGCTGAAAGATTGTGCCACTTCCGTATAGCCTACTCAAGCACCGCCCAGGCGACATGAAGCCTCTCTGCTCCGCCAACGTCCTGTCTTTTCTTGATGCTCTTTCGTAACAGCTGGGTATGTACTATACATAATGAAGTCATCAGGGACTGGTGACATCACCTGGTCTGTAAGCGACTTGAGGCCTGGCCATGTCTTTTACTTCCCTCTTTCACAATTTCTTTTGAGGGCTAAGCACATAGTGGGTGACATTTGAAAATGTTTGATGTTGATTTTTTATGCAATTGGATACATATGGGATCATAGAAAGAATACAAATGAGACATCGCATTTAGAATATTTTTATTTTCAAATCAGGTTCACATCCAATATTTCAGGTACCTTTCACAAACACCTTGGGACATGATGTAACAGAATCTTCACTTGGTATAGAAGACACTGAGATCCATAAAGGTTGACTCTCTCTCCAAGGCCCACAGTGCCACAGTGCGGACTCCAGGGGAACCCTGCCACTCCACACGAATCTTCAGGAAAAGTGTCCTCGTTCCTTTAAAGATACGGGGTGCCTGAGCCCCTCATCTGTATTCAGCGTTTACTTCCTTAACTACTCCAAATATAGCACAAAGTCTAGTTGGCCCCAAAAAGGTCTAGGAGAAAAGAGTAGAAAATGCTTTCACCCAAAATTTAATCTCTTCAAGGCAAAAAAAAAAAAGATTTCATTAGAAGACCTACAGAGATTTTCTCTGTCCTCCCAAAATGGATGGAAAATGCTCCAGATTTCTAAAACTTGAAACAATAAACGTGTATTACTTTTTTCCAATTAGAAAAATTTACAGTTTTTAATTTAAAAATTTAAAATAGCAAAATTATTTCTTCCAATGTAGGCCAAATATTTGGTCCCTAAGAGGCCCTCTCCCCCGGAGTCATTCTGCGTATCCTCTGCAGTGCCTGCACACTGTGGGGACACTACTCACATCACTGTCATTCAGGGCAGCCGTTCCATGGAGCTTCGAGCTGCTAGCAGTTTTGTCCATGCGGTGATGTCCAGGGATGGAAATTCATACAACCAGCTTGCAGAGGAGCTGCTGCCTGGGAGAGCTTAGGATCAGGAGAAACCTTGCCTGCAGCACAAGTATCTGTACCACAACAGACTTCCTTTAGGGATCTCGAGGCAGCTACATAGCATTGTGACTTGGATAGGTGACCTTCTCTGGCCCTCATTTACCTTTCTTCTGATATCCCGTTACGTCTCTGGTGCAGGGGAATGAGAAAGAGAAATTCCCAAACTGTTCTAAATCGCAGATACAGCAAGCACATCTGTTTAGGCGGACGCTTCTGTAACAGCAGAAAGGAGAGAAACAAAAGGTCAGCCACTAATGAGCAGAGTCTCGCAGGAGAGGAGAAGGAAGAGGAAAGACAAAGGATATATTTTTTTACACGAGGCCGCGCCTCGAACAATTTTTGCCACCCGGGCCTCCTCACTGATGTTCAACCCAAACGAAACACCGCATACCGAGCAGCGGCATTTTCCTTTCCTTTGTTTTCATAACCCTGTGAGTTGGGCTCTGATTCTAACAAAAATGCATATTCATTGGGGGAACATATAGAAAAAAAAATACTTTTAGAAACTATAAAAATAAAGGATTCTCATCACTCGACTATAACTGCTACTAATATTTTTATTTTTTCTTCCAGTTTTTTCTATTTTGTGTAAAGTTGGAATTACAGAGTTTTAATTTTGTAACCTGCTCTCTTCACTTAATACATTACAAGGTTTCCCCCAATTAATATTTTCAAAAATACAGCATACTAGTTACTATGCTTTCCCATAATTCATTTCCTCTTTCCCCTCTTGTTGCATATTTGGGTTAACCAATAACCTTTTCAGGTCTGGGGCTCTAGGTCAATTTCTGCGAAGGGCCCCTTCTTGTCTTGTTGCAGAAATGTTACAAAAAATCAGAACTGTGAGAAACCAAGCACCACTTGGAGAGTTGGAGAACTCAGGTTTATTACGCTCGTGGTCCCAGAAAAGCTAGCACTCTGAAGATCTGGGCCCCGAGCTCAGGGGCAACCTTGCCAGTTGGCATGCGCTGATTGGTTAATTTGTCCTCAGGCAGTTACAGAGAGTGGGAGTTGCTATAGGTTACAGGCAGTTACAGAGTTACAAAGCGCGAGAGTTTCAGACAGGAACTTAGGCAACACATCTGTTATCTAGACAGAACAAGCAAAAGGGAGGATGAGTCTTTAGTTAATTTTGAGGTCACTCTGCCCTTCGGCCTATGTGGCAAGCATGTCTACAGAAGCAGAACAAAGAGCTGTTATAAGGTTAGCCTTTAGAGTGGAAAATTCCTCTTCATTCTCACTGCTTATTCCCCTCTGAACTTCACCAAAAGCCCTCAATACATGATTTTTATGGGGTCCATCTTTTCATGGACTCCTTGACTGCTCAAGGGATGACCTAAACCGAGACTAGAAGTATGCTATACGGCCACATTTTCTAAACAATTAGGATCGATTGCCATTTGGTCTAAGATTGAGAGAAAATATTTAAACTTGGTACTGTCTTGAAAAATCTAAACCATGTGTTTACCATGCTGTGTCACCGCCTGTAAAACGAGAATGATATATTTGCCATACACAGTCATGGTAAGGATTAGCAACAATTTCAGAAGCACATGACACAAACCAGGCTTTTAATAAAAATTGGTTATTATCATTCTATTTCTATATTTTCTTTCTCCAGTATATTTTATGTGATTTCTAACAGGTACTATAGACACTTCACTAAGATGAACTATGTTTTGTGTGAAATAATGACTTTTCTGAAAAAGAAAGGGGAAGATCTTTCCTGAAAAAACTGCCAACGAAACTGTGACTAAGTTTGTTTTACTAGGTCCATGCTGCTGAGATTTCCAAGCGACAGGGTAAAAAGTTAAAGCGGTCTCTAGACTTCCCCCACCCTGCTCGCTACCACGCCCCCACTGGCAACATAATTCTTGGTGAGGAAGAAAAAATAAATCTACAGTTGCCTTGAAAAGCACTCATGCAAAATAAAGCCCAGATTCATAAGTAATCTGACTTCTGCATCACTTTTCAAAACAGTATCCTGTTACTAGCTAAAGCAAACAGAGCGGTTTCAACCCAGGAACTGACAGGCAGTGCAGAGGGCAGGTTGGAAAAGATTAAATATTTGTGCAAAACCCTACACACCCCTTCACAAAGGGCAGCCTTAGTCTGGAATAAAAGGAAACGGGTAGCAAAGGAAGGAGATGCGGGAACTGAGAAAAGCCTTATCTTTCCAGAGGAAGGATTGGTTTGGGATGAGGACATGGAGCAGGGACGAGGGGAGAACACAGTGCGGGTGTGAGGGCTCTGGTCACTGCCCACCTGGCTCCTGCCTTCAGTGCTGAGGCTGCACTTTTGACCTGTGCAGTGGAGTCGGGCCACAGGGGCTCCGGGGACGTTGGAAACAAGATGGTGAGAGCTTTGAAGCTGCCAGGCTGTGATGGTGGAGGCCAGAAAGAGGCACCCAGTCTCTCAGCAGCACGACAGCGAGAGGAGGGGGAGGAGGCTGGGGTGGAGGCCAGCAAAGCGCATTGTGCAAATCGGGAGTCCAAAGGCCTCCCAGTGGGAGCGAAAGACACACCAGAAAAGGGAGATTTTAGAAAATTGTTTAAAGATCACAGTTTTCAACTGTGCTGACAGTCTGTCAAAGCCGGCTTCTGCCTCTGAGACATTTCAGTGGCTGCCAGGAACTTCGAATTCAAAAAAAGAACAAAGAGAGAGAGAGAAACCTCATACGATAGAGAGTTCTGTGCAGACAGTAGAAAGATTGCTGATAAGATGAGAATCGTTTAGGAATCAAGATTTTTCTGTGGACTTTGGAGCTTCTCCAGGCCCCACCGCAGAGACTAACACAGCCTCCCCCACAGAATAAACAGCCCAGGGAGGCCCTGGAACACACTCCTGTGGCCCATGTTAGAAGATGGGGAGAGGAGACCCCATGGGGAAGAACAGCCTGGTTACTGTCCTCATGGGTCTCAATCCTGGCTGCACAGAAGCATCATTGGGAGTCTTTTTAAAATGCCGATGCCCAGGCCTGGCCCGCTTGTGTTAAATCAGACTCTCTGAAGATAATGCCCTGATGTGGGGATCTTATAACTCCCCAATTAACTCAGCTAGGACCAGGAACCCTAAGCAAGAGACTTGCAGGGGCCCTGCTGGAGCAGGCTTTCCTGGGGCTCCAGAAGCCCATTCTCCTCCTTGAGAGAATATCAATTACCCCACCTTCCCGCTGCATCCTGGGTCCTCAGGAAGTCATTCCCCTTGAAGGCTTAATCCAGTCTCTGGATTTGAGGAGTTGAACCTGGCCATCAAAGCAGATGGGGGAAACGGGGATATAAACTGTTCAACTGTCAACAATATTTGAGTGAGTACCACGCGCCAGGCCCTGCGCTGTGCAGAGGGTGTGTGGAAGCCATCATGGTGGGCGTCTGAGTGTTCCACGTGGGGAGAGGCAGAGGAACCGTCCACTGTCCGAGGTCTACAAACACACAGAGGGCTAAAGAACAATTTCAGAAAGGTAAAATCATGACTCTTCATGCAAATCTAAAAGAAATACATGTCAAAGATTTTATCCAGCTCATTAATTAATGAGAGAACCACTAACATGTTAAGACCAGTTGAAAGATATTTGAAGACCTAGATATTTGTAGGCAATTTTACAGAAGGAATGTTAGGGTACAATTACTGGGTTAGATACAAAACTAATTAATGTCTTAGAGGATTTAGACTATATGTTTTTGACCTTTGAACAACATAGTTTGAATTGTGCTAGTCTACTTATTTGTAGATTCTTTTTAACAAATACTGTAAATGCATTTTTTCTTCCTTATTGTAAGAATATAGTATGTAATACATATAACATACAAAATATGTGTTAATTGACTTTATGTTATTGTTAAGGCTTTCAGTCAACAGTAGGCCATTAGTAAAGCTTTTGGGGAGTCAAAAGTTATATGTAGATATTCAACTGTGCAGGGGGTTGGTGCCCCTAACCCTTACGTTGTTCAGTGGTCAACTGAATGAGCTGTACTCTGGAGTTTTATTTTTCTTTCCAGATAGAAATTATTTGCATCTCTGTTAAAGAAAATTCCGTGACTTCATACATAACCTCTCCAAGTCTAGGAATTTTAAGTAAAGTGCGAGTTGAAGGAAGTGCATTGCCCTTGGCTAATCCTTAGGTGGGCTTTTGTCCATATGACACTGAAAGGACATTCGACTCATCGATTGCCTTATTTCCAAGTTTGATAGTGAGAGAAAGGCAATGAGACTGCAGGCCTGGAGAAGAAACACTGAGGTGACAGCTGCAGAGTCACACACAAGAGCCCCGCATCTAGGCAAAGACGAACCAATAACATAGGGGTGCTGTCTGTCATGCTGAACTTACTTAGCTGTGCCAAGTAAGGTGTCACCCACACATTAGTTATGGCTCCAGCCCCTCAAATTTCTAGGAAGATGGATTCAACTTTTTATTCTACAAATATCGTAAGACCTTCTGTGAGATTTCTGAGAATTCCTGAAGTGCTTACATTCTCACCGTCCTCTCTGGTGCTGAGCTCCTGCTTCTGCTGAACTAGTCTGCTTAAAAAGCCTCTCATTCCTCAGTGACAGAAAAAGCGTCTTTTTCCTTAGTTTGCACAACACACACACACACACACAACCCATTCGCATAAGACATTTCTATGGACATTACTAGAAGGTTTAGGAAACTTGGAAGATTTAGATTTCAAATGCAAACAACTCAGAAATTAGCAACAGCCATCCCCCCAGGTCATTGTCATTTGCCCCCAAGTTCATGAATGTCCAACTTCTTCCAGCCCTGGTATCCTGGGCTGTTTGTTCTGCTGCACTTGGAATAATCCATGAGATGACTTTTGTAAACTCCTTAGCCTTCTTTGAATTACAGAAATCTTTGAGAACTTGCAGAAAGCAATGAACTCTTTGCTGGAAAAATGCCCATTTGATATATACACCATTGAGTCTTAAGGACCCCGAACCGCCTCACCTATCATAGAGAAGCCGCCTTTAAACTAAAAATTCTTGATCTATTGTAAGTCACATCTGAAAAATACTGAGATTCCTTATGTGTGGCCCGGTGGAGGATGCTGTATAAAACAATTTATATGGACCCACTTCTCCCTCTGGAAGGCTAGCTAAGATATAAACCAGACCAAGATGATGTAACATGCCCACTGCCTTCTCTGACTTCCCATCCAGCAGCCTTGAGAACTCACAACTTTATGCCTTAAGTCAGTGGTTCCCAGCCCTGCCAGCGGCCATGGACTCACCTGAACCCACCCCCCAAACACCCTTATTTACTTCATCTGCAGTGCGCCTCAGCATTTATTTAAAGCCACCTGTGCCTCTGATGGGTAGCCAGGGTTGAGATACTTCAGGAGGAGACAGAGAAAAGAGAGAAGAGAGAGCTGCCGCTGACTTCATTGCTGATGTGCAGACACTTCCCGAGCTAATCACTCCCAGCTGCAGGTAAGTGAAATTGAGTGGTTTTATAAGCTGCTTAAAGTTTAATAATCCAGAATATAGAGTGCCTTTAGCATCGCGTATCAGGAAGAGGACCAGCCGGGGAATGAGAAATCTGGGATTCGGTCCTAGTCCCGCCTGGGCTCCCACTCCCCAGGGCCTGCCTCCTGCATGGTGGTCAAAGGCACAGCCCACTTCAGTTCAAATCCCATTTCTGCCAAGTGGTGAGGAACTTAGCCCCGCTTAGCCTCTGTTTGACTTTGAAATTGGAAAATAGCATTACCTCGTGGAGTTGTGATGAACACTGAAGTGCCTATAGCATCCATTCCAGCACAGAGCAAGTGCTCAATAAGTTTCTGCTGTTACTACTATGATTCAGCCCGGCAAACCTCCCAGAACCATTGTGAGGGTGTTATTCTCGCTGACCTGGCTCCAGGTAGGCTGAAGCCAGGACACCAAATGGGCTGATTGCAGAGTTCCTGGAACAAAACTTGAAGTCTCTTACTCTCACTCCTCAATACCTTCAGAAAGGTCTTTCGAGACCAAAATTTGAGAAAGTTCTGGAACAGTCCCATCCTAGTCAAATGTGAGACCACTATCTAGTTAGCCAAGCAGTCTCGTAATGGTTTATAGCTACTTTCCCACTTGAGGCTGAGTGAAAACCAGCTCTTGGGACCTGGAAAAAGCCTGAATACAAAGGCAGCAACAGTGATTGTAACGAAGTGGTCGAATTAGGGGGAAAAAAAATTAAGTGAGCATTACCTCATTCTGGATATTTCAAATGCTCCCACAGTAGGTTCTAGAATAATTTAGGGTGATCTGAAATGCTTAGGTGACATAGCTCAGAAACTGCAGAAATTTCTAAAACTTTCTCTTTTGTGTTTTTCCTATGAGTGCTGCCAAATACACCCTGAAAAAGCAACTGAGTTCCCCAAATTCCTGGACATCGGCAAACAGGAAGTTTGGGGCATGGGAGCTTCCCGATTGGTTATAAATGAATCTCTGTCCATTTGCTCTGAAATTGCTTTCATCCACTTAATGAAGTTTTGCTATCGCTAATGGAAAAGCAGTATGGATTGTACGCACTAACTCAGGCATCCAAGTAGTAGTCTGATTTCTATTTGAACAAAGAAAAGGAAACAAATTCTCTAAGAAAGACAGGAAGGAAGGAAGGAAGGAAGGAAGGAAGGAAGGAAGGAAGGAAGGAAGGAAGGAAGGGAAGGAGGGAGGGAGGGAGGGAGGGAGGAAGGAAAGGAAAGGAAAGGAAAGGAAAGGAAAGGAAAGGAAAAAGGAAAGGAAAGGAAAGGAAAGGAAAGGGAGGGAGGGGGAGCGAGAGAGAGAGAGAGAGAGAGAGAGAGAAAGAGAGAAAAAGAAAGAAAGAAAGAAAGAAAGAAAGAAAGAAAGAAAGAAAGAAAGAAAGAAAGAAAGAAAGAAAGAAAGAAAGAA
>NW_011888931.1:2408365-2422032 GCF_000151845.1 Pteropus vampyrus | reverse complement strand
AACAAATTCATGGAGCATTGCAGAGAATTATAATGATGATGATAATAATAATACTCAGTTAATGTTCCTATATGTTGGGAACACAGTTAAGGATTTTTCATACATTAGCTAACTGAAGTCCCTTAACAAGCCTATGAAATTAATATGATTCCCATTTTACAAATGAGAAAAAGTAAAGCTGAGAGAGTTTAATGAATGTGCAAAGGTAGTACAAGTTTAGTTAATTAGTTCAAGTAATTCATGTCTACGTTTCTCTAGACTGCTCTTAACTATTACGCTATACTTCCCAAATACATACCCCAAAACACATTTTACCTAGAGTTTTAGTCACCCATTTTCAAGAAAATTGTTAACCGATTCTAAAATAAGAAGAAGACAGAGTCATATTTTCTTCTCTCCTTCTCCCTGGGGTCCTTCCCTACTTGTATTAGGGAGTAAGTAACAATGATAACCAGAGAGCAGGCAACAGAAAGAAGGGACCGATGGATAAATCTGAATTGATCAAGAGACAACTGTACAGAACATCTTCAATCAAATTCACAGAAAGTTTAGAAACTTAAATACTCTGTTCAACTACAAAACAATTCGTTAGTAAATTTTCCCACTGAAAATTTCCAACTGTATTCTTGGCTCCCCCACCTTTTGACCTGAGAACTTCAAAACCCAGTATAGTTATGAAATCTATACTTCATGTACCCAGTAGGTTTCTTATTAACTTCCATCTTACTGAGCATCCATGTAATATTTTAAACTTCTAGAAAAGCCTAAAACTGGGATGTGAAAAGGCAAAAGAGAGGAGGAGGAAAGAAGAGACGGTTGGTCTGAAAGTCACTGTGTAAGACCAGAAAGAGATGTACAGTTGAGCGCCGAGAGCAAGGCTGTGTAAAGTGGGACATGGGGGCTAGAAGTTCCATAAAGAAGGAATCAGTAGCATTTATGGGCCTTGCAGAAAAGGCCCCAACTTGGGATTGCCTTCTCACCAAGAGCAGAGGAGTTCCCTTCCTAGGACTTAGTGACACCCCCACCCCCCAACTCTCCACCAAAAGCCCATTAGAATGCGAGTTACATCCTGCATTTGACCATCCAACCCAATCTGATCCACATTTTCCCATGAGTTAATAATCTGACCCCTCTTCGAGGTCTCTCTGTGTGTACTGAAACTGTCTGCTAACTCTCCTACGGAGTGGCGCGTTCGGTATTTAATCTCCAGCAGGAATTTCAGAAGGTCAAAGTCCCCATCTGTGGAGGATGCCGTGCGAGTAATGAAATAAGGCAGGCAAGTTCACCCTGGAGGAGACGGAAGTCTTTAAGTGTGGTTGACAAAAGATCTTTAGACTGTAGACATTTGGGGCCTGGGGTGGAGTGAACAGGGAAGAAAATTAGCTCAGGGAGAGAGATTCTTAAATCAGTGGGAAAAAGAAAAACATATATGCGGAGCTGCCAGCTACTGGGACATTTGGTTTCTGTTAGCTGTACAAGCAACGGCTTTGGCTGTTATTGTTGATGTTGTGCGTGCGTGTGCGCTATGTTTAATGGGCACCCAGAGCACAGGCGGTAATAAAACTGTAGTGGAGTGAGTATGCAAAGGAATTAAAGCTAGAACTTATCAGTGTATGGAATACATAAACCCAAATATTTGGAGATCCCGGGTTCTCTGAAGCCTGTGGTTTCCCACGCTTACGGGGAGCGCCTCATGCAGAGTCGGCGTTCTCATTTCAAAGTCAGAAGCATTCTAAAGCAAACATGAGGCCCGTAGTGAAATGGTTTCTCTCTGATTTACACATCGGTATTTCTCTGACTGTTGATTTAGCCCAGTCATCCCTGAGAGCACCTTGCAGAGCAAGCTTTCTCCACATTCTCCCCAGCGATGCTGTCGGGTCCCGCCATGGAAGAGCGGCTGAGACAACACACGCCACGCTAAACCTGAGGGCATAGGAAATTTCCTTTCTCAAATTTCAGTTTCGTCACCTCAATCCCAATAATGTCATGGAAATATTTTTGCTCTTCGGGTTCATAAAAGACTATCTAGTTGATGGGCCACAAATATATTTAGGCCAATTACAGAAAGGCAGCTGGGGAAATCGAGGTGTATATTGTCATGATCCATGTCAGCATTTCTGTAGTTGGAGGTCGCAAAGTCTAAGCTCTATGCACTTCTACGGGTCCCGAGGCGGTGAGAGATTGCTGCAGCAACTGACTTTCCAATTCACTGGAAAATTTATAAAACAATAATACTAATAAGTATCTTTTATTAAAAACTTACTATATCAGGCATTTTTCATATATTATCTCTAATTCTTGGACAACTCACCTTATGAATGAGGGAAACTGAGACTCTAGCTACTGAGGGGCCCTGGGAAGTCTCACAGAGAGCAAGGGGCAGAACCGGAACTGGAACCCATGGACCCATCTGACTTTGGAGCCTGTGTCCACCCCTGTGTGCTCTACTGTCTCTTCGGACAAGGCTGTTCCACATCCGGGCCAGGTATAGGGTAAGATGTCCATCTTCTACCCTCATATTCAGGCCCTCCTATAGTCTTTCTTTTCTCATTCTTCATCTTAGAGGTTTGATGCGATAACGAGAGGGACCATCCCTGAAAATTTTCTGACAGATGCTTAGCAGATGTGGGGCCTATGTACCTCATCCTTGGTGAAGTGATTTGTTTGTCTGATTTTAGCACCAGGATGGAAGGATGGTTTGAAACATGAATTACCATACTGTTTCTCAGAGAAGCAGTCGGGACCTAAAACTTTGGAAACCACCATTCCATGGGTATGTTTTTCAAATATGCCAAGAGCAGAGGAAATACCTGGGAATGGCTTTCAACATTCTTGAGTTAGCTGCCATGGGTATGATCTGTCACCTACCCCAGGGCTGGCTCTGCAGGAGCAATCCAGCACCTTCTACCTGCTACAGAAAACACCACCCACATTTTGGTCTCTTATCTCCTCTAGTCTTTGCAAAGCTCCTTGTCTCTATCTTATTCTGAACCAATCTTGCCTAGCTGTACAACCACCACTTGAGAGAAATTTAACTTTATATTGAATGCATTCACATCTATTTGAAATTGATGTTTAGGGCACTCTGTATTATAAATTCTTCCCGAGTCAAACAGAACACTTGAAGAAGTCCCTGAGAACAAAGCATTTACATAACTCCTATTAAAGGACATTGGGTCTCCTCTTAAGTCAAGAGCGATAAGTGCATATTTGGTCCTCAGTAACACGGATCGTGCCCCTCAAGTTGTCCCTTTCATGGCACATGGCATTGAGTAAGTACTTAACATGGCTTGTCGATTTGTGGGTTGGGGTGTGTGAGTGTGATAAAGAAAGAAGGGGGAGTTCAGCAGTGATGGCAGAGGATCACAAAGAGTTAGATCATTTCTAAGATCCATGTTGTGTACCATTTATTAGAAGGGAAAATACATTTGCAATGAAGAACACTTTATGATTATACAGGAAAACGATACTATGCATTCCAGATTTTCTTTTCCTTCCTTCTTCTTTTCTTCCTTTTTTTCCTAACGTAACTTTCAGACACAATTTATACTCGCACTTTTGCCTCTAGATGTAATTATCACCAAACAGCTGTTGTAAGAATTTGTAGCCAACCTTTCTGAAGTCAATATCTTTCAAAAGTCCCACTTCTAGTCTTTTCTTTCATTGGTTGGCTGAGGTCAAAGGGATATGGAGTGTGTGTATATCTATATCTCCGTGTATCTTCCACCTATTCCTCTTCCTTTCCTACCTATTATTATACCATACAGATTGTGTCAGTTAAGTTATTCAGATATTATGTACCTGCGTATTTGTACGAAATAATCCAACTAAACAAGAAGTCCTCCCTCTTCTTCCTTATTAACTCCATAGGTTAACAGAATGAACATTGAACGTAAGATTCAGAGACTTAGATTCCAAGTCCTGGGATCATTCACTTACTAGCTGTGTGATGGAAATGTACTTAGTGTCTATAGTCAACTCATCTACAAATATAATACCTGCCTCACAGTGTTATTCTTAATATTAAGTGAACAAATGTGTGTAAAGTATCTAGCACATAGTACCTAACATTCAATAGGTATTCAATATATATTTCATTCCTTTCTGATGTACTCTTTGGCAGAAAAGATAACAAACCAAAACAGCCATCAGTAAAGCCTAGAATTTAGATAAAGAAATACAAGACTTGTATAGAACACTGGGTCCAAATTTTCTTTTAGTTTTCATATTTTCTAGCTGTGTCCTAATGAGTGATTCTAATTTTAGAGAAAATTAAGATTTTTTTTCTGACATTCAAAACTGAGCTCTCAATAAAGGTTGGCACTATTTCTTCCACCAACACTATTTGTTCCTGTTTTTAAACTTTTTTTAAAAATAGCAATGAATATTGCCATTCATTGATGAGTTGTGGAGAGTTTATTTGATGGTAAGTCCTTCTTGCCTTGTGGAGTCATCATGAAAGAGAATGAAAAGGAAACTTCCCCTTCCTTCTCACATCAGGTATGGCTAAGCCTTTGGATTGGGAGTTTGGGGCTCAAATGCCCCACATCAGCCGCTCTGGGGTGGGGCAACTGGATTATCCCAGGGGAAGAGGGACATGGACCACTCAGGCCAGACTGAGAAAACCAAAGAAGTTAGTTTTAACACATGGAGGAAACACAGCCTTACTACGACGAGGGACGGAGACCACATAGATGCCTGAAGACCAAGCAAGGTCTGGCTTAGTATGTGGTAGTAGATGGCTTTACCATCTTGGAAAGAGAATTGAGTATCTCGTGTGCAGTTAAAGTCACGTGCCATGTAATGACATTTTGGTTAACAACCAACCGCATATACGACAGTGGTCCCATAAGATTATAATAGAGCTGAAAAATTCCTATCAGCTAGTGACGTTGTAGCTATTATAACGTCATTACAATGTGTTTGTGTTTTAAGCTAAGTGTTATTACAAAAACAGTCAAAAAGTTTATAGAGTTAAGTTTAAAGAGTAAAAAAATTTGTTTATTTTTTTTTTGAGGGAGGGATTTTTTTTTTTTAATAAATTTAATGTAGCCTAAGTTTAATGTAGCCTAAATCTACAGTAGTGACCTGGCAGGCAGCTTCTGACAGTCGTCAATGACCAAGTTCAGACCCCCAGTTGTTAGTAACTAATCTAGCATGTGAGCAAAAGTCGCCGAAGTTCACTTTGGGGAGGAAAGTGGGGCGTGAAGGGTGCATGGACAATGGAAATAAATCCCCTTTTTCTATTGAAACATTTCAGCCCAAACAGGAGTAGCACCACTCTACTCAAAGGAGGTAGGACAGAACCCGTCTATTCCGCCTCCCCCTCACCATAATGAAGTCGTCAGGTCACTGGGCCAGGTCTTCCCTGACATCCCTTCAACTCTAGAATTCTAAATTCTGAGTGTGTGCAAGGTACTAAGCCAGGCAGTACCGTGGAAAGAAAAGAATGAATACTTCTTGAATCAGGTGTTTGACCCTACATGTGCCTAGCTCCATACTCAGCAGGATCAATAACCTGCTACTATGCCCAGAACATGGATGGAGTTTCAAGGACCTGTCACTATTAATTGATAATAACTAGGGTGAAACAAGAGAGACACCCAGAGCGGAAACTGTATGATCCTGAGTATCTCTTTAAACTTTGTGCACTAGTAATAATAAAATTCTAATCTTATGCAAGAACTTTTATATTAATTTTCTTTAGGTCTCTGGAAAGAAACCATGTTGCACATTTGGGGCAGATATCAAGTTTCTGATGATAAACTGAGAAACTGAGTCTCAGGACATCTAAGTTATTTGAACAAACTTCACAGATGACCTGAACCATACTTCTTCCTCTTCCTATATCCTCAGCTAGTCTTGGCTCCTCTCCTTCTTAATTCTGACCAACTGAACAATTTGTGTTCATCTGGACTCATCCAATTGACTTGACTGTCTTCTGATTTATTTTATAAAATTAAGAGCTAGAAAAACCTTGAAAGAACTACATATTGGGGCTGCAGTTTTATTAGGAAATAATACGAATGCAATTCCTGTTTCTTGAGTCACATCATAAGGTAAAACACTGAAAATCTGTCTACCTAAGCTGATGGCAAATCCACAATCATGCTGGTCCTTCCTGCTTGGCTCTCCACGACAGAGCACCAACCGGGGCCACTGCAAGTGAACCCCTCATATGCTGAGACATTAGTCCTCCCTTGGCAGCTCTGGCTGCAGGCGGTCTCCTTCCTTACCCTGGTATGCCCTGAAAATGTCATCATTATGTATATAGGCCAGGAGAAGTTTGGGAAACATCTCTGTAATGTAATTCTGAAGTGAAATTCTCTCTACTGATCATCAACATCTAAAATATGATACTGTAAAGAAAGTAGTCACAATTGTGTTGTTATTTTTGCTCTTTTGGTTTTTTTGAGTCTTTAAACCTCTTTTTTTCTTTTTTAACTTATAATCTTTCAGGTCGGTAAGAAAAGTGTAGTTTATTTACATCATGTCAAATCTAGCCAGAAGGAATCAAAAACTGCTGGCTGAGAACCGCGAATTGCTTCTGCTGGGAAAGAAAGTCTAGAGCCAAGATGGAGCTGAACCAAGTTTGTTCCTCTTCTAGGTCACTGGGCAAGAGACGGAAGGAGGGAGGAAAGGAAGAAAGAGCATTCTTTTCAGCCAGCTTCTCAAGGTGCTAACAAAATGCTAGGGGAAGGGGAGTTCCTGACTCCTTGGGTTTAAAAGCTTAAACTTAAGATCTGACCTCAGAATTATAACAACTATTTTTGCATCTTCAGAATACTCACCAACTCAGTGCTATTACAATGTAAACTCTTGAAGCTCACCCGGGAACTATAACTTACTATAGTGTGTTAATTGTGGCCCCCAAAAGATATGTCCAACCAAAACCTCAGTGTTACCTTATTTAGAGTAAGGGTCTTTGCAGATGTAACTAAGGTAAGGATCTAGAGATGAGATCATGCTGGATTACGGTAAACCCTAAATCTAACGACAATTGTCCCTATGAGACAGAAGAGGAGCATGCATAGAGACACTGTGTCATCCGACCCATGCCCCCTCCTACATTGCAAAGCCCCTCCCTTCACCTCTAACTATTGAAATCCTACTCATCCTTGAAGGTCATGTCAAAGGCATCCTCCTTTGTGAAGCCTCTTGTAATTTCATCCCCAGTCCCATCTTGACAAATATGATGTTTTTCTCTCTTTGAGCCTCTCAAAGCGTTTTGTTTCTACCTCTATAATGACACTAATTAGAATCTTCTTTGGAGAAGTTATTTTTAAAAGTCATATTCCCAACCAGGAACTGTAATTCCTTAAAAGCAGCATCATGCTTATCACCGTAACCCCCGCAATGCTCGGCACAGGGCTCTGCACAGAGTGAGTCGTTAATATATTTGTTTAAATTATTTAAAGTGCATGTTAAAGGTCAATAGTTGAAGGTTGCAGGTGGTGAAGAAAATAGTTCAGGATGGTTCTTGTCCTCCTAGAGTATTTTTTTTTGTAGAACGAACACACACACACACTCCTAAGAAGACAAGAATGAAAAGAGGAGTTACAATGAAAGAGTATGGACACCAAAGTACAATATGGACTTCTAATATATGGACTTCTAAAATTGGAATTAAAATTTTACTGTTATCAGAATAATTCTCATTTATATTGCAGGTTAAAATTACCAAAAACATCACATCTTCCAAGAAGTACAGTCGCTGGACTGAGAGTTTAGTGCTGGTTTTGCTACTAACTAGCCATGTGACTCTGGACAATGCAAAATCTCTCAGGAACCAAATTTCTATAAAATTAGGGAATTTGACTAAATCATTTCTATGGCTTTACAATTTTGTGATTTTTTTAAAAAAAAAATATTTCATTTGTATCACATCCTCCAAATTAAGATGACTCTCAGATCTTTATGAGAATATCGAAAGGCACAGCAGTTTTCTACTTAGAAAAAAACAAAGCCATGATTTTTTTCCTTTGTCATGTGATATTTTACCACTAATTTTTCATATTTCTAATTAGAATGCCAAATTCCTATTTTGTCTATCAAAGGGAAATAATCCCGTTACAGATGAAGAAACCGAAACTCAGAGAGTTTATTTTTGTGAAGTGACTTGCCCCGAATCACACAAGTCGTAAATGTCAAGGACAGAGGCCAAACCTGAGTTTGGTGATTCCACACATGGTCAGATCTCCCAATACATCTTGCTGTCCACCACAGCAGAGGGGAGCTACGGGGGCAGGAAGCGAGTCTACAGGCTTCTCACAGCACCGGTCTGGCTGGGTGAGAAGTAGGCTCTCTGGGGTCACGTCACTGACAGACTGTTAGAACTGTCGACACTCTTTGAAGGATGAGAGTAAAACTCTAAAGGTCGGGGGGGTATCATTTTTGAGGAAACTCTATGCATCTATATTTGAATTGGAAGAATAAGGAAGAGTAGACAGACTAGATCTAATTTTTCTGTAGCATCCAACATTGTATCCTGATAACAAAAACTTGGCGAGGAAAGGGAAAGGAGAGAAACCACAGGTGTACCTGTGGTCTAGATTCAAGAATATTCCTTCATTGGCTGTTGTTTCCCCCTACATGTGCCCCCGAAGACAAGTCTTCTCCTATCAGACCCACTAAGAGCGGGAGCAAATTGGTGAGATCTGAAATGCCATAGAACCAGGGATATTCTTCAGCACCTCTTGACTCAGCTCGTGCTTATAAAGATGGTTGGCATCTTTTGTACCTGCTTGCTCTGAATGCTCCATGTTTCCAAATACACAAGAATTGAAGCTCGATGAAGACTCAGAGTGGTAATCAATCTCCACCTTGGCTTCTCCAGTCTCTGAACATCCTCCAGTCTCCTTTCAAGCTAATTCTTATCTCGAATAAGATTAAGAGAAAGCATGCACATAAAAGGGATATGATATGATGATTTTGCTCCTCTAAGGGTAGGGATGTTGTGACTACGAAGTTGTTGATTATCTTGGGCCAAACTCTTTGCGTGGCTTTTCCAAGGCTTTTCTTTCCCTCGGTTCCATTCTTCTCTGTAAATCTTTGGCCCGATTGTGGCCTTTTCCTACTGCATGGGTAGTGCCAAGCCTAATTTGTTTCTTCTCCCGAAATGCTCAATTTCCCACTTAGCAAAAGCTGGCTCCTAGCTGACTTGCAGGAGTATTGATGCCTCAAAGAAATTTGCTCTTAAGTACAGAGTTAGCCAAAGCTCTGCTCCTGGGAGGTCCCTCTCTTACCTGACAAAGCAGGGGAGGTTCCTGCTTTTCCAGGTTCACATTTGCTTGTAGTTTTTCTGATCATTTACTTACAATTAGACTTAAACCTAACTTGAAACACGTGTGTTTTTTTCAATCCCACTTCCTGTGGCCTAAGAAAAACCTGACAGTTCCTGACAGTCCGAATTTTATCTTTCCACTCTGGGAGCCACACAGCAGAATTATATTCCTTAGCCAAACAAACGAACTACAGAGGGTCCATTATGTTGCCGCTTCAAAACAGGAAGCTGGGGTTAGTGATGGCAAAGCCTGGTTTTACATAATGAGGGATGCTTGGGGCTGCACACACCGCCCAGCACTTTGCAGGCAGAGCCCAGCAGGGTTTGCTCCTTCCAACCCTGGATGGAGGCTTTGTTCAGCTTGGCCAGCCACACCCTCAGACCTGGATGATCAGGCTCCTTTCCCAGGAGAAGTTCCGGCCTCCTCGTCTGGCGCAGGGTCTACTTGCTGACCTCCCCGGCCCTCTGAGAATCGACACAGCCATGGAGCCCGTTCCCAAATACACTCCCCACTCACCCACTCTCCTGGGTGCCCCCAGGGCGAGTTTGCCTCCGGGCCCCACGTAGGTGGGCCCAACCGCAGAAAGAAATCTCGGTGACCTTTCATGAACACCACCAGCGGAAGGAGAGAGTGTGTCCAAGGGTCCAGATGTGAGTAATCCGCGGAAGCAGAGGGATGACGGTGCTTGCCATGTTCCCTCCACCTCCAAGCTCACCCCTGCTGGATGCGGCTCGTACTCCCCTCTGTAGCTCTGGCTCCAGTGACCACTAAGAGCTTCCCAATAGGTCTCGTGGAGGTCGACATTTGAAAAACCGATCGTTTCCCCTGCTGCGTAGGAGAGCGCCAGAGCAACCTAACCTCGACTTCACCTTGGGCAACGTGCACTTGGCTGGCGGATGTCTGAAAGAGTAAACTGCCGTTAAGCCTCTGGAGAGTTCTGTGCGCTCCTTTATGAAGCTTTAAAACAATCGCAAGTTTTCTGCAAAAAGCCTTCAGGGGCCACCCACTCCGGACATGAATCATTTACATGCGGATCTTGCACATCCTACAACAATGCCACCCACAGGCTGCAGGACCCAGGGGCTTTCAAAGGGAAATTTCAGGCAGGGAAAGAAGCCCAATTTAAGCCCAAGTTCAACTGCTCATTGGAGGGTGTGTATCCTTCAGGCTAGGAAGGAGTCAGATCAGACTTCTTTTGAAATCCTTTCTGGTGACCAACCCAGAGTTAGTTAAACCACTGGACACTTGGCTTCCTCGTTACCTATCCCATATTTCCTAACCAAAGAACCGAGAGAATTATGACTGGGGGGTCTTAGAATCCATTTCACACATGGATTTTCCACCAAAAGCTATTAAGAATACAACTTTATGATGTGGGATGTATGTAGATTTTTATTTTTACTTTTAAAAGGGGTCCACATGCTAAAAAGAAAAGCTGGCACTTCTGGCCAAAAGTCACCAAGAGAAATCAAAGTCCGTTCTTCCCTAATCAACTTTTATAGCTGAACGGGACCGGGTGTTAACCATCCCACCAAGTCTAGGGTGCTGGAGCCCTGTGCCCAAGCAGAAATACATTGCTTAATTTGTTAAAAAAAAAAAAAAAAAAATCAGGCAGGAAAATACCTCAAGCTGCATTTCTGGAACTTATTCCATGTTCCCTCCCACCGAATGAAAGTGAAGATAAGCTTCCTTTGGTTCTAAGGAGACTTACATGCCCACCAAGCAGAGGTAATGAGTAATTTGGGGTTGAGATTTGCTTTCAATGCTGAAAATAAACTTTAATCTGTCAGGTAAAAAAAAAAAAAAAAAGTTCATGTGAGTTAATAATGCAAACGGCACAGCGCTTTCTGAGTGTAGCTATAAAACAGTTAAATTGCCTCTGATTATGTCAAGCTATGGATTAACTTCAAATTTCAGAAGATCCCAGGATCCAAGAGGGGAAGATCCGACTTCTGGCAAAACGAGTGCCCAGAAAGGTTAGCTACACTGAGACCAGTTTGTGTAAAAAACTATACAAATATAAAATGCTTTGCATCTGCTCAGAAGTAGACTCTATAAGGTTAGCATTAAGCTTTTGTAACACTTTGAGCAGGTAGTATAGTAGCCACTACACTTAATAATCATTTTTGTAGAAAACAATGCAAGCAAAATTCAATTGGGGTGAACATTCTAATTAATGAAATCAGGCCTCAACAACGCCATTCAGGACCTGCACTTGGCCTGGGTGGACCGACTAGCGGCCTTTGTTAGCGTCCTGGCATCACACAGTGCCAGCTCATGCCTTAGAGGCAATACTGGCGTGAGAGCAGAGCACCACAAATTGGGAATGTGGTGGCAAGAATTTCAAAGTGGGTCATGATGCTAAAAGAGAGAGTTTCAACAGTGATCCATTATGGATGTTATAGAAAGTAGCTGTGTACAAAGGCACCAGAATCTTCATCCAGGGCCACTATGAAGAGCCCCTTAAAGCTAGAAAGAACTTGTTTCCAAAACAAAAGAAGACACAAGGAAATGAATCAAGGAGGACATCTCCCCAAGGCCCTTGGCCTCATCTGGCCTTCACAACCACATTCCCAGAAGGCAAATGTCTACCTCTTTGATGAGATTTTCTAAAGGCTCCTGCTAGGCGGTAATGAACTTGCCTAGACGGTGGTTCACACTGGAAACCTGGGATTGATTTTGAACATAATAGGTCTGTACTTGCTTCAGAAAGTGCCCTCCTCCAAATTATCTCATTTGCTCCTCAGACAGCCCCATGAGGTAGGGAAGTTCGAAAGCCTTCTTTATTACAGAAGGAAAGTTTTTTATTACAGAAGGAAATGATCACATCATTGCAGCTTGTGGATAAATCACACCCCTCTCCTTCCTAAGGGATGAAATAAAACAGGAAAAAAATGAAACCAAGGCATGTGGGAAAACTAGGAACGATGCAAAGGAAAGCCAACTTTTGTTTGAAAAATAGAAAGGTAACGGTGAAGATCCCACTGCCAGATGTCCCTGTGTCACCTCCCTGTCCCTTGCCTCATGAATGTTTACTCATTTATTCCTCCAGAGGTGAGGTCACTAGGGGGCAAAGGCCATGTCTTCAGCATTTTGTGTTCCTAGTGCCTCACTCACATCTGGGACACAGTTGGAACATGGAAAGTGCTTCTGAATTAGCAGGTACTACAGGAAAAAATATGGAGTAGATTTAACTGAGAAGATCGTTAAAAGGAAGGTGTGGCTCCTCCATATGTCCACGAAAAGCTATTTGAATTAGGAAAAATGTTCAGGCAGAATTTTTTGGGAAAAGAGCCAGTAGACAAAGCAGGTAGGATTCTAGATTGTTCCTGCATTGCCTCAACAGTCTTTTTAAATACAAACTATCATCTTAGTTAGAATGAGTGGAGATCCACTTTCTTAGAGGTAGGAACTTGGGGCTATGTTTACTGGCAGCCTCTCACCGGTTAAAAAAGAATTCAATAGGATAGTTGAGGCTGCTGTGCTAAGGACCCTTCGTGAAATCTCTATTGTCGGTACTGGGAATACTGGCCAGGAGAATTCTCTCAAACAAATAGAGATAAAGATGATATAGATATAGATGTATAGATATAGGTATAGGCATGGGTATAGATAGATATAGATGATATATAGATATAGATAACATAGATATAGGTATAGATGATATAGATAGATATAGATATAGATATATAGATATAGATATAGGTTTTCAAGTTTTGGCCTCTGAAAAGCCATTTTGCTTTTCTTTTTTTAAAAAAGAATTCTTTTCCCACAGGTAATTTAATTTCATAGATGTTTGTTTCTAAATGGGAAGCTGAACCATATGACAAAAGATATTCTTTTTAATAATTAACTTTTGTTCTAGTAGCTAAAATACTAAGGGGAATTTTTTTTGTTTATTTTGGGGAAAATAGTTTAAAATATGAGTTTTTCCTGATTTTTCAGTAATCTTGTTGATATCAAGTTTGATTCCTAATTTAACTCTCTGCTTCTTAGATTGACAAAAGCAATTTCCTATTTTCAGTCAGAAGTGCTGTTATAGAAGAGTTCTGAGCAATTTTGGAGGTAATTGTCAAGGTAAGCATTAATGGATAGGTTAAAACAAATTAAAAATATACTGTATCTGACTTCTCCAAATAGTCCCATTCATGCTTCTATCAGGAGATTTTGCAACAGTATAAAGAAGTAAACCACCCTGGGTCCCATTTTCACAAAAATTTTGCTTATATTTTGTCATTTTATTATAGGCTCTTAGCTGAGACTAGCTCCTTTGGTTTCTGTAGTTACAGAAAATTTTTCATAATAGCTTTAATATCATTCTTCAATTCTTTGTTCCATGGTTCTTTGTCATAGCAATGCTTCGTCCTTATCAGCTCTTTAGTC
>NW_011888931.1:2405330-2407588 GCF_000151845.1 Pteropus vampyrus | reverse complement strand
AGCTGGTGGTGATCCCACCAGTCTGTTTCTCTGACATATACAAATCCCAGCACCCACAGATGTAATGTCTACATATACTCTTCACAAGCAGTCCCGAAGGTACTGATTCTGACAAAGCATAAATCCAGCGACCATATGTAAGGACTCCAGAAAGGAAAGCATTGACAAGTTACTAAAATGAGCCTAGCTGCCTGCCTAGCATTTACATTCAATCCAATGTCACTGTTTTAGATGTCATATGATAACAACACGTACTTAGTAAGCCCCATGAAGTCCAAATATTATTTCTTTGTTAAGAAAGAAAAAAAAAGAAAGAAAGAAAAAAAGAACGAAAGAACGAAAGAACGAAAGAACGAAAGAACGAAAGAACGAAAGAACGAAAGAACGAAAGAAAGAAAGAAAGAAAGAAAGAAAGAAAGAAAGAAAGAAAGAAAGAAAGAAAGAGAAAGAAAGAAAAAGAAAGCCCACAAATTAAAAAACGAAAACAAGCTGGACATTTACACCACCAGACAACAAACACTATTTTTAAAATGATAGTAGCTATAAAATGTGGTGTGGGCACAGGGATAGACAAATTGACCAATTGACAAATTTGAAATTCAGATACACACCAGCTCCTGATATGATTACCTGATTTGTGACACAGGTGATACTGCCATTTCGCTGGAAGAATATTATCTTTTAAATAAATGGTGTTGGATCAATTGGATAGTTTTTGGGTGGGGGGAGTATCTTGACTTCGTATCATACACAAAAAAATGAATTCCAGATGGATTATATATTTAAAGGTGAAGGGTAAAATAATAAAAGAGTAAAATATAAGAAAATAAGATAATATCTTTATGAACTTGGGGTTAACTAAGACATCTTTGTCAAAAACAAAAAGCAAAAGAAAACACTATCCATAAAAGAACAAAATAGTAAATTAGATTATATTAAAACTAACAACTTCTGTTTATCAGAGACACCATCAAGACTGTGGAAAAGTCAGCCCAAACATGGGAGAAGATACGACCAGCACATATATCTGACAAAGGATCCAAGATAAATGAAATGCTCCAAATTAATTTTTTAAAAGTCAGTCCATAGAAAAATGGACAAACCTGGTAAGACACTTCAAAAATGAGAATATTCAATGGCTAATAAACACATAAAAAGATGACCAACTTTATTAGTCACCAAGAAGATACAAATCAAAGCCGCAATGAGATGCTACTACACACGACTCAAAAAGCTAAACTTTAAGTAAAAATTGGCAAGAATGTGGAGCAACTGGAATACCCCCACCCTGCAGATGAGAGTGTTAATTGGTTCAACCACTTAAGAAAACTATTTGTCATCATCTGCTAAAGCTAACACGTGCACACCTTTTGATGGACAACTCCAACAGAAATGTGTGCGTATGTTCACCAAAAGACATGTGTCCAAATTTTTATAGCAACATTATTCATTGAAGCTAAAAACTGAAAACTACCCAAATGCCCAACCATGGATGAACACCTTATGTTATATTCACACAATGGAATACTATACAACAATGAGAAAGAACTATGTACGACTATTCACATCAATATGGTTGAATCTCACAGCCATACTATTGAGCAGAAGAAGCCAGATGTAAAGAGAATATGTATATATTATGATTCAATTTATATAGAGTATTAAAAAAGGAAGGATAATGATTTCCCTTTTAGGAGTAGTGACTGGAAGAGACCATAAAGGGGTATTCTATTTCTTCTTCTAGGTTCTGGTTTCATGGATGTGTTCAACTTGTGAATATTCACTGAGTTTACGATATGTGTACTTTTTGTATGTGTCTTATACTTCAATGAAAACTAACAAATAAATAGCAGTTCTTATAGATACCTCCATAGTAAAATCATATGTATCAACTCTGCAGAGCCATGACATCCAATTCAAGGCAAAACTGTGCTTAAAATCTCCCATTAATGTATTTTTTTATGATAATGCAAAAATTGAAGAACTCTACTACATACCAGCCCTGAAGGGCTAGGTTAGGTGTGCATGCATGAGCGAGTGGCGTGGGGTTTTCACTACTAATGTACTAATAAAGTGTAACAAGAAAAATACGATGCTTAAAAGAAAGCTAACTGTGGCTGCTGCTGTGGAACTGGACTAAAAATTGAGAAAAGCTCAGATATGGTAACTGGAAACAGAAATTTCATGTCAGAAAGAACATGCTAAGGTTTATTCTTGAGTTAGGGAATCTGGCAAGATTTTTAGTTAAGAGTCTATTA
>NW_011888931.1:2381822-2405025 GCF_000151845.1 Pteropus vampyrus | reverse complement strand
TTTTTTTTTTTTTTTTTTTTTTCCAAGAGTGGCTGGTTGGGGAAGGGGGAAGGGGAGACTGCAAACTCTGACTCCTGTTTGGAGATTTGAATCACAGGGGGATTGAGGGATGAAAGCAATACTCCCGAGCCAAACTTGGAAGCCCATCAAAAATCGTTCACAAAATTGTCCAAGTAACTTAAACATTTTGTCATATCTGGAACCTCAGGTTTTTAGCACTATTCTGTTTCTGAGTACAGTAATCCCCCCGTATCCACAGAGGATACATTCCAAATCCCCAATGGATGCCCAAAACCGCAGATAGTAATGAACTTGATACATCCTATGTTTTTGCCTGTGCTACACACATATCTATGATAAAGTTTAATTTATAAATTAGGCACAGTGAGATTAACAACAATAACTAATAATAAAATAAAACAACTACGACTATGCTTTAATAAAAATTACGTGAATGTGGTCTAAGTTTCTTACTGTACTGTACTCACTCTTCTTGTGATAATATGAGATGATAAAATGCTTACATGATGAGATGAAACAAGGTAAAGAAGGCATTATTATATAAAATTGGGGTTACTTAAACACAAGCACTGCCATAATCACGGTAGCTGATCATCTGTTAACAAATTAGGCTAGTGACTAACAAATGGAGAATGTATACAGAGTGGAGATGTTGGACAAAGGGGTGATTCGTGTCCTGGAAGGGAGGGAGCAGGATGGCTCGAGATTCAATCACATGACTCAGAATGGGGGACTATTATGGATTACATTATGTCCCCCCAAATTCATGTTAAAGTCCTACCTCCCAGTACCTCAGAGTGTGGCTTTATTTGTAAGTATTTATTTGTACTTATTGTATTTATTGCATTTGAATTTGTATTTATTGCAGATGTATTAGTTAAGATGAAGTTATATACTGGAGTAGGGTGGGCCACTAATTCAATATGATTGATGTCCTTATAAAAAGGGAAAATTTGAGCATGCACACACACACACACACACACACACACACACAGAGAACACCATTGGGTGTGATGCTTCTATAAGCCAATGAACACCAAAGATTGCCAGCAAACTACCAATAACTAAGAGAGAGGCATGGAACAGCTCCTGAAAGACTTGACCTCAGACTTCCAGCCTCCAGAGCTGTGAGACAATAAGCTTCTGTTGTTAAGCCACCTAGTTAAGTGCTTTGCTATGGCAATTCTAGCAAGCCAAGTGTTGAGTTGTCAATTGCCCATTACAAATCACTAACATACTCTTCTTCCAGAGACACACAAGAGCATGTTAGCAGCATTTTTTAATGTCAAGGGCATGTGTATCTGCATATTAAAATTTCAAAAAGCATGAGTTCACCTTTGAAAACAAACCAAATATCTTGCCAGTTCCTTCCCCAACGAGTCTCTAAAGTTAATGGGACCTTAATGATCACTTAAGATCTGGTCCCCTCATTTTAAAGATGAAGATGTTGAAGATCACAAATGAAGTGACTTGCCCAAGGTAAGCTAGCTTGCTGGTGATAGAACTGAGAGTTCTGGCTTCCAGCTCCCAAGGTAGACATTTTCCACTAGATTTGCACTCCATCCTGTGGAAAGTTTATGCAGATAAACAAAAGAAACCTCCACTCTTGCTCTGAGATGTGGCTATGAGCAAAGCGGCAGGAATCCCACCAAGGCCCTGGAGAAACTATTACTCGCATTGTAAAGATCAAAAAACAAAAGTAAGAGAAACTTTAATAGTCCCAGTCCAACACAGTCCAAAGAAGACTAAAGAGGCCAAAATCTAATTATGATCCTGAATCTTTGCATAATCCTACAAGCGACTTGGCATTCCTATTTCAACATTTTTGGGGATTCCAGTATGGAACTAAGCACATCGGGTACATTTAATTTCAGACTTGTAACAAATCAGTTGTGCCAAACCACACAACTCCACCTCAAGATAATTTTCCCCAGTGGGACGAACTATAATACGGCAGCAGCCAAAATGTGTACATTAGTTGAAAACACCCACATTCCTAAAGTAAGTTTTATGCCACTATCATCTCTGTCTCCCTCTCTCCCTCCGGTTCCCCCACTCTCTCTGAATCCTTTCCAGCTCTTTGATTCTACCAGGAAAAAAAAAAAAAAAAGAAAGAAAGAAAAGAGCCTTTCATGCTAATACATAGATGGTGGACCAATTGACCTTTAGAATCAAGTTCAGTTCATTCCTGATAGTGAGTGAGTGAACTTGAAGAGTAGAGATAACTGCTGGATGAATGCTTTTTCTACTGAAAGAGAAAAAAGCAAGAATGCTGGTGAGGTTCACTTTTTCAGTCTATACAACTTTGACATGACTTTTAGTCTAGAAAACTGCATTTTGGATAATACATCCCAACTTTTTAGCACTCCGATAGCAAATGCAAATGGTTTATTATTTGGCAGACGAATAAATATTAATCACTCTAAAGGCCAATGAGATTCTCAGAAAAAAAAAATACTCTTCTAATTACAAAAGGAGAGAAGGGCAATTTAAAAAATAATAATAGTTTAGAAAAGAATTGACAGGGTAGCTTTTAAAAACTGTCACTCTATCCAATCTGTGCAGCATTTACACAATATTTTTATGATTTATAATAAATTATTTCCAAAATGATTCTTTATTTTGAGCCAGCAGCCTTAGAAAACAGCTGTCTATATTTTATTAATAATTTCACATTTATTATTTTGCCTGTCTTTTTCTTATTCTCTGAAATGAAATAGTGGTAGATTGGCACAAATTAACACATATTTAAAATGTACCAGGTTAAGCTGTATAACCTGTTGAAGTCAATTCATCTAACATGCACTTTTAATGCACCGAGACCAGAGTGAGGAACAGAATCTTCAGGGACTTGCCTTTGTCCCTGAGTCATGGACCAAACCAGAGCCTGCCTCCGTGCTGAATCCAGAGTTCAGCTGGGGTAACAGCAAAATACATGTTCCTTCAACAACAGTCATAGAGAATCATTGTGCATATATGGTACTTCAATAGAAAATTCATTCGTAAATAAGTTTTGGGGAAAGAAAACATCACTTGCCCACCAAACGTGAATGTTTAGTACTTCCAATCTACTTTTCACAAGAGAGGTTTTCCCGGAATAATAGAGAGGCAAAAGAGACGCCACACAGTGGCCCTGGTATGACAGCTCCTTAGGGCAAAAATCTCTGACCTGGATTTGTGCAGCCCTGTACAGTATATAAGCACTGTTACAAGGAATTCAGCTCCAGATTCTCAGCTTACCCAGGTACTTCTAAAACCGCCCAAGAGAAGGCCTGCGGGCTCCTGGTTCGCCTTTTCCCTCCCTCCTTTCACAATCACTCTTCTCTCATTTTACTAAGGTAACACTTGACTTTTTTCCAAATCTTACTCTATGTGCATTGCTCAGGGGTAAAAGTGTGTGCTTCAAACACAGGATCATTTGAAATATAGGGTTAAGTGAAACTTCTTGTTAATCAAGTTCTCAAACCCATTCCCTTCTCATCTGTCTCATTAAGAGACGTGGTTCTAATAAGTTTTTACTTTTAAGTTTAATAATTAGGTATAGAAATATGTAATGTATGTGTTATTTTTACAAACTACATACTAACTGTATTGGTAGCTATTGAAGAAGAAAAGAATAAAAATATTTAAAAAAATTTTTTTTAGTATAACCATTTGTTTTAGAGAATAAGACAGAGTTATTCACAAGAAACTTTCTAGCAAAAAACGTACATGAGGATGCTATTCGAGGAAGAAAATGGGATAAAAATATAATTTCAAATAAAATTTCCAACTCCTAAAGAACTCTTTCACATATTTTTAATGGATGTTAATAGCTATCGGATAGCTCTAATACTCAGATTCTACTAGATATATTTAAAGATAACTATAACGAGTTTATTTTTCAGTGTCCATATTTATAATAGACTGGAGATTTACATCTTTTGTAACTATCTACATTTATGATGAAAAATTTTAGATGTTAACCTAAAAGTGGGCCAGCAGAGATATAATTTTTCAAAGTCATTTTTGGGAAACTTGACTAAAAAGCTCGAAGACTATTGCTCAAGACCTGAGCTGATTAGTAAATGGGACAGAGGGAAAGAAGGAAAGAGAAACAAACCATATCAAACGCTGAGCTGAGCAATTAACTTGAGGCTCAGATCCATCACAAGAGGATAAAGGGTTGTAAGAGTTAGATGTGCTTAAGTTAAGAAATAAGAGTGAGACATGGCAGGTTACTACAGTTTGAAGTTGAGAGAAGAATACATCAAATATGTGTCATCAGACAATAATCACTCAGGAGTAAAAAGAGTCCATATGTTGCCTTGTGTTCCGAATTTGACATATCCTCTTTCACTCAGAGCAAAAAGCATACAGCGGTTTTAAAACTCCATAATAAAATCCAGACTTAGAAACAAATAAATGGGGTGGTTATTCCCTCACATAAAAATTTATGCTAAGGTTCTTTTATTTATGGAAGCTGAATGTTAACTCTAATATTTATAATATTCCTCTTAAGAGCTAAAATAAAAATCTCAGGTCGGGGAGAGTATTCTGATCCTAGACCTAGATACTTTCAGTTAATTGTCCCTGTCTGGAAAAGAAAATACTTTCTCCACAGTAGGCAGTTCTCACAAGTGTATTAAAAGCCACTGGCTGGAAAAAATAATGAACACGACTTCATTTTCTTCTTCCCTGTTACAGATTAAGAAGAACATAATAACTGATCTTTACTTTAAAATCATTCAGTAAACAAATTCTCTAAAATATATATTTTTTTACATTGGAACTTCTCTAAGGAGATGTAGGGAAGCCGTTCCCGGAAAGGCACAACTTTATAAAATGAACAGAACTGCGTGTTGTAAAGAATACCCGTGAGAACACAACCAACTCAAGGCAAACTGTGCTGCTCACCTTTGGGGCTTCTCCCTGCCCTTCGCTGCATAGCACAGGTCTCTGAGAACCAGTTCCCTTTATATTCATATTCCTCTGGACTTTTTGTTATAACCATAAAACTGAACTCTTAATATTAACTCCCCCCCCCCACACACACACACACAGAGGCCACACATCCTACATCCACTGGACATCTGTATTTCCATCATCATGGTACCATGACTACCTAACTATTGAAATGAGATGAGAATTGTGAAATTCATCTAAGGTCCCACCTCTCCTTTTGACTCCTCCATCATCTGTGAATTTCATTTCTTCAATATCTCAAAGTCAGTGTTTCTCTTCTCATTCATACACCTCTGTCTTTATTCTCCCCTGAATGCTTGTGATGCCTCATAACTAGTCTCCTCCACTCTGTTAACAAAGGAACTTTCTCATCTGTAGATCCAAGAAGGTACCTCACTTGTTGAGAATCTTCATCTGTGGGCTGAAAGCCAAACTGCTTTCCATGACAATGGAAGCCACTGATAATAAGCAACTCTCCAGCTTTATTCCTTGCCTTCCTCACAGTTATATCAGAGTTACGACTATTTCCAAGCATTTGCAATCTCACAAGCTCTCTTTGCTTTTGCCTCGCGCCTTTGCACATGCTGTTCCCCTTGGCTGGAATAGCAGACCCTACTTCTCTTGGCAGCCTACCTGTTCTTCACCCCTCTGGCCTCCTCTTGGTCTCATCTCATCGGCAAGCCCTGCTTGGTGATCTCGGCTCCTTCTGCCTGGGTATCCTGCGCCCTTCCCCACCTGCTCCCAGGGCACCCCGCCTGCTTCAGACCACACCATATTCTAATTGTCCACCGGCTTGTCTGTCTTCCCCACGAGACTGGGAGCTTCTGAAACGCAGACATAGTGTCTTCTTCAGCTACCTCTTTTCCTAATCTTAGTGTCTGACACATAAAAGGCACTCATGAGTGTGTAAAGAGAAGAACGAGAAGGGAATAAGACAGTAGGACAGGTAGACTCATTCCTATTAAGATGTTTATGCCTCTTTCACGGGAGGAGGTTTTTGTTTATCCATTGGGCAAAAATTTTCTTTAGCTTGCACTATGCCAGGCTTCTTGCCAGACTTGGAGTTACCTAAATAGTAGTACATGGTTCTTATCTTTCATCAACTCACAACCCAGTGGGAGAGCCCAATACCTAAATGCATAATCACAGTAAAGCACATTCTAAAAAGAAGTCAAGGCACCATGCCAAGAAAGCAGAAGGAGGAGACTGTGTGTCTAGGTCAGTCTGGGGCAGCCTTAGAAAGCTTCCAGAGAAGATGGGACAATATGGTTCTTTGTAACAAGCAGTAACTGGCACTTTCTGGATGCTCACTATATGCAGTTACTGTTCTAAGTGTTTACATGTAGAACTCCATTTACTCTTCATAATAACACTACGAAGTAACGTATTACTCAGTACAGACTAGTTCTCTGCTGCAGTAACAAGTAACCCCCAAATAAATATAATAAGAACTTATTTATTCTTTCAAATATAACCTGCTGCATGTCCAGGCAACTCATCAGAGTGACTCTCCTCCACGTAGTGGTTCAATGATCCAAGATGCTCTTATGATGTCAGTATATCTTTAGTATCTGCAACCAGGGAATAGAGGAGCAGAGAGAATATCAGCTTAAAGTGACATATGTCACTTGTACTCTACCTCCTGGTCCAGAACTAGTCATGTGGCTCTGCCTGACTCTAAGTGGGCTAGGGGATGAAGTTTTCTGTGTGTCCTGGAGGAAGAAATAGTAAATGGGTTATGGTGAGCACATAGCATTGTCTCTGTCAAACATAGATATAATTACTAATCTTATATTCAGATGAACACATTGAGGCACAGAGAGGTTAAATAACTTGCCCCCAATCACAAGTCTAGTGATAAAGTAAAAATCAAACACAGACATTCTGAATTCGAACCTTCATCCCTAATCATTATGATGTACTGATTCTGTGCCTTTAAAGTGAAAAGTGTGTGTGTGTGTGTGTGTGAGAGAGAGACAGAGAGAGAGAGAGCGACAGAGACAGAAAGAGAGAGAGAGAGAGAGAGAGGAAGAGAGACAGAGAGACAGAGACCGAGACAGAGAGAGAGAGAGATACTAGTTTGTTGGAGTGAGAAAATTTGAGGCATGGGTTTTCCCACTGGCCTTCAAATAGTACATATCAGTAACCATCCATGCATCAGGTTGACCTTGATCTGGGACTATACAGGTGCTCCCCAGCTCAATTGTAACAAATTCTCTCTCTAGCAGGTCCACTCAGGAGCCTGTTAGAGAAAGGAGAGACATCTGTTGGAGCCACTCTCCTCTCAGAGAGCTCTCCCTTGAACAGTAGGAAATGTGGGTGGGACATACTCTCAAAGTCCACAACCTTCCCAATTTAGGATGAGTGGGAATTAGAATGATGTGTGCCCCATCATCATCCAACACTCAGGGTGCTCAGCAAGGCCAGTGTGCCGGGGTGGGAGGTTATAAACGAGGTCATCTGGATCATCAGTGGTAAAGCAAAGCAAATATTAAGAGGATGAAAATCCTATTCTCCTTAGAACAGGATGTGAGGCTTAGAAGCCATGCTGTCCTGAACAATCTCATCCAGGGCCATTGGGTTCTATGTGTGACCTTCGCATTAATCCACAATGACCTGCTCCAAAGGGTCCTCAGGATTGGAAATGCCCATCTGCTCCCAGGGTGCATTCTCTCTGGGAGGACACCATCCCCTCCACCCTATAGGCCCTTCACTTACAACTGAAAGAACTGGAAGGATCAGAATTTTCCAACTGCCAGTCCTTTTCCCACTCACCCCTGGGGCAGTGTGTCTGAGAGCGTGGCTGCCCAGCATATGTCCATTTTGCTTGGAACCCAAATTAGCCTTAGGGATCCCTAGTCCTATCTCTTCTTCCCGAAACCAACTTCATCCCTGAAACTGTTTCTGATGCTGCCTCCAGAAGCAATTAAATACGGAAAACCATATTTGAGATGAGAACAGAGCAGTTGCTCCAAGGACTCACAGTTATTTATAATAATAAAATGTAAGAAGAAATTTTTCAATGAAGTCCTTACCGAAGAATTTTCTGTAATGAGGTGATTAATTGACATCTCCACAGTAAACACAGAAACACAGTGTAACTGGGTGCTCTTTTTGAGACTGGACCCAAGATTTTCTCTTTTTTTTAAGCTTGATAAGTTAAATCCAAAAGATATTCGTAATTTCTCATCTACACACATGTGCTTTCAGATTAGCAAAAAGCAAGGACCTACGCTCCTATCTGGGGTAGATGAAACGTCTTTGTTCTGATGTGCCAGGATCGCCCTTAGTTTTAAGAATCTTAAAGAATTTCATGATTTGGGAGTGAAGGAAGAAATTATACTGGCTTAGTATTAAATTAGAGTGCTGCTTGATTTTGTAGAGTTTCAATTAGTTGTTCCCAGGATACATGCAAATTAGTTGGGTGCAGGAAAAGCCTACGAGAACTTTGTTCACCACCTCTCCTCCCCTGCAAACGTTTCTTGGGCTGGCCTGCTGACGCCCTCTTCTCTGTGCTGTTTAAGACTTAATATCTTAGAAGAAAATCCTGTTGGTGTTTTACGGTCTTTAGAAATTGCCTTTTGAAGGCCAGAGAAAAGACGATCCCACTGTCAGTCACTCCAAGAAGCCAATCCTGGCACAGGAGTTAGAGTTTGGGAGGAGGGTTTTAAATTGAAGGTGAGGAAGAAAAGTTGTCCTGGCTCCTAAGGTGTAGATATACTGTGGCAGCCCCCTACCCCACACGCCAAGGCACTCTGAAATGGAGGTTGGCATGCAGGCAGTTTATTGCGAAGGGTTCTCAGATCATCACCCGTTAGAGTGTAAAAGAAGCAGAATTGAGCAGAGGGAGAAGTGTTCTTGCAGCCATTGCAACAAAGACTTCAACTGATCTCATGACGGGCCCTGGATCCAGAATGTCCTTCAAAATTGTTCCAAATTGAAGAGAGGAGAGTGAGCCTTATATCTCTGCTCGAGCCAGACATCAGACCTGGGCTGTCCCAGGGAAGGACAGGACCTTGAACAAGGTAGTTCTCTTTGGTCCAGGTTCATCTGTGGTCCTTGCACTAGCAGCAGCAGCCGCTTGGGAACTTGCTAGAAATGTAAATTCATGGGTCCCACCTCAGACCTTCTGAATCTGGAACTCTGGAGTGGGGCCCAGCAATCTGTGGTTGAACAGCCTCCAGGTAATTCTGATGCATAGCAAAGTTTGAGAACCACCGCTCAGAAACAAGGGCTGGAGAAGAACTCACTGGAAACTATTGAGTGTCGACTCTCAGCGGCCAAGGGAATGGATGCTTTATTCCTAGAGAGAGGTCTGGATGGCGCCCAACAGCATCCGTTACACATGCTCAGAGCTCTCTCAGTGGTGGGCATGGGCCGGCCGCTGCCCTCACAGAGTCAGGCCAGGAGCCAGGCAGGAAGGGGCCACACAAAGACCTGGATACCAAAAGCAGAGGTTGTAGTAGCTATTCTAACCTCCCTTGGTTGTATTTCTCTTACGTTGTCCCCAAATCTTCACTAAAATGCTGTCAAAAGCCATGCCCTTATCTATCAGTGTTACACAGAATTAAGAAATAACCTGTCTCTTTTTGAGTGAAAGGAGTAGCTTCCTCACCACCACCACCTGGAGGACCAGCATGGGTTATGTTTGCAGATGCAAATAGATGTCGATGTGTGGAGTGGCCCACCCATCCCTTGAGGGCCAGTGGCTGCAGAGGCAGCATTAACAGAAGGTAGAGATGAGATGAGTGACTCATTTTATAGCACACACAAAACAACACCCTGAACAACCTTCAAAAAGAATTGGAAGCTCTTAAAGCCTTCAGGCAGGGGCTCGAAGTCCATTGTAATTCAGATATTTACAGGATATATGACATTCTTTTTCACTAACAAGTTACTGCGCCCTGGACACATCTATTACAACAGTATCTGTGGGGCACTAGTTCCATGGGGAAGCCATGCTTGAGCTGTTTTTACTGCATTGACCACTCTCTAGCTTGACTAGCATTTAATTCTAGCCCCAGGTCAACCAGATGACAAATATGGGAGCTGGGACTTAAGGGGGAAAAATTGGCCAAGCTGGCGTGGAGGCCTTACTATGACTAAAATCTGCCATTTTTAATAGGTAAATGATGAACTCAGATTCCAATACCAGTGAAATTTGTGAGGTCAAATCAATGACTGTCAAATCCAAAATTATTTAATTTTTATTTACAATCCTTTCAGTTCTTTTTCCTTCTTTTACTTTTTAACTTTATTATGCACTATATGGTATACTGCATGCTACATAATACACCGCATGACCTTCTAGCAGGCATAGATGAACATAACTGAGTTCATTTTCATCAATTAGGGAGATCCTGTGGTGGCGGAGGTGGAGCTAACCATTTCCTATAATGGTTGAAGGTTGTTCACTTCCCTTCCCGTAATAGGCAAGGGACTTTTCAGTGTCATAGCTGACGTGGCACAGAACACCGGCGCTGGTCGGTCACTCCCCTTACGGCCCGCCAACCAATCAAAATACACTTTACTGTGAGGAAGTATAAGACGTGTATAAAAGAGAAAGTCCCGCTGCTCTCCGGGCTCAGCCTTTGGATGTGAATCCACCGAACCGGTGCCAGCACCAATATGCGCTACTTCCTGCTTATAGTCTCGGTGTCCCATCTCTCTGTCCCATCTCTCTGTCCGACTATGCTGCAACACTTCCTTAATCAATGTTCTCCCAACTTTTGAGACATAATGACACTTAACTCCAGAGACTTGCCTATCTCTTTCCATCAAAGTCCACTGATATGAATAATAGGCGACTCTTGTCCTTGCTCAGTGGCCACCCCCAGGGGCGAGTAAGCAGGAGCCCATAACGGTGATCCTGTTTGACATCACTGCTCTGATGTCAAACAATGCAAACCTTTATAATTGGTAGATATACTCACTGTTTTCTGCTTTTCTCCTCCAGCTCCTGTTAAAAACCATCACTCGGAAATCAGAAATTTGATAAAATATTCCAAGGAAATCTTCAAACAATGATTCTACAAAGGAAATTTGGAGATTTTGAAAATCAATAAAATAATACATCTTTAATTTAAATAGTTCTCAACATGGTGTAATCCTGGACTTAAAAAAAAATTCTAGAAAGACTAAGAGGTGCACATTTCAGACCAAAAGGTAAAGCGCGTTAACAAATCAGTGTACACCATTGAAAACTGGCTTGACAAACATGAGCTAGGTTGTTGTCTGTGGTTGAAAACTTGCTTATTAAGGCGATTTTACCTATGTGTGTACAGAAAATAAACCCTCACTCTCTTTTTTTTTCCTTTTTTTTTTTCCTTTCAACAGGTCGAGTGTTTACAGACATAGAATAGAAAGAATGGGAACACATTAAACAAGTAATAAAATAGAGGAAATTTTCACCAAACACGGCTACACAAGAAAGAGCAGTAGAAACTGAAGACAAAGGCTACATCAGCCGCCCAAATGTGACACCACCTTAAGGATAAAGGGGTTCTGTGGAAAGTAACCACACAGGGTGATCTGATCATTAACTCTTAACCAGGCAAGTCATGGTGGGTAGTCATGCTCCAGGCACATAACTTCTGTAGTGAAAGGTTTTAAGCCAGTTCTGTCCGTTGTTTTTATGCATCTAGGTCAACACACCTTTGAAATGCTAGAAGTAATATCCGAGAAGGGGTATTAACCCTCAAGAGAGCCCATGATCTTGGTAACTATCCTGTAATCTAATCTCTGCCACCTCCATCTAATCTCCTTACATCCCCTCCTTAATCTCAAATGCATAAAAGAAGCTGCAACACTGTGATGCTCTGGAGCATTAGAGATCTTGCTCCCTGTGGTCCGTTAGGCTCAAATAAACTCACAAAAATTCTCTACAGGTTTGGATGTTTCTTACGTCGACAAAAGGCCGTAAGTCTGAGGACCCTGCACACATCACACATCTCTGCCCACACTCCTGGGGGCTCCAGTCTTGACAATCTCAACTCGAGTTGGCACATTGGTACCTTCTTTTCTTTCATTTGATATCTCTTTTACATCTTTCTTCATACTCAACCCCCCAAAGGAATAAAATGTGAAAAAGAAAAAAGAATTTAAAGAAATGTAACTGTGAGCATCAGAACTTTTTCTTCAGGTCACACCTCTCGTTCCTGTTTTATTGTCTCTCCTCATCTATCGTTTTTTGCCATTTTACTTTGTTTGTGTCTTCTTCCTCCAGATGCCAGAAAGTAAAAAAAAAAAAAAGCAATTTTGATCCTTTCGATTTTTAATATTTATTAATCGTTTTATTATTAATAAGTAAGTAAATAAATCCCAGGGATGAACTTTAAACACCTGGCCATTTATATTTTCCTTGCTGTTCATATTGTCATGATAAGAATAGCCACACCTCTTGAACAATTTTTATAAAAATTTACTGGAGCCAAACAGAAGACACAACTGGAAGCAAGTTTTCATCAGACTGAGAAAAATGCCTCAGAGAATGACAGCGTGCAGAGTTTCTTTTATGTATTTGGAATTAAGGAGGGGACGGAAGGGAGATCACAGGAAGGTGGAAGAAAGCAAAACGGGAATTGGATTAGATTCCGTGCTCTCGTGAGGGTGGTTATAGTTTATTTCAAAGGTGTGTTAACCTAGAAACAATGGACAGGGCTGGTTTCAGGCAAAGATAAACCTTTCGCTAAAGAAGTTATGTGTCTGGGGCGTGAATACCCACCACGACCTGCCCAGTTAGGAATTTATAATCAGATCACCCTGTGAGGTTACTTTCCACAGAACCCCTTTTTCATACACAATATCTACCTCTGTCCATTTCTAATAACAAGTTAATATTATCTGTCTCTACCATACTCCAGACAATGCGTCAGGTTAGTGAGATGTCCTGTCCTCGGTGATCTTGTAATAAAGTGTCTTTCAACATAAATGATATGAAGAGACATATTGTTAATTTAAGGGAGGAAAACACAGTTTAATATAACAAAACAAAAGACAAGTCAGTATATTAGAAAGAGCTGAAAGACGTTTGAGAAATCATCTAGTGCTACCTCTTCCATTGAGAGATGAGAAAAAATAGAGATTGATTATGACCTCCTGCTGCATGCTGCCCTTGGCCTCGGGAAAGAGTTTGACCCTGTACGTGCTTCTGTTTCGCGATCTGTGAAATGAAGCTGGTACCAATACCTACCTCTAAGGCTACTGTGTAAATGAATGCATGCGAAGTGCTTCAGTAGGGCCTGGGACATGGTAAGCACCCAATCACCATTAGCTGTAATAAAAATATTGTTATGAATCTCAGACCCACCTCACTGAGCACGTTGGTGGAGAGCCAGGACTTGGAGGCCCAGTGCCCTCATTCCTGATGCCGTGTTTTATCAACAGGATTGCTTTTCCTCTCACAAGTGACTCGACAAACAAGGGATAGATGCCTGCATCAGTTCTGGGAGACATTCAGACTTACAGTTAAGAGCTCACCCTTTGGAGCCAGACAGAGCTGAGCAACCAAACAACTCAGCCTTTTTTCAGCCATGTGATCTTGGTCAAGGTATTTCACATCTGTGAGCCTCAATTTCCCCATCTCTCATGCAGGAAATGATGTCATACCTGACGGGGTGGCAGTGAGGATTAACAGAGATTGCAAGTGTCAAGTGCTTTCACAGAACAAATGCTTCATGATGGTGGCTCAGTATAGACTTGTCCTGGGAGAGGAAGACAGTATAGAGAGGGAGACTTGAGGGACAAGTTAGGCAGCCCTTTAAAATCATGTCGGGTGTGGACACACAGCTTGCCCTGGAGGAGGCTGTTTGGAAGTAAGAAAGGTCTGGCAGATAGAGGAACGGAGGGAACGCTGAGAGGTGAGAGCCACTCTCTCTTCGTAGGCCTGCCAAGTTCGAATTCCTTCATTCTCTGAATAGTCCCTGACACCCATCATTTCATTTTTTCAGAAATTGTGTTGTAGATTGTGACAAGTCGATATGCAACTGCTCCCCATGAAACTAACCAGCGCAGTCATGGGGAGGGAGCTACCAGAAAATGCCTCCAAAAGAACATTTCCCGGGGGAACCAGATCAGACCAAGGATTTACACCTCTTCTGAAAGAGCAAAAACATTTGCTTTCCACGTCATCCGAACGTTTGCGGCTTGGATGCCAGACCTAACACGCTCAGCTCTGGGGGCAAGACAGGATCCAGCCCAGTGGTGTGGGTGCTGCAACCCCACGATCGGGAGCCCGCTGGCCACGTAAATCATGACAGCTCTACACTTTGTGGAGGAAATTAGGTCAGAGACACGCTAAGTGTGATAAAAATAAAACGGTTTGACATTCCAATAAAGTAAGCTCTTCTACCCTCTAGACACCTACTGGGTCCCCAGAGATGTATATATTCCCAAAATAGTATAATGTTCACATCACATTCTTGCTTCAAAATGACAAGACTCAGTCAGCTCTGCTATCCTCCCCCTGCTAGAGGGCAGCTCTGATTGACGCCCAGCTCGCTTCCACATGATGTTACGTGTTATTATTTCTAACGATGACCAATGTTTACCGGGGAATGTTCTCATGGAATACACAGCCTTGAAACATAAAAGGAAACAAACACATTAAATGACAGAAAAGCATGAGGCTCAGGCAGCATAGAAGCAGCAGGCAAGGAGGGGAAACAGAGCGGTTTTTGCCAGCCATCAGGAGATATAGGTTCTGTCCTTTCTTGATGCCCATTCACTCTGTGGCAGGGGTTAATTGCTCTGTGGCTCTACCCAAATTTCCTGAAAGCTTTAAGGGTGAATGAGTTAATGCTTCTGAGATTTGGAGATAAAGAATTACAGAGTCACGCAAGGCAATCTCTGGGTTTCTGAAAGAAGAATGGATGTTTAGAAAATTGCAAAAAAAGTCTTTGACAGCACAGAGGATGTCATGGTTTCTATCCTGCCTGTGGCTCTCATGGTCAAGGACATCGTGTTCTTTTCTTCCCACCCCAGGGATTAAATGGCCAAAGGGAGAATGAGGGAAGCAGGGGGAGAAGAAAACCACACATTCAAGCAACTTCACACTTGTCTGTTTTGTAGACAAGTGTTTTAGGCAAGGGTCAAAATCCAGCGAGATATCTCAAGATGCAAGATTTATACTTACTTAAACTACAAGTCCAGAAAAGGGGAGTTTGGGAAATTCCCATGAATTGGTGTCGGGAGGAAAGACGGAAGCATGGGAATCAGGGAAACCTTTCTGATTTATGTGTTCAAGAGCACTCTTGCCACAGCGAAATAACAAACGAGGAGGTAGATGTTTGTTTATGCCTCTGCGGTGGGATCCCCTTGCCATGTCCCGCTAGTTGAATGCCACTGCTTCCTGTTGTAAGTTGCTCTTTTACATTGTTCTACAAAGGTAAGGCATGCTGATTTTTATAAAGACACAAACCACATCTTATGGAAAATAGAACTGAAGATCTTCAGTCACATACTTCAATCTTCTCTCTCCCTTAGCCAGAGGTAAATCACTGCGTGTCAGCGCAATCAGAAACGTTGGTGTATGTATGTGTAGAGTGGTAGGACTTTTCAAAAACTGTTATTGAGATCACACTATATACACATTGGTTTGTATTGTATCGAATCACATTGTATTGTATTGTATCGTATTGTACGTATATGTTACCTCTTTTCCTTAATGGTATATGAGAGACAAATTTCCATCTCTCTATCTTTATTTCTTTAAGAGTCATAATCGAGCCCTGTGCCTTCCATGAAAGTTTTTCTGCCCATGTCAACCCTCCCTTCCTGGAAATGAGAGCTGCACCGCGCTCAGGGTCTGGCGTGCACCTGGGCTGGTGCGAAGCGCTTCCTACTCATTGTCTTGAACCTTCGCAACAACCTGGCAATGTTGGCATTCTGACGCCCATTTTGAGTAGGAAATTGAGGCGAAATAAATTCGTTACCAGATTCCATGGAAGAGCCAGGTCCTGATCCCAAAACAGGGGAGCCTGGGTCCTGCCCCTCACCTGCCCCAGCTCTCACTCGGTCACTGCGCTCACCTGCTCAGCAAATAGTGTTTGAATATCTACTATGTTTCTATGCATTAGTCTCAGTGTTAGAGACTCAGGAGTGAGAAAAAGCAGTTCTGACCTTGTGTGACTTACTCATTCCCTGCTTTTAATATGGCCAGCCTTATTGTTAGAGTGCAATTTGCCATTAGCATGGGTTCGATGAACAACTTCTGTTGAACCAAACTAAGACTCAGTAGAAATGCAAGATGTCTTGCCTTACCATGAGTGCACAAAGAAAAAAAAGATTCTACTATTTTTTAAAAATCCAAAATGTCACATTTATCTCATGTTTAAAATCACTGGATAAAAGCAATCGATAACCCTCTTCTTCATCACATTTGTATTAGCCAGCTTGGGCTGCTAGAACAGATACCATAGGCTGGGTGGTTGAAACAACAGACATTTGCTTCTTGCAGTTCTGGAAGCTGAAACTCCAAGATCAAGGTGCCAGACGGTTCCATTTCTGGCAAGAGCTTCTTCCTGGCTTGCAGAGTCACCTTCCCGCTGGGTCCTCACAAGGTGGAGAACAAGAGCACTCTCTCCTTCTTTCTCTTCTTGTAAAACCTCTTATTACCTCTCAAAGGCCCCATCTCCAAATACAGTCACATTGGGGTTTAAGGTTTTAATGTAGGAACTTGGTGGGGGGAGGGGAGACACACAATTCAGTTCATTACAATATTCTTCTCTTATCTAATCCTTATAATAAAAAATATTTACTGTTGAAAAACTACCTCCCCCCTTGAACCTTAAGCTCATTTCCCTCTAAGTATTTCCGTCTTCACTAATCATTCTTGGCTTTTTAAAGATAATTACAAAAACAACCAACAACAACAAAACGCACGGATCTTCACCTAGTTAGGCAAGTGAAATCTAAAAACATTTTTGTGTATACCCAGGTGTTCTTTCCAATTAAAAGCTCTGCAGGGAGGTGTACCTCGGGGAGCCAGGGGTCGGTTCAGGTGTGATGTCGTCATTTGGAAGCTGTGGAATGTGGCTACTGTCAGGAGGTGAGATGGATGTAAGAAGGGAAAATGATTCCATTTAGAAAATGTGAATTAATCAGAGTAGACAAATTTAAATTATGTATAAAATCGGCTCCATGGAAATTGCATCTCACGGTTGGGAGCTAGGGATGACTAATAGGAAAAAATACAAAAGACATATAGTATAAACATTATTAAGGGAAGAAAGAATGGGAAAGATCTTGATTTAATGCTAGGTTAGCTGATACGTGAATGGAAGCATTGATCATTTGAAGCACATACTTTTTAAAATTTTTCAGTTCCAGAAGTTCAAATTTATACTCGAAGTTTTGCTTCACTATGCCACGTGTCGAGCAGACATCTAGGATGGTCCTCTTCATTTAAGACCTTGTACAACTGCCTGTGTATAAAGGAAAATTTCCGCCAAAGATACTCCTTTTCTCTGTTATGTTTTTCTTCTATACAGAGTTTTGAAAAAGTGGACATGCTGTCTGAAACTGCTTTGCTTGATATCTAGAGCATCAAAGCAAATCTGAGCATAGCAGAAAAGAATCACCCAGAGGTCCCTAGCTTATAGCCACGTGCTCCCAGGAGGAGCTCAAGCTACTTGCACAAAGCCCAAACCTTATAGTATAAATGTCATGGATGCCAAATCAGGGCCACTCAGTGATGCACCAAATAATTCAACATAAGAACTTGGCCCATGGGCCCCCCAAACTAAGGTCGGTGGCCGAGGCAGAAGCTAAGTAGGACGTGGCACTGTGCTCCTATTCAACATAAATTTTCAAAGTGGGTCGCTACTGTCAGGTGTGAGGATCTCCCCATGGACTGAAAAGCACTTTCTCCCAATCCATCAATACCTTGAGTAATTTCTTTGGATTAAGGCCATCTGACTCCAGAAAGTTTTAAAAAAGAGAAAGTAAGCTATTTGGGAGTGATGGACACATTAGCCATCATCATCCAATATCACTTAATACCTATCATTCATTCAATAAGTGGTTTCTGAAACTCTACCATTAGAAAAGTCCCATGTCAGGCACTAAAGAGGGTGGATTGGATGCAGACCAAACATGCAAGGCTCTGTTATCATGGAAATCAAACTAGAGAACCTGTGTTAAGGGACATTTGATCTTTTTAGCATCTTCCTGATGTTATTTGTTCTGATAAGAGTTAAGAGCCTGGCTCTGGAGTCAGACTACCTGGTTGAATTCAGGCTCCACCGCTACTAGCTGGTATCCTTGGGAAAGTAAGACAGGGTTAATAAGAATATCTCCTCTTAGGTTATTGTTGGAATTAAATGAGATAATATACAGGAAATATCAGAGCAGTGCCAGTATGTAGCCATGGGTTCTGTCTTTGTTGTTATTAGTGCTGGTAGAACTAATTTTCACTACTAGAATGTCTCTTACATAGTTCAGGAGCCCCATAAATTGACTGCTCATGTTTTTTAGACAGATAAGTTAAACTAATAACAGCTAAATACAGCAAACAAACAAAAGGTACAAAAGTCTATAGCTGGGTGGCGAAGGCCAGTATTAGAGACATAGTTGTGTAACTTAGGCAAGTTCCTTAACTTTCTAAGGTTTCGTTTGCTAACCTGTAACGTGAGGAAGATGATACCTACCTCGCGGAGGAGATTTAAATGTGGCGATTTATATATAATGCTCGGTAGGTACTATTACAGTGCAAATTTTTAACCGAGTTGTGATTTTTAATTAAAAGTCAAAGGCACTCTGGCTGACTCAGGATATCCACTAGGTGGTGCTAGGAAACAATGCCTAACAATGAAGCATTCCTCTTGAGAGGCTTAGTATTTTTTCAAGCACATTAGGAAGCAGTTTCTGATAAAAGCTACATCCCACGCATCACTTTGGAACTTTTACTTACTCTTGAATTCTCACACATTTCGGCCCCACCTGCCTTCTGAGTAAGATTCTCACTTAGCCAACAAGTTATCGAGAGCCTACTAGGTGCCAGATGCTGGCGACGCAAAAATGAATGAGACACAGTGCCTGCCTCGTTTGTGAATTCCACTTTGAACACATTGATTTGCGATTTCTGTAGTGCTTCCAGGTGGAGTTGTCTAACAAGCAGTTGGATATTCAGACTGAAGCTCAGGAGTGACATCCAGAATGTAGATTCTACTGGGGAGACATCATATCTGGTTCGTTGTTAATCACTATCACGGAACACATGACCCACGACTGAGGAGAAGTGAGGAGAGCTGTGAGCGGGAACAGAATGCTGTGGAATGCAGGCATGCCAGCAGGAAGAGAAACACTCAGAGTTCAGAAAGAAAGTGTAGGGGCCTGTGGTCAAAACCGGGACAGGGCAGTGTCAAGGAAGCCAAACGCATAAAGGGACAAAGCAAGAGTGCCACCAAGAAGACAGAAAAATGCTCACTGGATTTGGAACAGAAAGAAGCTCCTGGACAGTTGCTTGGGGACAGAAGGGGAGACGAGTTAATTGAGACAGCCCCACACAGGTTGCTTCTTAAAGAGTGTATTTATAGATACAGGGGAAGGAGCCAGTAGCGAGGGACAGAAAATGATAAACACAAGAAAGACTGATCACCCCCCCCCCCCGCACATCCCATTCTCTCTGTCTCTGACAAGCTGTATGCTTCCTGTCCCCTGTCATCCTCAGACTTCTCATCCATAAAAGTATGCAGAGTAAAAGGGTGAACTATATATAAAGTGTCACTTAGTGCTAAAAAAAATTCAGTTTTAGCTTTTCAGTTATCAGAACTGTAAAAGGAAGAACTATACAGGCTAAGTGTGTTTAAATAACTTTCTTTGAAGCAGAAGCCAACCTTCCAATCTCGTAACATCAAATGAATGCATTTCAAAAACTGCAAAGCAGCCCATTCAAAATAGTCATTCACCAGAGTGCAGGTGATTGTACAAATGCCACATGTCTCCCTTCTGCACGGAAATTGGTGGCTCCCCAGCTTCACCATCCACCTGTGATGCTGCAGTCGAGCCTTCAGATGAAGACTGTCAATAATTCCATTTGGAAACACCAGGTCAGGTGGTCCTGGCACTTTTTACATGGACTTGTAAATCACTTATCATTGACCTTTCTGGGCAATTACAACAATCTCCATGCATGTGAAGATATTCACGCATAAAGAAAATTAAACAGTTCATACGTACATCTTACAAATGTCAGGAAACATGTTTGATTACTTCCATGAAGGCCCAAGACCATTATAATAAGAAATATTTGATTATGATCCTCAGAAGATACACAGCACTCAACAGAAAGCCACCATTTTCTTATTCATGAATGTCATAAGCCTGTGCCCCTAAAACCCAGCAATGGAAGGGAAGTGGTAGCTTCATTGCCTTGGTGCAAAGACATCCCGAATACCTTTATAGACACTTCCAGTAGCCCCTCCCCACCCCATGCCTGCATCTAGAAGATCAGTTACTGTGAATCCTGCAGGCGCTTAATAAACAACTTTGAGTTGAGTGACATGGACAAGCAGAAAGTGAACTCCCTTACCCTCTGTGACCCAACGAGCAGCTGGTACTAGGTCTTCCTGAATCATGCCAGATGTGATAGCATGAGGCATTAGGGATGGGGAGGGGGGTGTCAGTCCCTTATAGAGGCCACAGCTCCAAAACAAGAATCTTGCAAAAAGATGACATTTGGTGACTATGTTCCTCCATCTGAAACATCATTAGTGCATACATTTGGGGACGATAGTAAAGTTTCTTGGTTAGTAATGATAATTGCCTAGTTCGAAGGTCATTCACAACTCCTGTTTTCCTGTTGCCCCTTCTCTATTGAGCTGCCTTGTCGTGGAGAAAGAGAAAGAGCTGAAATCAAACCGGTCATTTTGTTTCCACGGTTAGTCCTTCATGTTGAAAGACTGGCTGGTTGGAGTGTCAGGGGCTTTTGGCTAGAAGGAAAAGACGATTTGTTGCTGTATTTCTGTCTCCTCCACTCCCCTGCCCCTCCTGTATCTCTGCCACTTGCCTTCGATTTGTTCAAACACTCAGCGATTTTAATTAACTGGTTGCCGTTCCAAGAACCGACATCAAATACTCTTGTGATCTTTCATGGTGAAGCAGAAACCACTGGGTAGAGGCGACAGGAAGGAGCCCTGCCCCCAGCGCCTGCTGGTTAGGCTGGGCCTGGGCCAGAAACACCCCATAAACCCTCAGCCTGTCGTTTATTAGAAATAATGTCACTGAAATGGAAGTTGCCATGGCACAGGGGCCTCCAGCTGAGCTCAGACTGCTGGGGAGGTGGGAGGGAAATTGCATTCCAGCTCACGCTGACTCAACGTTACCTTGACTCCCACCTTACAGATAAAGTCCAACAGAAGGACGTCGGTGATGATTTTATTAAAAAGGTGATTCAGGTGAGGTTTCCTTTTAACTCCATGGAACTAATGTTGCAAAAATGTTTGGGGGCAGAAAAGTAAAATCAAAAATTGAAACAAAATGATTTAATTGCTTTGCCATATACACACATTTTTAAAAATAAGAGGAGTGACAGGAAAGCTTGCATCACTGATTTAAAATCCTTGGTTACTGCAAGCAAACACAGCAACAAACCTGGAGAGGAATTCCATCCAAGTTGAAATAAATGCGATATTGGCTTTATTACACATGGGTAGAGGTATGGGCTCACTGGGGCAGGCAGCTTTTGAATTCTTTTTGCTTGACGTTGTTTTAAAAGGATGTGTGACTGGACATTCTGATCCAAAGGATGTGGATTTAGATCAAACCAAGTGTGTGGTTTTGTTTTTTAACTGTTTTTTTTTTTTTTTTCCGTGTATGTATGTGTGTGTGGTGGGGACAGGGGGAAGGTTCTATTACATGGTGACCGGCCCTCTGGTTTTTGTAGATACGCCTCATCTTCCCGATTAAATTAGCACACACAAGCTTTTCCTCCTCTATCATGACCTGTCACCTTGGACATACATAAAATGCAGACTCAAAGTGATTTGTGGGGCCAAGCAGAGGACTCCCGCAGCTCTAGGGTGTGCAATCATGACCTTGGGCAAGTCGTTTTCCATGAGCTTCATGTTCATCATCTCTAAAACTGAGTAAATATTAATAGTAATAATATCTACTATATTTGTTATCTGTTACTGCCTAGCAAATTATTCAAAATGCAGCAACTTAAAACCACAGACATTTATAACATGACACATGTTCTAAGGGTCGGGAATCTACAAGCAGCTTATCTGGGCAGTTCTGGTTGAGGAGGAGGCACCTGTCAGCAGGGGCTCCGGCCAGCAAGGACTCCCTGGGGCTGGAAGCTCCGCCTCCAAGATGCCCCTCAAGATCCGTGGGCAGGAGGCCTCAGCTCCTCGCCTCATGCGCCTCTCGGTCTGCCACTGGAATGTCTTTAGGACCGGGAAATTGACTTTCGCCCAAAGGAAGTCATCCAAGAGAGAGCGAGGCAGCAGCCACATGACTTTTATAGCAGGGCCTTGGAAATGACATGGTATCACATCTGCTGTATTCTGCTGGCCACACAGACCAACCCTGAGAAAATGTGGGGGAGGACTACAAACGCGTGAGCACCGGAGGCGGTGACCGCAGGGCCGTAGTGGAGGCCGCCTCCCACACTACCTCAGTGGGGTGGACAGGAGTGAATTACCCATGGGAAATGAGTGGCAGCTAGTAGAGGCTCAATAAATAAGTTGTTATTATTCCATCAGTAGAAAGCATCCTCCATTTAAAACATGAGACTGAGAACTGATCAAGAAAAAAATATGCACACACACACACACACACAGAGGATCAAATGAATACAACATTCATTTATTTGACAAATATTTAGTGTCTCCCATGTGCCAGGCCCTGTTCTAGTTACTTGGATTATCTTAATAAACAAAACTAAGGTCCTTGTGCTCAGGCAGCTAAGATTTCAGGGGAGAGACATAGACCATTAAAATAGACAAAATAGATAAGCAGATTATACAGCATATTAAAAGGTAGGAAGTGCTATCATAGAAATCAGAAAAGGAAGTGAAAGTTAACTGGCATTCGGGATGCAGGCGTGGGAGATGCGGATTGAAATATTAAATATGGAGTCAGGTAGATCTCTCTGAGAAGGTAGAATTGAGATTTGGAGGAAGGGGTCGGGGAAAGCAAGCCAAGTAAACACCTGGAGTACAGCAACCTAAGCAGAGGAAATCGCAGTGCTAGGCCCAAAGGCGAGATCACACCTCCTGTGTGTGAGAGAACAAGA
>NW_011888931.1:2379726-2381772 GCF_000151845.1 Pteropus vampyrus | reverse complement strand
GTGGGGCCAAGCAGAGGACTCCCGCAGCTCTAGGGTGTGCAATCATGACCTTGGGCAAGTCGTTTTCCATGAGCTTCATGTTCATCATCTCTAAAACTGAGTAAATATTAATAGTAATAATATCTACTATATTTGTTATCTGTTACTGCCTAGCAAATTATTCAAAATGCAGCAACTTAAAACCACAGACATTTATAACATGACACATGTTCTAAGGGTCGGGAATCTACAAGCAGCTTATCTGGGCAGTTCTGGTTGAGGAGGAGGCACCTGTCAGCAGGGGCTCCGGCCAGCAAGGACTCCCTGGGGCTGGAAGCTCCGCCTCCAAGATGCCCCTCAAGATCCGTGGGCAGGAGGCCTCAGCTCCTTGCCTCATGCGCCTCTCGGTCTGCCACTGGAATGTCTTTAGGACCGGGAAATTGACTTTCGCCCAAAGGAAGTCATCCAAGAGAGAGCGAGGCAGCAGCCACATGACTTTTATAGCAGGGCCTTGGAAATGACATGGTATCACATCTGCTGTATTCTGCTGGCCACACAGACCAACCCTGAGAAAATGTGGGGGAGGACTACAAACGCGTGAGCACCGGAGGCGGTGACCGCAGGGCCGTAGTGGAGGCCGCCTCCCACACTACCTCAGTGGGGTGGACAGGAGTGAATTACCCATGGGAAATGAGTGGCAGCTAGTAGAGGCTCAATAAATAAGTTGTTATTATTCCATCAGTAGAAAGCATCCTCCATTTAAAACATGAGACTGAGAACTGATCAAGAAAAAAATATGCACACACACACACACACACAGAGGATCAAATGAATACAACATTCATTTATTTGACAAATATTTAGTGTCTCCCATGTGCCAGGCCCTGTTCTAGTTACTTGGATTATCTTAATAAACAAAACTAAGGTCCTTGTGCTCAGGCAGCTAAGATTTCAGGGGAGAGACATAGACCATTAAAATAGACAAAATAGATAAGCAGATTATACAGCATATTAAAAGGTAGGAAGTGCTATCATAGAAATCAGAAAAGGAAGTGAAAGTTAACTGGCATTCGGGATGCAGGCGTGGGAGATGCGGATTGAAATATTAAATATGGAGTCAGGTAGATCTCTCTGAGAAGGTAGAATTGAGATTTGGAGGAAGGGGTCGGGGAAAGCAAGCCAAGTAAACACCTGGAGTACAGCAACCTAAGCAGAGGAAATCGCAGTGCTAGGCCCAAAGGCGAGATCACACCTCCTGTGTGTGAGAGAACAAGAGGGCAGTGCCCGGGTAGACTGAAGAGTAAACACCTAGGAGTGAAAGTCGAAGAGGTAAAGAGAGCACAAGATCACGTAGGGCCTTGCGAGCCCTCGGTGACAGCCTCACCGACCTCCCGCTCCAGGGGGTGTCACTGACCAAGGCCAAGCTGCTGTGATGTGAAGCCAAGACCATGCTTCCCGAGGCCGCCGCCAGCCGATGACGGAGCACAGAGGGCCAGGAAGCAGGCACTCCCCTGGGAGACACAGACTCTTCCGCAGGGATTTCAGGGGACATGCGCAGCCTCCCTGAGAACACAGCACAGCCTGGCCCCTTCCCACCTAACTTTCCTCCCGTCTCTCCTTCACCTGGAGTCTGACTTGACCTCAGTCTGATAGTTCTCCCAGCCTCTGCTCCTGCTCGATTTCTTTTTCCATGCAGATCCTCTAATGAAAACCTTGCTCGTTTAATCTCATTTTAGCGTCTGTGCCTCTGGGATCCGGACTAACGCACCAGGGTAAGATTTTGGCTTTTATACTAAATGCAAAGGGCAGCCACGGCCGTGCTCCAGGCGGAGAGGGAACAGTCTGAGGCGTTCTTAAAGGGTGGTGCTGGCTGCACGTCGGAGGAGACACCTTAGAAGAGACAAGAGGCCGGGCAGGAGACCAGGTGCAAGGTAGTGGAGTGACCCAGGCAGTGATGAGGCTGGCGTGGGCCTGGGGGCAGCAGAGGGGTATAGGGGTGGCCTGATTCTGAGCATAGCTTGAAGGCAGGGCCGACAGGATTTTCTGGTGCATTAGACGTCATATGTG